>NW_010965373.1:2419855-2445636 GCF_000463585.1 Tarenaya hassleriana | reverse complement strand
TCGTGTAGGAATTGATCGGATATCATCCTTGTCTGCTTCCATTCTGATAGATCTTATGGAATGTAGTGTTCTGGCTTGTGTGATGCCATTGCCAATCATCCGAAACTTAGGTACGGTTAGTTTCCTTTGATATTAGATGCTGCAGTTGAACTAACAAATTAGTTTTTCCAACGAATAGTTTAATAAAATATGCAAATTGGGTGACTTGCTATACCCTGATTTGCTCAGTTGGTGTGATCTATTGGTCCTACACTGACACAGATATTGATAAATCCAGCTATGGAAGATTTGTAGATGCCATTTCGCTGTGGTTGTTGGGAATATTTATTACGTGCATCAAAAGGCAGTGAAATAGATATTTGGGGTAATGATGAGAACTTGAGATGGTGTAGAGAAAGAAGATTCTGCAAGTCAAAAGTCTTGAAGGAGTCTTGGTCTAGAGAAACCTTTCTAGTGATGCCCGTTTTGACTCAGCTCTTTCAACCTTCTTGGTGTATAATTTGTTGTGAAAGATGGGTATTTGTCTGATGTTTCTGTCCTCCCACTTCCACTTCTTGTTTTGGCATTTGGATCTTTCATGTTTCTCACGTTTTGGTCGGTCATATATTCACTTTAGGATTTTTAATGGTTGAATCCTACAAGGCACAGATTTTCTTGTTTGTTTGCACAAATGTGTTTTCACTCTCTTTTTCTCTGTCAATGATACTGATATCTTTTCTTACGTTTTTGCAGGGGAGTTGTTGTTCTGCTCCATGGTCTGAATGAACATAGGTTTGACCCTTTAGCCCTCGTTTGTAGCCTTTGCTACTTTATTATAATGGTTGTTGCATGGGAAGCCTAACATAAATTTTCTTCAAACATGCAACAGTGGCAGG
The DNA here is from genome assembly GCF_000463585.1 of Tarenaya hassleriana. Classification (NCBI taxonomy): domain Eukaryota; kingdom Viridiplantae; phylum Streptophyta; class Magnoliopsida; order Brassicales; family Cleomaceae; genus Tarenaya; species Tarenaya hassleriana. Next base: position 2,444,761 of record NW_010965373.1, on the reverse strand, counting down.
TATAGTGATTTCGCAAAGCAGCTGAATGGTAATGGATTCAAGGTGTATGGAATAGATTGGATCGGTAATCTCACATATCTTTTTATCTTTTTCCTCCAGTTTGAAGTTAAGTGCATGATATTTTCTGGAACCCTGTTTTTGCTTGACAGTCTTGTCTTGTACAGCTCAATTTCAATGGAGATTCTGTAAGAATTTACCCTTTGTACTTATGATTTTGCACCGAGTAGGTTTACTGGTCGATTGCTTAGTCTATGTTTTTTACACCAGACTTGAAACCTTACCTAGCATATAAACGTCGTCACCGTTTTCAACCATGGATTTATGATATTCATTCATGATTTGCAAGACATGTAACTGTGCTGGTATTAAGGGTCTTTTTGTGGTGGTTGTTGCTTGATTGTGTTGACTAGACATATTCAAGGATATGAAAGGCATGCTTTAGATGATCTTGAACCAAACTTGATAGTAAAATCTCCACACAGAACGTGCGAAAAGGCATTTGAGAATTTTGATGTTTCATAGGCTAGAAAATATTGTTCTTCAACCTTCCCTCTGTGTTTGGATGTCGCAGGGAATTGTGTTGGGGTGGTGCTTATTCATGTGGAAAGGTGACATTGAATCTCATCTTTAGCATACCATTGAGTATTTAGGGATCATTATTCGTCTTGGACCCGAGTTTTCTGAAATTTGTAGTAGAAATAAACCATTTTAGCATCTTTGAAACTTAAAATCTATCCTAAAAGGATTTATAGCATCTGCCCTGTATGTATGATTTCTCTTCCGAAAATCCGAAGATGCTTGCTGGTTTGTTTCCCATGAACTAACTTCGTTTGTTCTGTTTTGATAGGGCACGGTGGGAGTGATGGACTTCACGCTTACGTTCCTTCCCTAGATTATGCAGTCGATGATTTGGTACTCATTTTGTAAACATTTGTGTTCTGTGATATGCCATTGCTGTACTTACATCTGAATAATATTTATGCAGAAATCTTATCTTGAGAAGGTACTGACTGAAAATCCGGGGCTCCCTTGTTTCTGCTTCGGGCATTCAACCGGAGGAGCCATCATCCTAAAGGTAAGAACTTTAATCCCTTATTGCCCCTTTCGAATTTCCTTGAGAATATCCCAATCTGAACGTTTGAATTTTGCAGGCTATGCTAGATCCAAAGATCGAAGCTCGGATTTCGGGCATCGTCCTGACTTCACCAGCCGTCGGAGTCCAACCATCTCATCCAATCTACACCGTAAACTAAACCCGAAAACTCGGAATCCACAACCATTTCGATGCCAGATATTCCTCATGAATCTGTTGTTTTTTGATTGCAGGTTTTAGCTCCGATTGTGTCATTCCTCTTGCCCAGGTACCAAGTCAGTGTCGCAAACAAGAAAGGCCTTCCGGTTTCTCGCGATCCCCAAGCTCTTATCGCCAAATACTCAGACCCTTTGGTCTTCACTGGCTCGATCCGAGTGAGAACTGGTTACGAGATTCTCAGAATCGCTGCGTACTTGCAGCAGAATCTAGACAAAGTCAGGGTGCCCTTTCTTGTTCTGCACGGCACCGACGACACAGTGACTGACCCTGAAGCCTCTCAGAAACTTTACGACCAAGCTTCATCCTCCGACAAGACGATCAAGCTGTTTGACGGGTTGTTGCATGATCTCCTCTTCGAACCCGAACGGGAAGCCGTGACCGGAGTCATAACAGAGTGGCTAAACCGGCGGGTGTAAGTGGCCGAACCGGTTAATTTACCAAAGGCTGAAGGGACAATTTTCCTGGGTCGTTTCCTAAAAAAACTTGTGTGGAAGAAACGGAGAGATGGAGAGTTCAGTTACATTCTGTCTGTCTGTTGATTGATTTTGTTACAATCTGGGCTCTGTCAACTTGTGGTTATAAATCCTTTTTGGTCGTCTGAAACAAAAATCTCAAACGCATTCATCCATTTTTTTCTGTGATACCATAAGTTTGATTGAACTGTTATATGTTCTCTCTAATTTTAAAATTTAAATTCGAAATAAGATAGACTTTTTATTTCTCTATTTACCGGTTGAACCATCTAAATTTGATCGTTGTAGAACTCAGTCAATTTTCATGTTATTTCGTATGTATAATTCGTTTTATATCACTTGTTTTTTAAAATACGTTTTTATTTTTTATTTTCATTTTCATGCTGCGCGTAAAGATTATTTCAATGATGTCAATTTCTAGAGATTTTGATGATGTGCAACGTTATCATATTCTTCCTTTTTTTTTCTATGCTATCCTAAGGATATTGAGAAGATGGTTGCTGAATGAGATATGTTGGTGTATTTTTTATTTTGAATTTTCAAAAAACAGAATAATATATAAAACTAATAAATCTTAATTGAACAAAAACTTAATTCGAATAAAAAATGATAAGTATTATTTTTATAAAATCAAAATCAACAAATAAAAAATAAAAATAAGAAGCGAAAATATAAAATTTGACAAAAAAAAATAAATCTTAAAAAAGAAATCGGAATCAAGACGGTAAATTTTTGAATATTTTTTTAGATTAATTTGTTAAGATATTTCACACACAAAAACGTGAACAAAAACAGCTATAATGTGGAGTGGATATAAATCTATAATAATGTGTTGTATGTAAAAAAAAGAAAGATACAAATCAAATACTAAAATTTTTAAAAAACTAAAATGAAGATGATAAATAACAAAAAAAAAAGATTAAAAGAATATGGTCGCAATGAGAGCAGAGACAAAGTTAAGTCCGATGAAGCTGATGGTGGTCGCCGCCGCGCTTGAAGAGCCTCCGGCGGTTGATCCGCCGGTGGAGGAGCTTCCTGTGTCAATTAATTGTTTAAGGTTAATTTAGTTAACAATTCTTAATATATATATAAATATATATATTTCGAAACGAAATTTCTTAAACTGTTCCGAAATTAAAACCAGCGAATTTTAAATATGTTGAATTTGAAACTATAGTATTTGTTTGGATAAATAATAAGAATAAACAAAAATGGATTTTTCAAAACGAAACATGGTCGAACTTCTAATAAATGAAAGATAAGCTTACATAAATAAATAAATAAAAACAAAAAAAAAAAAAAGATTGTGATAGAAGAAAATTACGAAAGTTTTGGAAACAAGTTACTAACATATACTATATGATAATAAATAAAATTATCGACTAGAGATACCGTTGGTAGACGCCGGAGGTGTCATCGGATTTGTCGGAGTCTCCGGCGACGCCGTCGGCGGAGTAGCTGCACAACAAAAACGACGTCGTTAGACCCAAACACAGGAAAAAAAAACGTTGTCGTATCGACCGGAAGAAAAGTCACCGGAGCTATTGCAGCGTGACACGTCAGCGTTGGCGCCACAGGCCTTGGGGAGATCGAGAGCGTTGGATTTGGTGAGGTTTTGAGATCGGAGCATGGCGGGATTGTTGAAGACGGAGCAGAGACACGTCACGTCGTTGTCGATGATCTCCTTCAACGGCACGCAGCACGTCGCCGGAGGATTCACCGGCGCGTGAATGTACGGCTGACATGGAATCAGCCTCTTTATACACGCCGTCGTCTGAGATCCGCCGGAAGGCGGCGGCGGAGTCTCCGTCGCTGCTTTCACGGCGGACCATGAGAGGAGGAGCAAGGCGACGACGGCGGCGATTCTCAGAGCTTCCATCTTCTTTCCTTTCCCGTAAAACGACGTAGTTTTCGTTACTGTGGTGGTGTTTTCGTTGTTTTCTGTGCTTTCAGTTGCGTATTTATATAGATCTTTTTTTTTTGTATTATTTTGTTTTTTTTTTGGGGGGACGTGTTTTGATCCGCCACGTACGCGGGAGGAAGATTAAAATTTTAGGATCTTGACTAAATCATGATTAATTTAGGTAATTACCGATTTTACTAAAAAAAAATTCATGTGGCACAACCGGCAAGGGCAGATTCAGGCAAGAGATCTCGTAACATGTAATGATAATTGGATTTGTAATTTCTTTTTTTATTCTTATAACAAGTTCGTGTATCGTTGCTCTGTAATTTTTTTTTTTTGGCAAGGTCACCTAACTGTCACAGACAAATATGGATTGTTTATATAGGTTTACAAAATAAAGGAATGACCTGTAGTTACCCAAAAAAAAAATGCATGATCTGGAATATATATAAAGTTTGTAACAATATGTATATATATATAAAAAGTAGCAGGGGTCTGTCCACATCGACTTAGCGATGTAAAACCGTATATGACAATAACATGTTCTAACTCAACTCAATTCGTATATGATAATCATATCGGCCCAGATTAATATGAATATTTTCACATTAAATATAAAAATATAAATATTTTTAATAAATGTAGTTAAATGCTTTTTTAATAAATTTACATGAACCGTTGGATCTCAATAAGGATCGTTTGATTTGAGAAAGCCATCTCAGGCTCTCAGCCGCTATTTCGTGAGTTCAATTTGGACCGTTGGATGAATTCGATCCGATCTCTGCTGCTTATTCTTAACTTCAATCTGACGCGTTGGATCTCCCCAAAACTAATTTCAGCCGTCGATTCTATGATCAAATTGGAGCCGTTGGATTGTTTACTATTCCAGAGGTTTGCTGACGTGTGTAAATATGATTGGTGATATGACAACAATCGACGTGGCACTTCACACTTGTGTAAGATAATTACGTAATTACCCTCTCATCCTTTGTTCATCTCAATCGCATCGAGGAACTGAGAAATTACAGCGAACGACGACGACGACGACGACGAAGAAGAAGAAGAAGAAGAAGATAGGATGAGAGTCTTAGCCTTCAGAGCAGTAACTCTCTCTCTCCTTATTTTCTCTCTCTACAATCATCGTGTCCATGCTCGTCCCTTCGTCCTCGTCTTCTCCAACGATGATCTCAACGGCGGCGTAACCACCGGCGACGACGGCAACGAGTCCTCCGAGTTCGATGAGTTCGGCGATTCCGATTCCAAGTCCGAGGAGGAGCTCGATCCAGGCTCCTGGCGTCCGATCTTCGAGCCGGACGACTCTGCCGTCCAGGTCGCGTCGCCGAAGTACTACTCCGGCCTCCACAAGATTTTCTCAGCGGCGAGTGAAGGAAACGCGAGGCTGATGGAGGATGCGGTGGCGGAGATTGAGGCGGTTGCGGCGGCGGGAGATCCCCAGGCACAGTCGGTGATGGGTTTCGTGTACGGAATGGGGATGATGCGGGAGAAGAGCGCGGCGAAGTCGTTTACGTACCATCATTTCGCTGCCGAGGGCGGGAATATGCAATCGAAGATGGCGCTCGCGTTCACATATATCAGACAAGATGTAAGCATAGCTAACATTTTTAAGATTTCTCTTCTTCTTGGCTGATCTTGTGTGGCTAATCTGAAAATACCGTAACGAAAAATGAGGAAATGAATTGTGCCCAAGTGATATTTTCGACACTAATCTTCGAATTAAGGCACAGTTTAGGCTTTTGTGTTTCTTGTCTTATGTTTCTGTAATTGTCTTGTGATCATGTTCCAGATGTACGAAAAAGCTGTGAAATTGTATGCTGAACTAGCAGAAGCGGCTGTGAATAGTTTCTTGATCTCGAAAGATTCTCCGGTGGTTGAACCCATTAGAATTCATAGCGGAACTGAAGAGAACAAAGATGCACTAAGGAAATCTCGCGGAGAGGAGGACGAGGATTTTCAGATATTAGAATATCAAGCTCAGAAAGGGAATGCTGCGGCAATGTACAAAATTGGACTGTTTTACTACTTTGGTCTTAGAGGATTAAGGCGCGATCACACTAAGGCATTGTACTGGTTTTCAAGGGCAGTAGACAGAGGAGAACCGAGGTCGATGGAACTTCTGGGAGAGATTTATGCTAGAGGAGCTGGTGTCGAGAGAAATTATACCAAGGCATTTGAATGGCTTACGCTTGCTGCGAAACAAGGTCTCTATTCAGCATATAATGGCATTGGGTACTTGTACGTCAAAGGGTATGGAGTGGAAAAGAAAAACTACACTAAGGTAAGCTCTTGCTACATATGTAGTTATAGATTTTTACTTCTTTATCATCAATATAGTTGTGACAAAGGAACTCAGAAAAAAAAGGGTAAATGATTCCTGATTGAATGTCGAGAGTTCTTGGATTAGTCTAAGGATCTAATCTATGTGGGAGATTAAGTTTTTGCTGGAAGTCATCTCTCTAAGTATCTTTTGTCTAGTTGGCACTTTCAAGGAAGGGGCCATGGTTAAAGATTGATGTCAGTAGTACTGTAAAGGAAAATAGATAGTAAATAACGGTTTACTAGATAAGCATTGACAGTAAGTGGTGTATTCCTTCAAGTGCAGGCGAGAGAATACTTTGAGAAGGCTGTGGACAATGATGATCCTAGTGGACACTATAACCTCGGGGTGTTGTACCTTAAAGGCATCGGAGTAAAAAAGGATGTGAGGACAGCATGCAAGTATTTTCTTGTTGCAGCTAATGCTGGTCAACCAAAGGCTTTCTACCAAGTGGCTAAGATGTTCCACACTGGTATCGGACTTAAGAAGAACTTGGAAATGGTAAATTAGTCGTAGTTGTCTTATAACTTTTCTGCATTACCCTTGACGTCAAATGTAGTGATGTTTTTCTTTATTCCATATGTTTAAAGCAGTAGAAGTTGTGTATTTTGCCAAAAATTATATTCATAGAGGCACTAGGATTACAAGGTTCCAGCAATGGTAGTAGATTCATTTCTTAGGTCCTTATCTTCTTTACCTTTTTTTTCCACTTCTAGCTGTTCTAGCAATTTTCTTGGATCACTTGGGCAACCCTACCTTATGATATACAGTACTTTAAATTCCTAGTTCACATTCCTAGCATTTTGGTTCCAGGCCACTTCATTTTACAAGTTAGTAGCAGAAAGGGGACCATGGAGTTCAATGTCGAGATGGGCTCTGAAATCTTACCTGAAAGGTGATGTGGGCAAGGCATTGCTCTTGTATTCGAGAATGGCAGAGCTCGGTTATGAAGTTGCGCAAAGCAATGCGGCCTGGATCCTCGATAAATATGGGGAAAGAAGCATGTGCATCGGAGAGACTGGGTTTTGCACGGATAAGGAGAGGCATGAGCGTGCTCATACTTTGTGGTGGCGTGCCTCTGAACAGGGCAACGAACATGCTGCTTTGCTCATTGGAGATGCATATTACTATGGCCGGGTAAGCAATTCTGTTCGTGCTTGAAGAAAAAAAAATATTTGCTCTGTTTCATCTGATATCCTTATTACATTCATCATCTCACTATGATTTTGCCAATGAATCGGTTCTTGTTTTGGTTACTTTCCTGGATCATCGAGTTCTTGATATCGAATCCAATGTTATCAGGGAACGGAGAGGGATTTTGTGAGAGCAGCAGAGGCATACATGTATGCGAAATCGCAGGCAAATGCGCAAGCAATGTTCAATCTGGGGTACATGCATGAGCATGGACAAGGGCTTCCCTTGGATCTTCATCTTGCCAAGCGTTACTACGATCAGGCTCTCGAGAATGACCCTTCTGCCAAATTGCCCGTCACTCTCGCCCTTGCCAGCTTGTGGATCCGCAGAAACTACGCCGATTCTGTTCTGGTGAGTCTTTCTCTACTTCAAAAACAAACAAGACTTTGAATATATGAAGTTCTTGGGGTGGACGGATACCCGAGATTTCCGGATTATCCAAGTCAAATATCTTGGGTCCGGTTTCAGATTCGTTTTGGTCGGTATTCAGAGATCGGGTATCTGAGATAATTTTTGGATACTTAGGGTACCCAAACTTCAGTTAAAATACAAAAACTTTAAATATTTTCAAAATATATATCATGCATTAGGAGTTGACTTTGATCGGGCATCCAAAATTTTTTGCTTATTCGAACCCGCATCCGAGCCCAAAATTTCATGAGATTTCAGTAGGTTTGTATTGTAATATCTCAAAAAGTAGATGCAAAATGTCATTTTAGTGTTGTCGGGTATCGTGGATAATACACTGTCTCAGACTCAATTACTCGAATCCAAACCCGATTTTCGGGTTTTACTTAGCGTTATAACCTGATCTCATCTCATATAGTGTTCGGGTATCCAAATTCGGGTTTTTTTTTGCCCAACCCTAATATGAACCTGCGTAAATCAACTGAGAGTTTTCTACAATTTCTTGGATGTCCGAATTTTTTTAGTATAAAGAGATTAAAGGAATGAAAATATGATTCAATGGTGCGTTGTGATGAAGCAGGTGAGGGTACTGGATTCCTTGCCGGAAGTGTACCCGAAGGTGGAGGGATGGGTGGAGAACGTTCTGTTGGAAGAAGGAAACGCCACTATACTCACACTTTTCGTATGTCTTATAACTGTCCTGTACCTCCGGGAGAGACAGCGGAGACACGTCGTCGTGGATCCTGTCGGTGCTGACGTGGCACAGCCCCTCCTCGCCGTCCCGCAGAGGTGATCTCTCTCATTCATTCCGTGCATGCCGCCCTTGTTCTTTTGACTCCTCCTGTACAGGTTACACAAAAAAGGAAGAGACTTTTAAAGTTTCCACCTTGAAAAAACGTAGTGAAGTGGTGGTGCTGTAACGATAGCTGAAGGGTACCGTGGGATACAAGAAACGTTATGTTTTCTTTTTTCTGGTTTGATTGATAGATTTGGTCGAAACCTGGTTCGGTTTATGTTCTTTTGATCTGTAGAGCATAACGATTTCTGGTGTTTCTTTCCCCTCTGATCTATTATTCATTTTGATTGATATTTACATGCTTTCAGATGCATATATATATATATATATATATATATATCTGTGTGTGCTTTTTGCATAGATATGCATATGCCATATTGGGGACAGGAGAGTTATAATAAGCAGAGTGTGTTTCTTATACTTTGGGATCCATTGAAATTATATTCATTTGAAATTTAGAATTTGACTTCAATTTTATTAAAAATATTAATTCTCATTGATTTTTTTAATTTTAAATTTGATTTCGATATTTACATTTAATTAACTTGATTTTAATTTGTTTTTATCGAGATCAAATTGGGTTGGGGATAATTAAGCATTATTTGATTGGGTTTGTATAAAACAAATGTATTAGGCCAAGGGTGTCTGTCAAAAACATTCTTGATATACGTGAAAGACATACATACATACACACATACATACATACGTATGTATATATATGTGTGTATGTTGCAGATGATAAGTTAAAAACACTGTTGACAAATGGTTATGATATATGTATACACACACACACAAGGACGGACGAGCGAGCAGGTAAGGGGGCAAAAGGTGGTCGTGGCTCCCACGTTCATGTTATGAGACTTTGACACCGAACACGTACGTACCTACTCTCGAATCCGATTTCTTAAAAAGCAATGTTCTCATTTGCATCTTCCATCCCTTGCCTTTTTCCCATGTTACCCGATTTTTGGGTAATAAAATCCGTGAAACGGGGACATAAAACGTTTTTTCTATCCCGAGTTCAATCTTCAGATTGGAGAGGAAAACGTATTTCTAATAATTCGGCCGTTCTCGATTCCAGGAATAGTATAGCTCTCCATCCATAACACTCCATTATTAAAAAAAAAAAATCAAATTTAAACCCATATATGTTATTATTATTTTTTATTTGTATTTCATGTTATTACGGTTTTCATTCAATTATTTTTCGAATATATGTTTTCGTTTCAAAAATATTCATCTTCTATATATAAACATTATTTTTTGCCGACGATTTTTATGTTGAATTTATTATCATTAGGATTCAACTAATTAATTTAACATAAAAAAAAATCATACTTGATGAGTTTTTACATCATATTTTAATTTGAATTCGTTTACACATATATGGTAACTCCTAATCAATTACAAGTTGTTTAAATAATAAGAACCAAATGCTTGGGATTCAATATAACCGTCACCTTTCATCTAAACAAAACAATTCCTAATGTGTAGTAGTAAGTTACATGAGAATATTTTAAGCGTTATATAGTAACTTTAATATATACGAGGCATTGAAGAGGGCCATTTAATTTGTCGCATGTGTTTTCTTATAACATGCTCTGACATTGTTTATGGCGTTAGATTACATTTTATATCCAACGTTCCAACAACGTGCGCTTCATCATCATCATCATCATCACCTTATTATAATACAGAATATCAAGACTAATAAAAAGAAGATTCAAGTGCAGATGAAGGGGAGAGAGAGAGAGAGAGAGAAAGAATGTCGCTGATGGAAAATCTCATGGGTCTCCTCCGCGTTCGAGTCAAATGCGGCGTTAACCTCGCCGTCCGCGACGTCCGCAGCAGCGATCCTTACGTCGTCCTCCGAGTCGGCCGTCAGGTGAAACCTCTCTCTCTCTCTCTCTCTATATATATATATATATCCCACTTATACAAAATTTTTGTTGCAGAAGCTGAAGACCCGAGTGGTGAAAAAGGACGTAAACCCAGAATGGAACGAAGATCTGACATTCACAATAACCGATCCAAATCTCCCGGTTCAACTGGTAATTTAAAGGATCAAGAACCCGAATTTTTTTTCTCCTAAAAACCCACAAAAACCCTAACGTACGGAAACAACGTCGACGTCCGTTGCAGACGGTGTACGACCACGACTTGTTCAGCAAGGACGACAAAATGGGGGATGCAGAGATCGACATAGGGCCGTACATAGAAGCGCTAAGGATGGAGCTGTCGGGATTGCCGGACGGAACGATCATAACGAGGATACAGCCGAGGAGATGCAACTGTTTGGCCGAGGAGAGCTGCGTTAGGTGGAGCGGCGGACGGATCGTTCAAGACCTTTGTCTCCGTCTTCGGAACGTTGAGTGCGGCGAGGTTCAGGTCCAGCTTCAATGGATCGATCTTCCTGGTTCCAAAGGCCTCTGATCTTTCTTTCTTTTTTTAAAAAAATTTATTGTGTTGTTTTTTTAAATATTATTATTGAGTTTTGTATACTATTTCATATTTTGGGGAAAATGGGACCGGTCCCAAATGGAATGTATTGAATGTGAATCCAACCCAAATTTGATATACAATTTATTTTTTGGATTAGAAGTTTCTAAAATATCAAAATATAAAAGTAATCGAACAACCTTGCAAAATCATAATTTTATTAACAAGAGGTTTATGGGCTTTTTTGGGCCCATTTTTCTGTCATTCCATTCATCTATCAATAATCCTATAAAAATACACAAATTTAAAAAAAAATGTATCCGACAAGATACATAAACTTCTAATTTAACAATTTTTAAAATCTAGAGCAATTTTTAAAATATTTAAAATCTAGAGTAATTTGCTACATAAAAATAGTATCTTAATCGGTGTAAAAAATTGTTTTCATTCAAAAGTTAATATTTTTTATATATATTTTAATATTTGATATATTTATTTGTTTGTAAGATTCTTTTCTATATATATTTTTTATTATTTAAGTTTTTTACCATTGAAAAAAATACGAACTTTCACGCAAGGGCAATGTTGTCAATTCTTACCAAGAATACCCTACCGCCTAGGATTTTTATTCTCTTAATTTAGGTTTATTTTTTGTTTTATACAACTCAAGTTGACATGTGTTCATTTAAAATACAATTCATTTATATTTGAATAATAACATATCTATAAAAAAAATTATCTTAAAATATATAGAAAATGATTTTTTTAAATATTTCCTCTGTAAAATGTAAAAAAAATATCCAAGTCTATTTAAAATATTATAGAAACTTTTCCAAAGAGTATTTATTCGAATAATTGGTACCAATTAATTAGATACAATCATTAACGTGTTAATATTTGTTTAGTAATTATATTTTTCATAAATATAATAGGTATTGAATAAATATTTTGAACTATAGGTGTTTGAGAAATGTATAAACTCAATAATGCATATGCAACTGAAATTACACCCCCAAAAAATAAAAATTTTGGAAAAAAAGAAAAGAAAAAACCCCATATATTCTCTCTCTCTCTCTCTCTCTCTATATATATATATATATATATATAATGAGTTACAGATCCCAAAAGACAAAAGAATCACAGAAACCACAACACAGATTTTCTCCACGATGGCTCACTCCTCTTCTCTCTCCAAAAACAATGGTAAGTGCAATTATTTTTTGGTTATAATTCTATATAATATTCATAAAAATTCTACACTTTGATTATGTGTTTTTCATTCCACAATCTCTCTTTTGATTGGTAAATATATAAATTGGCGGAATCGTTAAAGGAGAAAAAAAATATAAATAAAATATATTTTGATGGTTCGGAATTTTGTTCTCGATATCAATGTCGGGCGACTCCATCGGTATATTGGAAGAAATTTATCGACATTTTTTTTTACAAATCTGTATTTACACAGAAATCATCAATATTTTGTGTATTTATACGTAGAAAATAAAATTTTTATAATTATTTTATATTTACGTGGATTTCTTGATATATGGATTTATATATGATTTCCTGTATTCATTCACGAGAAAACGGAGATAACTTAAAGAGTATTCACAGTAATATCTATATGGTTCGATTTTCCGGTTATTTTTCATTTATGTATATTTTGTGACGTTGCTTATGGAGAACCAAGGAGAACCGGCTTGGTTAAGACAGAACCAAGTAATTTTATTACCAAATTCATTATAACATAATATTGATTGGTTATTATAATAAATAATAAAGTTATAATCCATGATTTTAAGTTAATTACATGTAGAGTGATTAAGACTTTAGTTATTGGATTAAGGTTTAAGATCTCTACAATCATTTCGAGAGGACAGTTATGAATTTTTCGCTGTCCGAATTAATGCTTTGCCATTTTGCCGTAAAAGACAGGAGGAGTAGTTCCATGCTTACCTTTCTCACCACGTGAATCTGATTTCTCTTTTATGTATATACAATCAAATCGAAAAAAAAAATTTATTATTGATATATTAATTAATACTACTAAAAAATAATTTTTTTTTATTAGAAATAATGATACAAAATTAATATTTAATAGCGTCTATTTCATTACGAGTTGGAATCTCATCCTGGCTATCTATTGTTAAAAGAAAATAAATATCATGTTTTCTTAATTTAAGTAATTAAACATAGTTGTGTATATATATATAATGTTTTGGTGTATATATATATATATTTTTGATAAATGTCTGCTGTTACATAGTACAAACTACAAAATTCATAGTTTCCTTTCCTTCGTTACTCTGTACTTAATTGGGGTCGTGGACACTGAATCGGACGGTGTAGAAGATGCCACGTATGCATATGTAACGACAAAATAGATTCTCCGAACGGTCCCTCTGAATTAAGACACATCAATTTCGGACCCACCATTTCTCAAGTAAAAACAATTTGCGAATTTATTTTTTTCTATGCTTATCAAATGTCAGGTATATATATAATATTTAAAAATTAACTATTTAATGTTATTTTTTCATTTCAAGTTATTTTGTAAAATGATTAACGATGAATGTTATTTTCAATTACGTAGTTATCTTATTATTTGATAAATATAAATATTTGAAAAAATTATCATATAAATGCTGGTAAAACGTTTTCGGTAACCCTGTTAAGGTAATAGTAATTCTATACCTTATGATAATCCTATAATTATATGTGTCAGTAAAATATTTTGGACCGGTCGAGATGGATAGCTAAACCGAATTTGATTGCCTAAATTGAAAACCGGAATCGGATGCACGCGACTAAACCGCTACAGTTCTCCGTCATTAATATTAATAAAACCTCGGCCGAAGAAAAGCTCACTCTACGCACATATAGAGAGAGAGAAGAGAGAGAGAGAGAGGGAGAAAGCCAGAGAATTTTGGATCTGTGAGAGTTGATGAAGCAGAGAGGGAGACTCCATAACCACAGATCAAGGAGCTTTTCGAGATCCAGGCTCGCCATTGAAGGCTCGTAGCCATAGCTTTTTAGTTTCTTCTTCCGTTCTTCATCTCGCATTCCTTTTTGATGCAGAAACAACAAAGGAATTTGTGGGGAAGCTGGACCTGAAGCCGGGGCAGAAAGTTCTAGATGTCGGGTGCGGAATTGGAGGAGGGGACTTCTACATGGCTGAGAACTTTGACGTCGATGTTGTGGGCATTGATCTCTCTGTCAACATGATATCTTTTGCGCTTGAACGCGCCATTGGGCTCAGCTGAAATCTGACGGAAATGGCTGCGCAAGGTGGGTCTTTCGACTTCTTCTACGCCGCTTCTAGTTTGAATCGTAAAGAAATTGCTTATAATCTTGAAGGCGATTAGTTTTGTAGATTGTCCGTTTTATTGCCGTCGATTACGAGTAGATATTAGAAATGTACAAACGTGATGGTAAGCTCATAGAAGTTTCTGATTAGTTTTGCGAATGCTTGGATCTGCGTACTTCATTTTTTTTTTGTGATCGTTTCTTTCCACTTTTGCAGGGGAGGAACGTGAAATCCAAAAGAGTTACTGGAAAGAACACTCTGTTGAATGGTTTCTTGGTCTAGGAACCTCTTAACAGCCACTTAGAGCGTCCCGAAGTAAATGCTGCCGACCCTAAAGTTCATCTCCGCGATTCAGATTAAGATGAACCGCAATATGACCTAGGGATGGAAATGAATGACAAGCAAAACACAATCTGGAACTTGTGCAAATTGGTTGAGACGTTTGATAACACTCTTGCTTGATTTCCATATAACATGTTATCCATTTAGTTTCTTGAAACCTTGTTTGCTTTTAGGCCATGTGACTGAAAGCTGTCATAGATTCCAAGCGATAGAGATAAGAAATTGTCCGTGATGTGTAGTTTTGTTTCACGGATGAAAGCTTTTAAAACTTGAAGCACTTGTCCACATGCAGATACTTTCCGTTCTTCCTCCATTCGAGGGGAAGTCGGTCTTGGAGTTTGGAGCTGGCATTGGTCGTTTCACTGGTGAATTTGCTCAGAGGGCTAGCCAAGTTATTGCTGTCGATTTCATTGAAAGTGTTATCAAGAAGGTCGGATTGCCTCCAACTCTTGTTCTTTCTAGTTACTTGTAGTATCTGTTCTCTCGGCCAAGTATGCATGCTTCTTGTTTCCTCACAAATTCATGTTTCAGAATGAAGACATTAATGGGCACCATAAGAACGTCAAATTTATGTGTGCTGATGTGACATCCCCGGATCTGAAGTTTTCGGACGAGTCGGTGGACCTAATATTCTCAAATTGGCTACTGATGTATCTCTCTGATAAAGAGGTAATTCTTGTCTTATTACTCACAGAACCAATTTGAGATACTCTAAGACTAAGAAGGCATCTAATGCTCTGATGATGCTATGTTATCATCAGATTTAGTAGATACATTGGAAAAGTGCATAGAAATCTGAAATTACAAGAGATTGACCAGAATGCGTTAGGACTTCCAAGTAAAAATTAAGAGATAGTCATTGTATGATCTCACTTCTGTAATAATATTTTTTTCAATGGAATCGGCTGGCGTAGTAGTATTAGGTCATGTAATCACGACGGGATGATAGGTGTTATTATTGTGTCTTTTGTTGGATGACAAATCATGCTTTGTCTGCCATCTGCGTCAGATACACCTATTCATATGTATCTCCGAGTTTTACTCTTTTTGATCATGATGGGTGCCGCTAATTGTTTATGGAGTAGAGACACAAGAATGATTATGTTATTCCTTCACCCCTCAATGGAATGAATGAACTTTTCTTTTGTCGATTTGCAAATTGCAGGTGGAAGGTTTGGCAAGAAGGATGCTACAGTGGTTGAAGGCTGGGGGGTATATTTTCTTTAGAGAGTCTTGCTTTCATCAGTCTGGTGACAGCAAACGGAAATACAACCCAACTCACTACCGTGAACCCAGATTTTACACAAAGGTTGTGTTTCAACACTTAGCAGTGTATCCCTTTGGTCTTGGATTGTATACATTATTCCGAAGTATGATTTTCTTGCAGGTTTTCAAAGAATGCCATACGCATGATGAGGCTGGGAATTCATTTGAACTGTCTTTAGTTAGCTGTAAATGCATCGGAGCCTATGTGAGAAACAAGAAGAATCAGAACCAGGTGAACAATGCTCTTAGTTAGTTGTTTTGGCTTGTCCTTTTGAGCTTGTTTTATCTGATTCACTGACACAGTCATTTACTTTTTTACGAATCCCAGATTTGCTGGATATGGCAGAAAATCAGTTCGGACAATGATCGTGGCTTCCAACGTTTCTTGGATAACATCCAGTACAAATCTAGTGGCATTCTACGCTATGAGCGTGTCTTTGGAGAAGGTTTCGTGAGCACTGGGGGGATCGGTATGCTCTTGGCATAATTATCCATTGTCTTAGCATCTTCCATGACTAGTGATCACATCTTCTGTTGATGAAATAATCATTTGTACCAAAACTGCAAATTGATATAGAATTCGTTTTTTATCGACTTTTTGATGCAGAAACAACAAAGGAATTTGTGGGGAAGCTGGACCTGAAGCCGGGGCAGAAAGTTCTAGATGTCGGGTGCGGAATTGGAGGAGGGGACTTCTACATGGCTGAGAACTTTGACGTCGATGTTGTGGGCATTGATCTCTCTGTCAACATGATATCTTTTGCGCTTGAACGCGCCATTGGGCTCAAATGCTCCGTGGAATTCGAAGTGGCTGATTGCACAAAGAAGTCATACTCGGATAACACGTTCGATGTTATTTACAGCCGAGACACCATTCTCCATATTCAAGTAAGCTCCTCTGCCTCTTTCTTCCTTAATGGTGTTTCATTTGCGAATTCGTAATCATCTGTCTTAATTCTCAGGACAAGCCGACATTGTTTAAGACATTCTACAAGTGGTTGAAGCCAGGAGGCAAAGTGCTTATCTCTGATTACTGCAGAAGTCCCAAAGCTCCATCTCCGGATTTTGCAGAGTACATCAAGCAGCGAGGTTACGATCTTCACGACATACAAACATACGGTCAGGTATGTATGTATGTGTGTGTGTGTTCTGTTTTCCGAAATTTTGTGGATATATTAAGCTGAAGTTACCTGACCCGACATCTTTCCTCAGATGCTCAAAGATGCTGGTTTCAACGAGGTGATTGCGGAGGACCGAACCAATCAGGTATAAACATTTTTTTTTCTTTCTAGAGTCCTCTTTTTATAAGAATATAACAGTGTCATTGCCATTTACAAGTAAACAGTACAAGCTTAATCTGCAGCATCCCTAAGATTAAAATACGTAATGACAATAACACCTTTATACGCTTTATACATTCTAAATGAGCCAAAGACAGAACACTAAAGCATTGGTTATGTGTGATCAGTTCATGCAAGTCCTGAAGCGGGAATTGGACGCAGTCGAGAAGGAAAAGGAAGAGTTCATCCAAGACTTCTCGAAAGTCCGTTCGCCCCCCGCGCTGTTTTTATCCGCCTCTTTTTTTTTTCAAGCAAGTCGCTGTTTTTTTTCCGCCTTCTTGCTCACCCGGAAAACTCCTTTTTTTTTTTCCGGGGGTCGGGTTTTGCAGGAAGAGTACGAGGAGATGGTGGGAGGGTGGAGGGCGAAGCTGCAGCGGAGCTCGAGGGGAGAGCAGAGGTGGGGTTTGTTCATCGCCAAGAAAATCTCCTAAGACACAGTGTGAGTGTTTCCTTCTCTCCTTCTTCTTGGAACTTTTTTTTTTGAATGTTCATGTTTTTTTTTGGTACTCTTTGTGTGTGAAGAAGCTAAGTATTGGGCGGAACCTCGACTGGGATTTTAGTTACCGTTGGTTTTGTTCAATTTCCTCCGTCTTTTTTTTATTGTTAACAGTCGAAGTTTTATTACGTCATGTGTTTGGTTTATTATATAATTATGTGCAATATATATATATATATATATATATATATGTGTGTTTTTGACATAACTAACACTGACCCCTTGAGCTATAATTATTTTCATTCCATTTGGAAACATGGTACAATGCTAAAATCAAGAAGGTTTGATGTCTCTACCTACCTTATGAATTGTCCCATTCGATTTTCAAGATCAAGTGTGAAATGTTAATCAATATTGATTTCCCATCTCACCACTTGATTAATTTCTATTAACGAATATTCCCGAAGTGCCATGGTTACCGCATGCATATATTTTGAAAACTATGACTCACTCTAGAATATATTGATATATTAACTATTTATGGGTAATGTGATAATATGTAAATATTAGGGTGGGTGTTTCGGAAATCGGTTTGGTTTTTCTGGATAAAAATGCGCTGGTTCGGTTTTTTCGGTTTTTTCAAAAATAACTACCAATCGGTTTTTATATTATATTAGGTTTGGTTCAGTTTCAGTTCGAACTCGGTTCGGTTCCGTTTTTATTAAAAAAAAATAGATTTTTTTTAAAATTGGTTTTTCAGGATTTTTGAAAATTCGGTTCGGTTCGGAGAAATTCAATTTTCTAAAAATAATACTGTGTGAGAATTTAGAACAGTTCGGATCGAAAAAAATACCGTATTTTTTTATTTGGTTCGATTCTTCGGAACCGAATGGAGAAGCCCGCCCTAGTAAATACCACGTGATTGAACTGTATAGAATTTCAATTAAAAGAAATTGTAAGATTCATTCCATTATAATTTTATATGTTCATATGTGGTTATATTAAATTAGAGTTGATAAAGTAATTTGGTATAAGCTGGCTGGCTAGCTAATGGGTTTTAATGAGATTTTCCAAAATGTAAGAGAGAGAGAGAGAAGATGGGTTATTTCGGGTGGTGACTGGTGATACTGAGAGTAAGCAAGTGTACGGCAACTGAAGCGTGGAAATCGGTTGAATGTCTAAAGAGGAAAAAGGGGGAAATAGGTAGATGATGATTAAGCATGATTACTTGAAAAATAATCAAAACGCATGTTCTTAATTATGATTAATCAAACAGTAACACCTAACAAACAGTGTGATTACGACAGGAAAACCCCTTAATCGCAATTATGATTTTTTCTTAATTATATACGTAAATATGTGTATGCGAGTAAACTTGTATGCTCCACCATCATTTACATCAAATTCCTTTTCATTAACGACACATACATATAAATCACAAATAGAGAAAAAGTCTATTTTTTTTTCTTTTAAAAAAGACGAGGAGAAGCTTAGTTTAGTCAACCCCCAATAGCAGAAATAAACATCGTTTTTTCTCCTGATTAAAATGAAAAAAAAAAACTTATAAGATAATATTTTTTTGCTCACAAAACCCGTGAGTGCCCCCTCATAACCTTTCTTCTTTAAGTTAATTTTGTCTATTTGTGACTTGCAACTATGTGAAATGTTGATTAAGACTACACTTTTTTTTCATTTATCTTTATATTTACTCTAAACTCCATAGTTTCTTTCCCCCCTCTAATCTCGGCCTATCTCATAATATATTATGCTGTCATAATCCTAAGACGAACTCCATTACCATTTTTCATATATATATATATATGTAATCATTTCATCATATGGTATAATTCTTTAATTCAAGCCATATTCAACGGAGAGACTTTCACGTTTCTTCTTCTTCTTCTTCCTCTTCAAAACCCTTTTATCAGAAGCGCAGACAGAGAGAGAGAGAGAGGGAGGACAAAAGGCATGGCGGAGGAGTCATACGACGAAGAGTGCGACTATCTGTTCAAGGCGGTGTTGATCGGAGATTCCGCCGTCGGGAAATCGAATCTGTTGTCGAGATTCTCTCGGGACGAATTCCGGTTCGATTCTAAACCGACTATCGGAGTCGAATTCGCCTACCGGAATGTTCGCCTCCATGACAAGATCATCAAGGCTCAGATTTGGGACACCGCCGGTCAAGAACGGTACGTATATACCATAACCATACACACATGCACATATACATATACATATATATTATGAGATTGTTAACTAAATATGTCATTATGATCTTGATTATCCCGTATCATCGGTTCGTGCATGAATCTGCTTATGTCGACGAGTTTTTTTTAACTATTTTTTACCCTCTTGAAATTATTCAATTAATTGAAAAAAAAAAAGTTGTTTATTGCTCATCAAAGCCAAACATCTTTTTTTTTTTGGTTAACTTAACGAAATAAATGATTATTTTTGTTAAGAATTTTTATTTAATAAAGGTGGACATTTTCGGGATACTTCTTATTTGGATTCGTTTTTTATTCTACGAAAAAAAACATATTTATTCGATTTATTATCATCTTTAATTCCGACCAATTTTAAATTAAAACCTCAATTTAACTTTTAAAAATATTTAATTAAAATAAATTTAATTTAAAAAATATAATGGATTTTGATGTCAAATTTAAATTTAAATTAATTAGATAATAAAAAATGTACAGCTCATAGTCATTAAATCATAAATATATGATATCGGCACACAAAAAAAAAAGATAAAACAAAGTTTGGGATAATGATGAAGGAAACACACCACGCGCGTAGTCGAGATGCGAGCAATCAATGTCACTCCGACCTAATTTTTGTTGAATGTCGCCACCTTTTTTTTCTTTTCCTTTTTCTATTTTCTTTCAAAAAAAAAACATTTTTAGAATTTAAGAAAAAAAATCGTGATTACGCTTTCCTTTTTCTCAATGTGATAACACATTTGCCTTTTGCCTGCGCCCTTGCATGTATTTTCTTACCTTTTTTTTATGTATTTGTACATAGATTTTAAAGACTTTTTTTTTTATAATCCGGAAGTTCACCGGGCTTTTGGCCCAACTACATCTCTCAGAGGGATCGAGATAGTCCATGTGAAAACCCCTCCCCAACCAGGAATCGAACCTCCAACATCTAAATGCTTTGCACCCAGTTGCGACCACTCGTCCACAAACTGTTGGGTCGTTTAACATCGTTTTTTTGTTAAAAGACGATGTTATTTCAGTTCATATATATATATATATATATATTCGAATATAATTCCGAATAAAACTGAAATATGATATAAAAAAGTATAATTTATCCAAAACTGAAAAATCTGAACCTGAAAATAATGAAATCGAAATTCGATATATCCACCCGTAACTGTAGTCTCAATTATAATAAATTTGCGTACGTATACTAATCTTTTGTTTTAAAAAATTTTAGGAAAAAAAATCATCGCACAAAAATTAAAATTTGTTTTTAAAAAAAATATATTTCTCGAGTTCTCATAGATCTCTCAAATTTATATAATAAGTTTTGTTTAGTAGAATTAGAATATTCCAAATGCGATATACACATAAAATAAATACAAAGTTTATATAAACCCAAAAAATCAACATTGGTACTGAAATCTAATTGAATAATGCCAATATATTTTTTTATTAATTTGTTAAAAATAGATTCCGAGCAATAACGAGCTCGTACTACCGAGGAGCCCTAGGAGCGTTACTTGTCTACGACATCACGAGAAGGACAACCTTCGACAACGTCAAGAAATGGCTCTCCGAACTACGTGGCTTCTCCAGCCCCGACACCGTCGTCGTCCTCCTCGGCAACAAGTCCGACCTCCGATCCTCTCGCGAAGTCGAAGAGTCCGACGGTAAGTCTCTCGCCGAGTCAGAAGGTCTGTATTTCCTCGAGACGTCCGCTCTGGAGAACCTCAACGTCGAAGAGGCTTTCCTGACGATGATCCGTCGGATCCACGAGATCGTCAGCCAGAGAATCGCCTTAGAGCCCAAGTCCCTCGACGGAACCGTTAAAGTTAACGGCAACGGTAACGGTTCGGCTCTTCTTCCCGTTGGCAAAGAGATTGTGAATATTGATCAAGTTACCGCTACTCAACCTTTGAGTTCTTCCAACTGTTGCTTCAAATGAACGAATCCTATATATATATACATTGTTTTGGAATTTTTGTCATACCACCATGCTTAGCTTACATTTTCATGACATTTTGGTGTATAATGTAGTTAATGGTGTACGGGGAAACACAGAAGTTCTGTGTTCAATTTGATCGGTTCAATCGATTTCATATCCGGTTTTGTTTGGTTTAAACCGATCTATAATCCAATACCGGTTTAAACCTTCCACTGAAATTACAAATTCGAAACTATAGATGCGATAATACGCATTAGACGTTAGTTCGAACATTTTTCGAAAGATCCTCAAGTAAGGTATATCATAGTCTTACAAGAAGAAGAATGAGGAGCTTCTCTATCATTCAGTTCTTGTCTTTGTCTTGCCATTCCTTGAATCTTCTTCTCTACACCTTTGCACGTAAAAAACCGAAACCATTCACAACCGACCTTCCTAGATCTTCATCGCAACGTTCATCTCGGAGAGATACAACAAGTCGTTAAACCCGAAAAAAGACGATTCTCGGATCGAGGCTCACCCGATGGAACCCTCTTGAGGAAGATTGCGGCTATACAATGGAAGCTCGAAGAGCAATGCCGCCTTGAACCATTGCGGCAAGTTCCCATAGACTCCTCGCGGTAACAGAACGAGCGGACTGCAACCACAACGCAAAGTTCGTTACCAAATTAGCCCTCTTTTCGTCCGTCCTCTAGGGGTAGACATAATTAAGTCGGGTATCCAGAAAAAATTTAGGGCATTTGGATCCGTGTTCGTATTCGAAGGTCTCGGATACTCGGCCTAAGATCACCTGTAGAATATCTGGGTATCCAAAAATTATCTAAAAATATATTTATAACAACAAAAAATTCATACCCCTAAGAAGTAGGTCTGGTTATTCGAAAAATTCAGGGTTTATAGAAATGAGAAGAAGACAACCTCGTCGTCTTCTTATAGAACTTGTAAGCACCCATGTTGCCGTACTTTCTGTCGGCCGATGCCTGTTTACGCCCCCTCGAAACATATGTGAACTCTCCATAACCATTCTTTGATTAAAAACTGTACATAAAATCGGGAAATCCGAAAGGAAGAGAAATATGAACCTCGAGTAAGGGTATGCCGCTGACAAAGAGAAGCAGCAAAGTGAGAAAGATCGGTCCAAAAATCACGAGATACTCTGCTCCTTCGAGCACCGGTGACGCAGCCACGAAGATTCCCCACCAGAGTAATATCTGTCAAGAATTTTTGCAAGATTCTTCTGCTTTACACAAACCATTTTCGGAGTTGATGGGAAGAAAGTAGGGCTATGTAAAAAAAGCCTGATTAGGTATCCGAGCTAGTATCATATGAGATTGGATTATAGCATGAAGAAAACCCGAAAATCGGATTTGAGTTCGGGTAACTGGGTCCGAAATTGGGCATAACCAGTAGGTACCGAACGAACAGTAAATACCATTTTTGTCCCTAGATTTTAAAGATATCACAAACGAACTTAATAAAATTTCGGGTTCGGGTTCGGGAAACCCAAAAATTTTGGATACTTAACCCAAGTCAAGTTACTTGGGTTAGGGTGGATAGATACCCGGAAATTGTCTCGAGTATCCAATTTTCTTATACCTGACCAAAATGTATCTGAGATCGGGTAATAACACGAAAAAATCTCGGATACCCGACCCATCCCAAAAGAAAGTGATAATAAGCCAATATAGATTGAATCAAGAAAAACCGGGTAAAGTAGGCGAAATAGAGGAATCTTTGAGGTCAGTTCCAGTTGGGCAAAATCCGGCGTTTGCAGCCAAAATATACTAACCTCGCCAAAGTAGTTTGGATGGCGGGAGTATTTCCATACCCCGACGTCGCACCATTTTCCTCGATTTTCCGGAGAATTCTTGAAAGTAAGCTTCTGTTGGTCAGCCAAAGCTTCGATCAAGAACCCGGAAACCCACATTGTCCAACCTATTACATCCGCAGGCTGAAGAGATCTTCCACTGTCACTTGCATTAACAACAGTTACAGGTAAACTCACTGTCCAAACCCACACAGCCTGCCCCAAAAAAAAGAGAGAAACAAAAAAAAAATGAAGCTTTTATATCACGAGAGCAATACGAGGCGAAAATTAAGAACTTGAAAAACGGGAAAAAAAAGATTCAAAGTTACCTGAAGAAACCAGAAAACGGCTAACTTCACCAGATTGCCGCGCATTTCATCAAAGCGCCGGTCTTCCCCCCATTGAATGATCCTAAACACAATTAGCATGCCTTAAGGTAAGAGATGATTAGAGAAGAATTCATCAACTTGGGAAACAAAAAGAGCCTCTCTAAAGATTATATATGCATAACTCTCTCTATATGTCTGTATACATACATATATATATATATATATATATACACATATTGGTATTGCAAGAGATGAATTAGTTAATCAACTGCCGTTCTAAAACGACAAACCATAATGTTAGGATCCAGAAAGAGAGAGGGCAAGTCACGGTACGAACCTCATTAAAAGGAATAGGGCGAGGCGAAGTCCCCATACAACAACGAGCAAAGTCAAGACAATCTGGTACGAAACCGGAAAAGAAAATGATGACGAAATAGCAGAAATGTTATCATACAAAAACGATCAAAACAAGGAATTCAATACACCAAACTTATTAGAGAAAAACAATCCAAGAACATCAGTAATGATGAGATAGAAACTTCGATACAAGAACACCATCTTCAATTTCGATTTCAACATCAAACCCGAAAGACAGCAGTACTAATAAAGCAGCCAGCCACAGTAGGATATGAATCTCAACCATAATCTAAGGGAATGCTTGATGGGTTGATGAAATCTACAATCTTTTCCCCTGCACCCTCTAAGGTCCATCAATGATCATACCCCATGCCATTTCATAACCACAGAAGAGAGGAGTTACCTGGCGAAAATGCCATGTCCCTTTGAGTATCAGAGTCAACACAGCGAGTATAATGAAATTTGTGCTTCCTGGAGATGAAAAGAAAACAGGAGATGAAAAATTAAAGTCGAAGTTTCAAAATGAATCAAACAAAACTGTCCACATTTCCTCCTGCTGCTTTTCCTTAGATCCATAACAAGGAACTAGCAACTGAACATTCTGTTTATGCCACAGAACACGAATACTATTTCAATGTCCGAATCCAAAAAGAGCCAAATTTAGTTGATGAAGGAATACCCTCACCGGCAAAGTCAGTAACTTT
>NW_010965373.1:2414282-2419417 GCF_000463585.1 Tarenaya hassleriana | reverse complement strand
AGAGCGGTGATTATGAAGAAGGTAAACTGATAAGCCACCTGCAGGAAGACAACTCGGCTCTCAGTTTCATGATAAACCAAACAGATTGCAGGAAATCATTAAAAAAAAAAAAGCTGCCGAATTTAAGCAAATAGAGAATTAGAGCATAAACCCATCTGAAAACAGAAACCGGATGTGAAAGGAGAAAACCCAATTCGCGATTTTCCCGAGAAACAAACAGATTACGCGGGGAAAAAGTTACAGCGGAAACAAGGGTGAATAAGAACAGAGAAATACAGTGACGATGACGGTGAGGGCCAAGAAATGGGAATCGATGACCGTTCCCATTATCTCCGAAGAAAAACAACCGATGAACTCTGTGCTTTTCTTCAGCCAAAGAGATTCACTCAATTGAAGAGAGAAGTCTCGTTCGTTATCTTTGTATATTTCTCGTGTGGATGGCGCACGTGCACGTCGACAACGAATATTCCAAAGAAAAATAACACGCACAAATCCATACACACATATATTAATATACAGATACAACCGAAAATATAAAGTCTTGATCTAAACACATTTATAATCAAACACACTAATAATGCAATTTAAAAAAGAGTGTTAGTTTCATTTCGTAAAATCATACACATAAAGATTAATACTAATTTTTATAAATTTATTATTAAAACTAATATAAGTGATACCTATACAAATATATGTATATATATACGTGTATGCATATATATATATAAGGAAATCTAAAAAAATTCTGTTATGATTAAACTCTAATAACAAGATTAGAAAAATAGACAACATAACTTTGCTTTTTATGAAAACACATGGACTAAAATAGAAGTTTTTTTTTGTACTTTTTATAATATCCAACATCAAATAAACATTTTTTTTTTGCAAATAAACAATTTCTTCACACACACACACACATATATATATATATGTATATATATAAAAAGGTTTGAACTTTTAGTAAGTTGAGCCATTGTTGCTTGTAATGTAATCAACATCGCCAAAAACAAGCAAATAACAATCTACAAGACAGAGCAGAGCAACTCAAGCTGGAGCAATGGAGACTGCATCAACCTCTACTACATACTCTAATGTAGCAGATGGAGGAACCTTCAAACCTTGCCCTAATTCCGCCCCCTTTTCTCCAAACCCTAACAATGGAGGAACGATCACTCTGCGTTTACCTCCCGCCTTCATCGACCTCAAGACGTGCTCTACCCCTTCGCACATCCCTTTACAATATGGTCTTGAACCCATAACCAGCGCAAGCTGCTTCTCGTCTTCGCTCTCGAATGTGTCCACCAGTACTTGTCCTGTTCCTTGGGCCTGTCCCTTCAGATCAATCACTACTAGGTCTCCTGGTCGGGGAGTGGCCCCATCCCCAACTCTTAAATCGTAGTACCTGTGGAATTCGATTCCAAAAACACGACCCAGAAGAAAGAGTTAGTTACCTAGTTTCGGGTTGCAAGGAGTTACAGTCTCAGATTAGGACCGATACAGAGCATAGAGCTTCAACCAAGAAACAATTATCTGCTAGACTAAGTATTCACAATGAGATTCAATCAAAGACAGGATGAAAAACAGATTCTGTCCCAAAAACTACCCGGGTTTCGTCCCTAAAAGATCAGGATGTCGATTTCGAGAGGCAAAGTCCAAACATGACTGCTCAAGACCACAGAGAAACATTGCATGAGTGAATGAAAGAGACAATGCAGATTCCAGACCAATGCAGAAAATCCATGGGCGAGCGTATTTCTACTACTTCCACATTTGTGTTCTTGATCTGAAACGTACCTTATACCGTTTGGCAAAACGATTTCTCCCTGCTTCTCTGCATCTCTGCCAACCGAAAAGGAAGAAATTTAAGTTTCTAAGAACAGTTCTTAATTCGATCTGGTTAACATCACAATCCAAATTGCGTCACAAGTCACCGACATCGGAGGTAAAATCATGGCTCTTCCTTCAATTTGTCAATTCCACTACACGAATCGCAAAATCCATACCAATTCTCATTCCCAAATCTCCATAACTAAAACCAAGCAAACCTTGTGTGGGCTTCGTCCTGTGAGGCCTCGAGCACCGTCTTGATCTGCTCGGAGACGACGCCGACGGCGAGAAACGCCGCCCAGCCGATCCCAGCTCCGATTCCGAACCTTCGCGTCAGCGACGAAGGCACCCAATCCCTCGTCTCAACTCTCTTCTTCCTCTTCTGCTGCTGCCAACTGATCGACGCCGGTGACGGCTGCTCCGTCGCGGCGGAGCTCAGAGGCTTCGCCGACGGAGGATTCTCCGGCTGCGGCGGCGGCGGAGACGAGGGGACGAAGTTGTGGTTGTGGAGCTTGTTCCATGGGTGATTGATGAAGGGAGAAGCCGAAGAGGAAGTGAAGAGGGAAGCCATTTTTGTTTCCTCGGGTTAGATTTAATAATAAGAGTTGAAATCTTCTATATCCAAATATGGACTCACCCTATCCACTTCGTGTGATCGAATTCGAAGAAACGATAAAACAATTAATCATAAAGCAATTTCTTTTTCCTTTTTTTTTTTTATATATCTTCGTTTGAAAAACAAACACGAAAATAATAACACACGCAGACATTGTTTTATTACTAATATATATTACAGAGCACCCACAACGGCCCTCTCTCTTCTTCTTCATCATCATCATCATCATCATCACCGCCGTCATCATCATCATCATCACATGCTTCGACACGTCTCTCTGATCATAAGCCGCATGATGCACAAGGCAAAAAAAAAATCTCCTAAACATTTTTTTCTCCCTTTCAACACAGTGAATCTGTCGAGTGGATCAGTCTTTCTTGCCAAAAATGTCTTCCCACTTTGGTGGTGATCTATCCGTCTTTCGGCTTATCCCTATTGATGTTCATGCTCAGAGCTTGGAACTGGTCTCTGTATGTTTGAACTATTTGCA
The DNA here is from genome assembly GCF_000463585.1 of Tarenaya hassleriana. Taxonomy (NCBI): domain Eukaryota; kingdom Viridiplantae; phylum Streptophyta; class Magnoliopsida; order Brassicales; family Cleomaceae; genus Tarenaya; species Tarenaya hassleriana. The sequence goes on along the minus strand of NW_010965373.1, from coordinate 2,416,484 downwards.
GGTTTCTGCAACTGTTTCAGACAAGCCATGATCTCTGCGAAACTCGGCCTCATCTTAGGATCCCTACCAGAAAAAAAAAACGTATCTAAAGAGCTTAGAATCACTACACAAAGAGAGTTTGGGCTGTAACTCAGTAACTAATACGGACGGTTTCGGGGTTTTCAGATTCTCGTCTTTTCTATTCGCAGGTTTCAGGGTTCCAACGTGATCTGCTGATTGTCTTGGTTTTGGGTTTCGTGTTCAAAGGAACGGTACGAGGGGAAAGATGGAGAAAGTAAGGTACTTACGTCTGCCAGCATTTTTCGATGAGATCCGAGATTCCGGGCTCGACAAAATCGGGAATTTCAAGCCGACGGTGCTGAAAACCGACCGCCCCTACAACTTGCATCGGGTTCATCTTCCCCCATGGTTGCTGCAGCGTGAAAAGCTCCCACAGAATGACTCCGAAGCTATAAACATCACACCTGTTTCATATGTACAATGGTTTCCAGAACATTAAGCCCAAGGAACTTTACTTTTCAGAAAGAACGAAGAACAAAAAAGAAAAGACGTACTTCTCATCAGATGGTTCGTTTCGAAGAATTTCCGGAGCCATCCATTCAGCCTGAAAAGAGTAGAGAAAACTCGAGGTTGGTTTAGAGATGAATGGATCAGCCAATAAGAAAGTTTCAGGAAAAAAAAATTGAGAGAAAACCCCCCGAAAATTTGAGTCTAAAGGCTTACCGTGCCTGCGGTTGAACGTGAAGAAAGGTATGTGCTGTGTTTCATTCTAGACAACCCGAAATCGCACACCTGACAAAATACTTAAGCAAATATGAAACATGGTCTAAGTCTAACTCGAGAAAATAGAAAGGTGAAATTTTGGAACCCACCTTGACAACCCAGTTTTTATCAACGAGAAGGTTCGGGGACTTCAGATCACGATGAACGATCACAGGATTACAGCTATGCAAATAATTCATTCCACGAGCCTGAAAAGTTACAGAATTTGTAAGAAACAAAAAGAACATTTTCGGGTGTAGAAAATGGCGGAAAAAGAAAAAGAGAAGTACAGCATCAAGGGCCATTCTCAAGCGTTTCCGCTCATCTAACTGATTCTGAGGTCGGTGGATTAACCTATACAAGCTGCCTCTGCAAAAAGCAACACTCTTCTTCAGTTTTCGTAACTGTAAAGATCCAAACAAAGCACAAGTAAAAATCCGAGAAATAAAAGGACGTTTTTTCACCGATGAAATACACAGAAAGATGCCACATTACGCGTTTGGTCATGTAGGAAGAAACATGTGTGGGTAGTAAAATGTAAAAACCTTTCAACAATACATATCAAAGATAGCATACATGAACGGAGCTGGGTTTTACCTGGGAAGAAATTCCGTAACGATTGAGAGATTTGGTGGACGGGTTACGGCCCCCATGAAGAGAACAATATTGGGATGCCTGAGCTTTTTCATAATCCGAACCTTGCATCGAATTTTTGGTTGAAATGAGACTATGTTACCAACACATAAACCGGTTTCAGTATAGAAATCCTTACATACTAATACAAGGGGAGGGCTTGTATTGTGTACCTCACTTTTGAATTCTTCTAGAGCTTCTCCAATGGTTTCTTGGTCTAGGAACCTCTTAACAGCCACTTCCTACCAAGCCAAAAGTTTCAACAACTCTAATGATATTTCATGAATGTTAACACACAAAAGCTTAGACCTTTCTCCCGATGAATTGACTCCGGAGGCAAAAAATTTATTTTTGAGTATATGATATGATCAGTGCAATGAAATCATGATGGGAGGATAAACATCAGATAGACTCACAGTTCCATGCCAATCTCCCCGATAAACCTCTCCATATGATCCTGCACCAGAAAAGAGGTAAGCTGAAATATCTATTCTTATGTAACACTAACTATCCAAAAGCATATACAGCAAAGCATAAGTCAGTTACCAAGTCCGATACGCTCACCCAAAGTAATTTCTTCCCATAAAATCTCACAATCCGCCACATCATCCAACGGAACATCCGATTTTGGACTTTCATGGCTGAAAGATCTGTCAGATACTCTTTCCTCTCCTAAACTTGGCCCATGTTGTAATGATTCCCCACTACCCTGTCGTTCACGTCCACCCGAACCACCAGACCCATCACTATGTGAACCAGCAGACTCGAGCTGTTTGGTCACAGCAGCAGCCGTGGCTACAACTGCCG
>NW_010965373.1:2411530-2414093 GCF_000463585.1 Tarenaya hassleriana | reverse complement strand
CCGCCAGCCGTGGCTACAACTGCAGCTGCAGTGGCTGTGGCAGCAGCTGCAGCAGGAAGTTCAATGGCGGAGGATTCGTGACTTGCTGACTTGGCGGCAGCAACCACCATAGAAGATGCAACAACTGCAGCTGCAGCTACAGCAACGGGAACATTTCTGGCATAATCCGTAGAAGAAGAAGCTTCAGACTGTGATGAATCAGCCCGGCTAGGACCGAGTCTCGAGTGTTCAGGTTGATCATGAGTTGCATTTGCTCTAGATTGAGCTCTAGGTTGAGGTAATGGAGGCAAATACCGCACAGGACTAATCTGAGACATTCCAAGATCTTGCTTTTTCTCATCCATGTTTTCAGTTGGTGGAGATCTGATCTCAACAGTTGCCTCCGATGATTTTGAATAGATATCCGAAAATAAATTTGGTGGAGCAACAACGCCGCTTTCGAGTAACACATCATGGAGCTTCTGAGCTAGTCGTGGATTCTCTTTGGCAGCATCAAACATATATTGCGAAACATCTTTGACTTTCATCTTTCGTACAGCAGGGGAGCTAACACCTTCGGTCCAAGAAGGTGATCGGGCATGGGCGAAAGAATGACTTGGCCTACTGGCCAGGTCTTGTACTGGAGCCTTTTCAACATTCTTATGACCTCTTGCATCTTCCTTAGAAATATTCTGACCTCCACTATCAGATTGGTTTCCGGGACTTGAATTCTTGGTCCTAGAAGGATGTTCTCCTGATCCGAATTCTGCATGCTCTTCAAATGAGCTCACAACCCAACTGCTGGAAGAAGCTACATGAGATGGATCCATGGCAGAAAAGACAAAGTCGTCATATTCTATATGCAATCCAGCAGCATCAGCAGGGATAAGTGTGCCCGGATCTGCCATTAGGTCAACAATGTACTCCCTGAAAGCAAAACCCGTATTCCTTAGGGAAAAACACTTTTGCAAAGAAAGACAGAAACTAGAAAGCAGCCCGGAAATCTAATATCTGCAAGAAACACAATCAACACCTAAAATTCAGATACTGTATATAAAAAAACCAAAGTTATTGAAAGACCATCATATCTTGTATCACTTTATTCATGTTGTCATATGCTGGTAATGCCAAGGCTCAACACCGAGAAAACGGATAATATATGTAAGTCTATGAGTGTGTTTGTGTAGCATACAAAAGTTATGTCACTCAAATGACATACAAATAATGACATACATAGACATATAATATCCGTATTTAGAATCAAATCACCTGCCATCATCGGTTTTAATGAAGTTCATCGCCACATCATCTGAACCGGTGTATTGATGCCCTTTGACTATGCGGCAAGGAACCCCGACTGTATCACATAAAACCTAGAAAGTCCCATCAAAAGAAGAAACAAGGCACATATAGAAATTCAGTGGCTAAAATAAGACTTGGAAGCAGTAAAAATAAAGCAACAAAGTAAGACCCTTTACACACAGTTTCAACTAAACTTGTATCAGACCAACAAGCAGAGTTGCAAGTATATCTAATGAAATAAATCCAGACCCATCTCATCCCATATTTTCATAGAGCAAGAAAACACAGCAAGAACCCAAGAGCACATACTTTGAATAGCAAAGCACGATGACGAGCCAATCCAATTGTCAGAGAGCCAAGAGGCAAAACCATGCTACCGATTGTGGCTTTCAAGCTGTAGCTGAGGCTCCTCCAAGCTCTTAACATGCTATCTGGATCCATAACTGGCCCACCCATGTAATCCGCAACTAATATAGCTAGCCTCCTAACCAAATCACCGTTCACAAATCCAGAAGAAGAAACTGACTTCGATTTTGCAGCGATATCCAAAGCCTTCTGTTCAAGTCTCAACAGATTAGCATCCCCACTTCTGTTAACAAGAACAGCTTCCCATGTTACACCATCTGAAACAGGTGTCCCCTGAAGGTCAACTAAGGAAGGTATTCTTTCTGATGAGGATTCATTCAGTACTCCATACAAGTCGTAAAATCCATCCAAGATCTTGTCATCATAGCCGAGACAGTTGTAATTCTGTGAAGGGCATAAAAATTGTAGACGATATGAGATGAGTCAGAACAGAGTAAACGGTGAAAAAATGTCCCGAGGAAGATTCTCACTTCATGAGACAATCTACTGGTGGAAGTTCCACGGAGGATGATCAATCAACCAGTTCTCTTTCCAAATCACAATAGGTGAATGGTTTCCACATATCCCAACTGAGAATGCTTAATGATCTTTGTAACTGAAGATTATGATGAAAACAAATAATGATTCAGCAAGGTTGAAGATGATCTCCACTCTTTGCAAAGCACTTAACAGTAAAAAATTATCATTTCATGCCAAAATCCATGTTCTACAAGGAAAAAAAAACTTGGAAAAACTAAACTGCCAAATTTGTCGGAACATTACCAAAAAAACGCCTAACATGCACAGAAACGAATGAAAAAACAGGACAAATGGCGGCAAATTTAGTAAAATTCTACCTTAAATTCTTGAACAATTACTTGCTAAAGAGAAATGAATGTAAGAACTTACCCAGTAACGATAAGCAACAAGTTCAGCA
>NW_010965373.1:2396117-2411433 GCF_000463585.1 Tarenaya hassleriana | reverse complement strand
CAGCAGGAGAATTCTCGGGAGCACAAGAACCTAAACTGATTTGCTTCACAACCTCAATCTGAGTAGCCTCAGGATCCTCTCTGGCACTTAACTCCAGAGCCAACTGTATCTGATACTCTTCTTCAACCTCGGGATCTTCAGAGTCATGCCTCACAGATTCCGACCCAGAACTTAAACCCCTCGTTCCGACAGGGTCACCACTGTGTTGTTCCATCTTAGCTCCTTTGTTCTTGGCATTGGAAGAAGCTGGTGGACTAGGGCTTTTCCCTTGAGCAACGGAGCTTAACCAATTCGATAAACCCGAAAAGGATTTGTGTTCGAGATTATTGCTATGGTGGGACCTTGATGTATCCGGTGGTGGTGATGATACATCACTCGATTTGTTGCTTCTAGATGAGGTTGACCCCTCAGCTTCTTCCGATTGATTGGGCGTGATATGCAGTTTCTTGAGAAAGTTCTTCATGCTTATCTTCAAAGAACAAGCGGTTAATCCGAATGTCAAAGCCGCGAAAATCCCGGCTTAGACTTCTCCATCGCTCGAATTCAAAGGAACAATCTTTTCCGTTGTTTCCCTAAACCCTAATTCCTAGTCAACACGACTCCGTATATTCGGGAATTGAATCCAGATCAACAACTCGTCAAACCTAACAGCTGTTGCAGCAGCAGATTTCAAGCAACGCCCAGAAAATTTTCCCGGAAGCCAAACAGCACGATCGAACAGAGCATCAGAGAAAGCAGAATTCAAGCAATACCCAGAAGATTTTCTCGGATTCAAGACTGACCCATCAGACTCCAGGAGCCGTAAAAGCGAATTCTCAAGCTTTAGGAAGTAGATTTTCCCGGAAAACACCGAGAATTTCACATCCACTTTTTCGATAAAGCGCCAAACAGTTTAAGATCACACCCACACGAGAAATCGAAACAAAAGGAACCAACGTACAACAAAAAGAAATTCTCAGAAGTAGAACCACAGATTCTTCTTAAACAACTAGCAAACCCCAACTCTTTCTCTCTCCTCTTGATAAAGTCCCGAAAACCAAACGTCACTCTCTCTCTCTCCCTAAAAGTCCGACAAAAATCAAGTGGAGAGAGTGGGCTTTCAGGAAGAACATCGAAGTTACTGACATGCAAAAAAAAAGGGGAAAAATTTCTTTAATGGTGAAGCTGAATGCATTAACTTTGAGACGAAGGAAGGAAAAGCCGAATTTCTCAATCCGCTTACTTTAATCGAAATGATAAATTGTATGAACTCAGATTTTGATCCATTAACGGATTCTTCATAAAACCTTCGTTTTTTTTTTCTGTAAAAAGAAACATGTTATGAGAAGTCACACTCCATGTTTTTCCTTCTTTGGATTCGTTAGTTTCCCTCTGAAATGTGGGATTCTGTTTTATCTTTTAAGGCGGTACATTAAAGTGTATAGATTCGTGTCGAAAAAATTATAAAAAATAGTAAATAAAGAAAATAAATTGGAACAATGAATGAAAATATAAAATTTTTAAATGGCGTTCTATTTCAAAAAGTAAAACAAAAAACATAAAATATTTTATTTTATTATAAAAAATGTTTTAAATGAGTCCCGAAAAATGCTATTATTATTAACATTAAAAAATAAAAAATAGATTATTTTCCATATATTAAAATGAGTGTCTTTAAAATTAATTACTTCTTAAAATTAATTTATAAAGTGATTAAATTAATTATACTTAATACTTTTTATAAAATGATAGGACCCTAAGATTTTAATTGCTCGTGCAAAAGCGCCTCTGGTCAACACGTGTTGGATATACATATACAGTAGGCATGATGACGATGATGATGATAACCGTAAACCTGTTCATACGTTCTTCATGTTGGTCGCGATGTGTCTGTTTTATCAGAAACTTTGAGGTATGATCTTATCGCAAGAAACCCTAATGGAATCATGAACCAAAGTAAATATCTTCGGGGTAAAGGCTGCATTTTTAGTTGATTTGTTCCAGAAAAAAAAAGGTATACTTTCTGGTTTCTCCCCTCTCTTATTTCCTGTTTTGTGTTTGATGATGTTTTAGAGTAAAGGCTGGTGCATTTTAATTTTGACTTTATATATTTTCTATATATTTTTGTAGAATATGTTGTGGGATGCGTTTTATATTTGATTATGAGGAGAAGAACATGGGTCTCAACTCCATGGGGAAAAAAATTAATAAAAAATAATAATTATCGAGAGAGACGCGGCGAGGAATGTGGTGGTTTCCAGACAAGTGTTGGGCTGAGAGGAAAATCGGAACGAAACCCTTTAATTGTTGACCTCTGATTCATGAGTGGTGGTGGAAATCTCGCCGACGGTGTTCGTCGATGGCTTTTTCCGGGTCGTCCTCCTTCTTCTTCTTCCGATCATCACAATCATAATCCTTCTTCTTTAACCAATCCCGATGAGGTGGTCGAACATGGCGATTTGAGGGAGATTACCGTTACCGAAGATCTTAATCTGTCTGGGCTACAGCTCATCAGGGTTCCAAAACGACATAACTTACCCATGGATGCTAACAAGAAGGTACGGTTTTTGTGATCTGGGTCGGTGTTTCGTGATCGATTGTTTTCCCTTTGAGTGTAGATGTGATTTGACTTTATGTAATTTGATACGATGGTCTAAGATCTTACCTCCTGACCTTGTTTATCGTGTTTCTCGGGAATTGAATTATTATGAAATGGGTTTGTTTTTATTTTGAGAATCTACGGGTTGAGCCAAAATCGAATCCTCTTGATGGTTGGGTTGTGCAAGAACATAGAAAGTTTAGAACTTTGTTGAATTTAACTTGTCATCATCTGGGCAAAGCAGGAAACGTGTTGGATGCTGTTTTGTTTTGTTGCCTTACCTTTCAAAGGATCAACAAATAGAGGAGTTTTGTGTTGCATTTCTTAAAACAAGCATGATAGGTTCTTGATCAATCTATAAAGATACATCAGTTTAGATATTCTGATGATGTTTGGGTGGGGAAATGATTCACCTAATTCTGTCTGGCATTGTTTTCGGGAGTCAGATATGAATCAATCCGATTCATTTTCTCGTTCAGTTCTGTTTGGTTGGTGAGAAAATGGATGTATGTGAAAGCGATCTGAGGGATTTCCCGCTCTACTCCATGTTGGTCTTACAATTGATTTGAGCTTTTGGTCTTTCTTGATCATTCGTCTACAATGTGCATGATCAAGAATCCATGGTTTCACACATCGTATGGAACAAAATCTTTCCTATGTATTCTGTCATCTAATATTTCTTTTCAGACTAGAATTAAAAAAATTAAATCTTTTCTTAGGGTACACATACAACCGAGTTCTTCACGGAGTATGGAGAAGCAAGCAGGTACCAGATTCAAGAAGTCGTCGGAAAAGGAAGCTATGGTGTTGTAGGTTCTGCTATAGACACTCACACTGGAGAAAGGGTCGCGATTAAAAAAATAAACGATGTGTTTGAACATATCTCTGATGCAACCAGGATTTTGCGAGAGATAAAGTTACTAAGGTTGCTTCGTCATCCAGATATCGTGGAGATAAAGCACATTATGCTTCCTCCTTCTCGACGGGAATTTCAAGATATTTATGTTGTGTTCGAGTTGATGGAATCTGATCTTCATCAAGTCATCAAGGCAAACGATGATCTGACTCCTGAGCACCATCGGTTTTTCTTGTACCAACTTCTTCGGGGTCTGAAATATATTCATGCCGGTTAGTTTCTGCGTTCCTCTTCCCAGTTTGTTCTCGTTTCTTCCTTGCAGTTTGTAAGATTATTGAATAAACAATGTCCTTCTTGCAGCTAATGTATTTCATCGGGATTTGAAACCGAAGAACATTCTTGCTAATGCTGATTGCAAATTGAAGATCTGTGATTTTGGGCTTGCTCGAGTATCTTTCAATGACGCCCCATCAACTATTTTCTGGACTGTGAGTCATCAAACTCGAAGAATCTGATAGAAAGTCTCCTCCTTTGGTTTTCTTTAATTTGGATAAGGTAAGGTTCTCTTTCCGGGGTTTGCTGGCTTAAAACATTTCATCCTTCTGTGTAGGATTATGTAGCCACTCGATGGTATCGTGCCCCGGAACTCTGTGGTTCTTTTTTCTCCAAAGTAAGCTCATCATTCTCAACAGACTCGATTTACTATTTTTTCCTCTGTTTCAGATTTTCCTTTCCATCTGAATTTGACATGTATGTATAACTTGCATTGACTTGTCTCTGTATTCTGTGTTCTGTGGTGTTTCCCTTGGTTCTTCAATTCTACATTTTCATATCATTCATCAATTACTCTTACCCTTCTTCCTTTCTCCGTGTTTTTTATCTAACAATGTGCTTACGTTCCACCAGAACTTTGCCTCAACATCCACCAAGATTGAAACTTTAAGCTTATTTTATATGTCCAGAGCTTTGTCTTCCATGTACCCTTTCTTATGTAAGAGCTCTGTTCTGGATATGTATATACATTTGTAGCTTCTCTCTAGGTTAGTGAGATTTCATACCAGTATTTGGTTACCGTTTCTTAGAATAGTATGCGTGTTTCTCGAGGTCAGTGATTGTGTGGTCGTATGTGTCAGGATATTCGGTGTGGTATGCTCTAGTTCGGTCCGTCCCCGGGTTGGAACTTAAGTTTCTGTTTCTTATGCTAATTCTTCTTTCATCAAATCCAGTATACCCCTGCAATCGATATCTGGAGCGTAGGTTGCATATTTGCGGAAATGCTTCTGGGTAAGCCCTTGTTTCCCGGGAAAAATGTGGTTCACCAGTTGGATATTATGACCGATTTCCTCGGCACTCCGTCACCTGAAGCCATAGCAAAGGTTGGTCCCTTAAGCAGATAAATCTTTCAATCTTTTTAACATCAGATATACTGACACTATCCAAGATGTTCATTGTAATTTTGACAAGTACTGCATTATTGGTGAGTAAGTGAAAGTAATTTTCGTTTTGTAACGAGTATGCTCTATCTTGAACTGGCAGATTAGGAACGAGAAAGCGAGGAGATATATTAGCAACATGAGAAAAAAGCAGCCGGTCCCATTCTCGCGTAAGTTTCCTAAAGCCGACCCCATGGCCCTCGACTTGCTATCGCGCCTTCTGGCCTTTGATCCAAAAGATCGTCCAACCGCAGCAGAAGTAAGATGAATCGAATTTTTACTTTATTTTCCATGTTTCTGAAGCACAAGATCCAAAAATATTTTCACAAAATGAAGTTGAACCTGCACTTACCGCCCTTCTCTAACACGAGATAAATGAAAATCAGACAGGAAATTCACTTTCGTTCTTTCTTGATTTCCTCCGATGCCTAACAGGCACTAACTGATCCATACTTCAGCGGTCTGGCAAGCGTTGATCGTGAACCATCCACACAACCGATTTCAAAGCTCGAGTTCGAGTTTGAGAGAAAGAAGCTAACGAAAGATGATATCAGAGAGTTAATATACAGAGAGGTAACGACCCCTTTTCCCGTTTCTCTGTTTTGATCTCCTCTTCTTCATGGTTCTAAACTACTAACGGATTTACGTATATCTGAACAAAAAATGTAGATTTTGGAATACCATCCACAGATGTTGGAGGAATACCTTGAAGGCAGTGACCAGCTTAGTTTCATGTACCCGAGGTAGGGTTTCCGGCCCTTCTTTCGCTTTCAACAAGACCAGAATTTATTATTCAAATATCCGAATGTGATTCCTTAAGACCAAATTTTTCCGGCAAGTAGAAAACAAGATTATCCTATGCGGAAACCGATTCAACCTGATGGATTTTGTTTTCATCTGTTTCAACAGATGATCATGCTAGTGTTAGGGATGAGAATTGTTTCAATGATTATGCTAAAAATCGACTGAAGGGCACTACTACCTGTTCTTATTCTGATATTGATCATACCTGTAACTTAATGAATGCATGCTGCATTATACGTATTTGGTCCTTGCTTGTTGATCTTTCTTTTTTTCTTTCTAGAAACTATATATAGTTGATAACGTTTTCCTCGAGTGACATATATCTAGGCTCGTTCGGGTAAAATTTCTTTGTTAATGCAGTGGGGTTGATCGGTTCAAGAGGCAATTTGCTCATCTCGAGGAAAACCCGGGTAGGATAGGAAGGGATAACGCACTTCATAGACATCATGCTTCATTACCGAGGTATGTACTTCTGAATATCTCTGTCCAAAAATGTTCTTGGAATTATCTCGCCAGTGTGATCTACTACGTATTTACGTATGCATTTTCCGTTGCATCGTTGTTTTATCCACAGAGAGCGGGTTAACAAGAACGAGACGGTTGAGGAGGGCAAAGAACTCGATAGAAGAACACCACCTGGCATGGCTGTTGAGGAGAGCAAAGAACTCGATAGAAGACCCCCCCCTGCCATGGCTTCAACCCTCGACAGCCCAAAACCCGAGGGTTCAGACAATGGAGGAGGGTACAGTGCTCGTAACCTGATGAAGAGCGCTAGTATCAGCGGCTCCAAATGTATCGGTACACAATCCAAAACCAACATAGAGGTAAATCCAAGAATCCTTCAAAGTTCAAACATAAAGCCGCCTCCTTTCATCAGTTGAGCCCAAGATTGGAGTTTGATGAATCAATATGTTATCTTTTGCCTTTCGCATCGATACCCGTTGTGCATTTTCCTATCGTTTCTCTGGATTTCTCGAGGATTGCACGATAACGAGGAACGATCCATGGAAAAGATTAATGTTTTGATCGAATTTATTTCTTCTTCTGTTGAATCACAGAAACCGAGTTTGATGTAGTCAATGTTCTTACACCTGAGGATTGACGCTCTTTGTTTATATCTCGCAGGACGCCATAGCTGAAGAACAAGATGAAGCAGTCCCTTGAAGTTGAATCTCTGATCTTTTTTTCTTACCATTTCTGTATGTTTTTACAGAGTTATAGAAGTGAACTTTTCGTTTTCGCCCTCGTTTACCTGGTTTGGTGATCTCGGGCTCGGGATCGAGGCGAGTGGGTTTAATTGTTGTCTCAAATAATTTGGGGGTGAAAGTGTGAAAACAAAATAAAACTAGGGTTCTCATGTAATTTTGTTATTTGACTGATGAGAGATGACTGGTACAATTACAAGAGGCGCGACAATTTTTAGCACGTGTATTTACTTACAAATTCGATTTTTGTATATCACTACATTCAGACATTATATATATATACACATATATTTATGAGATTACGTACAATTGCAATTGGCTCGTATAAATAAAACCAAATTCAAGAAGATTCGATTCAGCTACTACCCTTTTGGCTTTGGGTGAAGATTATGAATTATGTGTTAATAATTCTCCTTTACAACTAAACTTCCACGTTATGTCCATTCGGCATCGCTGAATATATTTTACAATTTAGGGGAAATTAGAGTTTAAAATAAAATCTAAATGATAATGTTTTTTTAATATTAAATAATGACATTTTATCCCACAATATAGTTCGGAATTTCTTTTTGTTCACAGAAAGGAGAAATGAACTGAATTTTATTTTCTTTTTTCGAGTAATAAGTAAATACTCAAGCCTCCCGGTCCATTATATATTTCATATTTGTCGGGTTGGAAATAATAATAAAAAAAAACATGTGAAAAATTCACGCACACCATGCAAATTAAATTTGAAATAAAATAAAATCTAATTGGATTCTACCGAAATCGAAGATTAGATGAACGGGACGAAGCTAATGCTGTGTTAGTTGGACTTGTGATGCATGCATGCGTGTATGTATATATGTATAATGTATGTATTCTTAGTTCTCATGCTCTTATATGATCTCTTCATTCAATTTTTTTACTTTATTTCAAGCTCCACGATTCCAGCTCAATTATAAAATAATGTGTATAATATATAGTACTATGGGAAAGAACATAATTAACGGTCTTAAAAAAATAAAGAAATTTAAATAGTTGATTAGTTGAAAACATTACTCTTTTAATGTAAAAGTGGATTATAATTGGACTGACGAAGCTACCGACCCCCCGAAAAGAAAACAAAAAAGACAATAATTACGAGGAAGAAGATATCAACTTGGACCGACTTTTAGACTCCAATAAATTTTATACTCAAGTAAAATATATCATTAAATTTGGAACATTTTTCCAAAAGTGAGATATCCAATTAAAATACAAAATTGGATTTTGATTTGACAAAAATACAGAAATCGAACGCCAAACAGCAAAACACCAAGATGATTATTTATATATATATAATATTGCTCCAAATCCATATCGTAATATAGATACACAGAAATTTTGAATTGGTGTCTTAGATGTCTTAGGTATACATATCTAAAATATGTACAAATAAATAAAAATATAATGTATATTTGTTTAAAATATAAGAATAATCGAGTGTGGTTAAATTTTCTGTGTACGTTTTATTGTTTGTTTCAACATATTCAGATTAAAAAAACATTTTGGAGTCGAAGAGTTTTATTTAAAGTTTTCTTTTACAATAGAGCCCTAATAATTTTCAGTTACGGCGTTCGCAAAAATAAACTCTATTTTAATGATTTTCCCTTTTTTTTTTCAAAGTCTCCGTTATTTTACTTTCCTGAAATGTGAGATTATTTCTTGTAGTTATTCATACTAGTTTTTTTTTTACTTTATATTTCCATCACATTTTAAAATAATAAGAATTCTACAAAAAAAAAATATTTATCAATTTACTTTATACCGGGGAGGACTACACTTTTTTAATAAACATATTTCAATTAATTCGATTTCTTATTTTTATAAATGTTTTCCGCGTGCTATTAAGAAAATAAATAAACTCCACTCTCAAAAAAAAAAAAAAAAAAACCGAATCCATATTAAGAAAGAATGAGAAAATATTTACATATATCAACAAGTGGTCAGTGGACCATACGTCCTATCTGTCTTTTCTCATTTTTATGATTTAACATTAATATCATCGTATTCAAAACTTAATTCGCTTCTTACATCTTTAATAAGAACACATCCCATGACATCTTACACATACGTATATATATATATATACATATATATACACACATATGTATATGAGGAGGGCATCGTGCAAACGTCATATCGATTTAGTTTGAATGATTGCTTTATTATCCCTCTTCCACCAACCCACTCTCTCACTCCATGGATTCAAAGCTACCAATCATATTCATATATATATATTCAAGGAATAGTATATGGTTCTTTCCATTTTATTTCTCAGTTTAAATTCTCTCTTTCTATTAAATCTTACTTTGTAACTTTTACGATCAAAGGAGAAAACCTACATATGAGTTGGCAACCAAACATGGTTAATATATCGTGAGATTGGGGTTCGACTTCTTATCGACTCACTTGTCATCTGTTAAATACGGTTGATTTATCTCCTTCGTGTGTGTGTCGCAGATTCGTGCATTTGGACGTGGAATTTACTCGGTCAATGCGTTCGAAAGATAACAGATGAGATTCCCAACATTACCAAAAAAAACTTTTACATTTATATCAAATTTATATACGAAATAATTTTTTTATTTATTTAATAATAAGAAATCTAAAATGAGATGTAATTTTAATTTATCCAAAAAAATGTTGAATCTAGTTGAGCAAATGACAAGATAAGAGATTAACTTAAGAGTTATTTTACACGTGCTTGTCATCGATAAGCATGCACTTCGTTAGTAACAAAACGAGCGAATGGTAAAACTCAACACACAACAAGAGTCAACCATGGTCCATTATAATTTCATTTTATATATAGATTTATACATAAATAACATGTGGGGTGACTTTTAATATTTCATTCAAAAAAATCCATGGTGGATATAAATTATCTGGACGGCAAATCCAATGAAAGTTGTCTGATCAAGTTCAAATATTTATCCACCGTTCACAATATATATTTATATATATCCAACTTTTCGTGTATTAGACAGAGTTTTGAATTCACATGTGTAGAGACTGTAGAATACAATTTATTTTATGAAATATTTTTTTTGGTGATATATGAAACTTAAAGCCGATATAATAAAAAAATTTATATATTTATTTTTTAAAGGATTTTAATGGTATCTGAGTTAATTAGTGTATTAATTTTACACGCTTTCAATATACCCTTTCTATACTCCAAAACTAATAAATGGTTTATGTAAAATAATTTGAAATCGATTAAATTACCTCATTGGAATTTAAATATAAATTCTTCAGAATAAACTATCTATCTTAAAACTCACCTTACTCGTGTATAATATATATGTACAAACATTTTTTTTTCTTTTGCCTCAATATATACAAACTTTTAATGCAAAAAAAAAAAACAAATATCCATTAGAATTTCAATATATATACAAACTTTAAAGAATAGAAAAATACGTACATATGATTAATATATCTTTATTTTTCTCTATTTTTTAATTATTTGTGCTTTCAATTTTCATCAGTATTTTTTACAATTGTACGATTTTTTTTTCTTCCATACATCTTAGTTAAGATTATTCTTGTGGGAATTTGATGTAATTGGAAACGTTACCAACAATTATCTAATTATTTTCAATTTTATAATTGCCCTACAAAGTTAATTGAATCCCCTTTTACATTTGTTATGAAATATTATAAGCTATTATTGCCAATTTGCCACAATATTTCCAACTCATTCAAAGTTGGTGTTTTGGACCGTACCATTTATTAGCAATGCAGAAATAAAAAAAATTATCCTTTACATTTGTTTAATGAATCCACCTTTGGACTCTCAAATGTGGTATATAATTCGACATTTTCATCCTTTAAAAAGATGCAAATAATTAAATCTTTTAAAAGATGCAAATAATTAAATCATTTGGACCAATCAGAGAATTTTTCGTAATTCAAATTAAAAAAACAAAGATCATTGTTGGTCCTTCGTGACAGTCTCACCTACCGATCCACCGTCACAATAAAAATCCAGCCTTTATACAAAACTTCCCACTTGCAATTTCTAAGTAAATTAGAGATGGCAAAAATACGCTTAATGTACAATAATTATTTAATTAAAAAACACATTTCAAAATAAAGGAATGAACGGGCAGTAAGAATATTATTCTAGAATTTCTTTGATTTTGATTAAATTATTTTTTTATTTTAAAAAACTTATCCACGCCGTTTTTGTTAAAAACTTTTTTTTAATTTTATTTTCCATTTAGATTTGGTTCAAATTCGTTTATTAGATTTTAAAAAATTATGTACAAATGATTTTGATTGGATGAAATTTAAAAATGGTAAAACACAGTACGATTCGACGCAATTCAATATTATATAATACGATCCAAAATGGGCATCCTTAATTGATTTTACAATTGTCTCTTGGGTTATTTAGCAAACTTTAGAAAGTTGAGGCACTATAATATGAATTTTATAAATTAAAAAAAAAAAGGAATGTTTGGTGGAAAGGAATCTTAGTGCGGTCTATATAAGAGGGAATATGTTACATGAACAACCAACCATATCAATCTCAAAAAACAAAATAAAATAAAAAAAGCTTAGAAAATAATCAAATAACTTGCGATCGGTTATATCTAAGATGGAGAATTTCATAATCCTCGTAATCTCATCGTTTATGCTTATAACTTCAATTACTTATCCTTCTCCTTCGTATGCCATAACTACACGTCGATTTCACTTCAACGTAAGTTTACATCATTCTTGTATATACTATAGTTCAAAACTATATCGTTTGTACGTTTTTTATTTGAATTTCCAACATATTCTTTTTTTTTCGCGTTTTCGTGAATTTTTTTAGATCGAATGGAAGAAAGTGACTCGGTTGTGCCACACGAAACAGCTCTTGACGGTGAACGGCCAGTTTCCGGGGCCGATGGTGGCCGTCCGTGAAGGCGACACCGTCGAGATCAAAGTTACGAATCGTATATCCCACAACACAACTATTCATTGGTAAGTACTCACAGTTTTAGAGACAGGTTTCCGATTTAGTTTGGTGAACCGGTTCAATTTGACAAATGTTTGGTGCTAAATGTGGTTAATAGGCACGGTTTAAGGCAATACCGAACCGGTTGGGCAGATGGGCCGGCTTACATCACACAATGTCCCATAAGACCGGACCGGTCGTACACGTACCGGTTCGTGGTAGAGGACCAAAGAGGAACACTCCTATGGCATGCTCACCATTCCTGGCAGAGGGCATCCGTCTATGGTGCCTTCGTCATCTATCCTCGACGGCCCTATCCGTTCCCTTACCCCGTTCGATCCGAAATCCCTATTCTACTAGGTACAAAATAAATAAATAAGTAAATATATATATATTTTTTAATTCGGATTATGTATATACATAGATGCATACACAAATATGTGTGATGATAAAAATGTGTATAGGGGAATGGTGGAAGAGGGATGTGGATGACGTGGAGAAGGAGATGATGAAGAGTGGAGCTGGTCCTATGGTCTCCGACGCCTACACCATCAACGGCCTTCCCGGCCCTCTCTACCCTTGTTCCTCCAAAGGTCCGGCTTCCCTCGTACCGGTCAGGTTTATTCCCATCCGGTTTAATCCGGTTTTGTTGTTTCTCACCACCCACATTTTGGTGCAGATACGTTCACTCGGGAAGTGGAAGCCGGAAAAACCTACGTCCTCCGTATAGTCAACGCGGCTCTGAACAACGAGCTCTTCTTCGCCGTCTCGAACCACACCCTCATCGTCGTCGAAGTCGATGCGGTTTACACTAAACCGTTCCAAACCGGTTCCATCATGATCGCCCCCGGCCAAACCACCATCGTCCTCCTCCGCACCCTCCATTTCTCCGGCGACTCCTTCCCCATCGCCGTCGCTCCCTACGTCACCTCCGTCTTCCCCTTCAACAACTCCACCGCCCTCGGCTTCCTACGCTACAAGGGCAAACCCTCCTCGCTCGTCCCCTCACGCGCCGCCGAGGTGCGCGTGCCTTCGTCGCTTCCCGGGATGCTGGACACGGAGTTCGTGACGAGATTTTCCGACAGCGTCAGGAGCCTGGCGACGGAGGAGTACCCGTGTCGGGTTCCGTCAGAGATCGACAAGCGAGTGATCACCATGATCAGTCTGAATCTACAGGATTGTCCGGCGAATCGAACCTGCGAAGGATACGCGGGGAAAAGATTCTTCGCATCCATGAACAACATCTCGTTCGTCCGCCCACCGGTCTCGATCCTGGAGAGCTACTATAAGAATCGGACAAAGGAGGTGTTCGACCTAGATTTCCCCGACAAACCCAGGAAGAGATTCGATTACACTGGGGTCAATCCCTTGTCGGAGAACATGAACACTGAGTTCGGAACGAAGCTGTTCGAGGTCGAATTCGGAGCGAGATTGGAGATCGTATTTCAAGGGACGAGCTTTCTGAACACGGAGAATCATCCGATTCACGTCCACGGGCACAATTTCTTCGTTGTGGGATCTGGGTTCGGAAATTTCGATCGGAAGAAGGATCCGGAGAGGTACAACCTCGTGGATCCGCCGGAGAGAAACACGGTGGCGGTTCCGACAGGTGGGTGGACAGCGATTCGGATCAACGCCGACAATCCAGGGGTTTGGTTCATCCACTGTCACCTCGAGGAACACACTTCTTGGGGTTTGGCGATGGGTTTTATCGTCAAAGATGGATCTTTGCCTTCGCAGAAATTGCTTCCTCCTCCTCGCGATCTTCCTCAGTGTTGAAATCTTCGATTTTGGTTTCCAGAGTTTATGATTTTCTTTTCTTTTCCCCTTCCAAGAAAAATCTCAGTTTTGGCGGTGAATTTGTACTCATGGAAACGGTTTCCAGATCGATTAAAGATGGATATTTATGTTTATCACTATAAACCCTGATTTAAAGTAATTGTACAAATTCAAAATTAAACATTAATTATATTTGTGATAATAATCTGACACGTGTAAGGCCGCGATCCTCGTAACTGACGGCGAGAATCTTGCCACATGGCACTGAAAGTGAAGAGGATCGTGGGTGTCCTTAGACGAAAAGACGACACGTGTCTACGCTCCACCTCACAAAGCCCCATGCATTTGCTTATTATAGGTTTCGATAATCAGACCAAAGTTTTTTTAGCCTTTTCCTTCTGTTTTCTTTCCCAATCATATCAAGACAAAGAATGTATCCAAAAGCACTGTATAAAAATGTATATATATATATATATATATATTATCGAAGGTATTAATATCGTCTTACTAAATATATTTTAAAAAAATGCACTGACTAACTGAGGAATATATACATCCAATATTTGTAATTTGTGACGTCATCACCGGTGACATAATCAAATCTTATCGAAAGAATTTTTTTCATTCAGTTTGTATATATGTATGCACCATTTAAAGATTATTAATCGACTTTGGTGAAAAAAAATATTTGAAGTATAATTTGATTTGTGATAGAAAGATTCTCTATCATAGTATAAATATAAAAAAATAACCCCGATTTTGCATACGTGTCATAAATATTATTTAGATCGATTACTAATTGGACATTATTAAAATTACTCAATTTTCCCTTGCTATATAAACCTTTGACCTGGTTCTTCATCCAAAGATCGACATGCACAAGCCAACATCTCTTTAAACCAAAGAATCTCTCTCTCTCTTCTCTCTCTCTCTCTCTCTCTCTCTCTCTCGATCTCTCGATCTCTCGATCTCGATGGCAGCTTCGGTGGATCCTCTGGTTGTGGGGAGAGTGATAGGAGACGTGGTGGATATGTTCGTGCCGACGGCGAACATGTCTGTCTACTACGGCCCGGCTGCGACATCAAACCCCCCGCCGCCGCAAATCCTCCCACGGTCACCATCTCCGGCCACCCCGACGAGCTCTACACTTTGGTACCGTATATACTATATACACACACACACATACATATCTAAATGATCTCATGCATATACACGCCTGTATACACACATGTACTACCTACATGCACCGGATACATGTGTGCAACCGTTATGTACATGTATATGATGGCATCACTCTTTTTAATGGTCTTCAATTCATCATGATACCCATACATTCATACACACGCACATCGGTGCATCATGCCTACATATATGCACCACATACATGTGTGTATACATTACTGTTGTTCAAGCACGAGACTGCATGCGAATAGATAGATACATACACACATATATGATATATATAACAATGATTTTTGTGGCTTACATGTCTATATCTTATTGGTATTGATGCATGCAAAGGTGATGACGGACCCGGACGCGCCTAGCCCGAGCGAACCAAGCATGAGAGAATGGGTCCATTGGTGAGGAGTGTGACACATGCAGTACAATATACCCAACCATATATATATATATATATATATATATATATATATATATATATATATATATGTATATGTGTGTGTG
>NW_010965373.1:2373143-2395962 GCF_000463585.1 Tarenaya hassleriana | reverse complement strand
ACGAGGTAACTCTAAACTTAGGCAAACACTAATTTCTTTTTTTATTTAGAACCATAAATATAACAAATACTTTATTTACCAAAAATAATTCCAAGTTTTTAAAATTCTCTAAGCTTCAAAACAAAGCTGTAAAATTATCAAAGGGTTTAAAATTATTTAAGCATGAATAACGTAAAGACTAAAGAGCGTAAAGGGTCTTTATGATTAGGAATTTTGTGATTTAAATTGACGGTTGCAGTTTATTGTTTGAGACATTTTCGTTTGGTTTGGTTTGCCTTGTATGAAGATATTATAAATATTGAGTCTGTACTAGGGTAATTGTTGTGACGTTGGTCTTACAATTAATATATAATAATATTTGCGTGTATTTATTTGTTAAATACCATACAATAAAATCAGTTTCGAAATAGCATAATCACGTCGTATATACTAAAAGATTATAATTATTTCTTTTGATGTTTTAAATATTTGAGTAATATATATATATATATATATATATATATATATGTATATACATATTTCGTGACTCGACCAATCCAATGGTGAGGCTGACACGAGGTTTCTTATAAGGTCACCACCTCAATGCATGTACACTGCCAGAACACGACATAAGACATAAGATATTAAGATGTATTAGATCTTGTTTGTCAATGATGGTTTTACAATAAATTTAATATTTAAAATGATTGAACTTTTAAAAATTATGAGTAGTATTTCATATTTAATTTCAAAAATCTTGTAGAATTCATTTAAACTAAATTAATTAAAATATATAAATAAGTCAAAATTAAAAAGAATTAGTTTTATCTGAAAAAAATAAAAAAATAAAAATAAAAAAGTAGAAAAATTAAATATAAAATAACCCGAAATATGTGTCCTAGGATAGGGTTAAAAGAAAAACAGAAATACGATGGATATCTCTCTCTCTCGTTCGTAATGATTCTTTCCTAATATATATATACAGGAAGGGAGATATTGCCGTACATGGAGCCGAGACCGCCGGTGGGGATACACAGATACATATTGGTGCTTTTCCGGCAGAAATCTGCGGTGGGAGCGGCGGTGCAGCCGCCTCCGTCTAGGGCAAATTTCAGCACCCGAATGTTCTCCGGCTTCCTCGGCCTCGGCCTTCCCGTCGCCACCGTCTACTATAACTCCCAGAAAGAGGCTTCTTCTTCACGTCGACGTTAACTGTTATGTATACATACATATATATATCATATGTGGCTTTCATATATATAAATATGACCTATATATGTATGTAGCCGTGAGAAACTAAAATGTGGGTATTATATTACATCCCACATTATGTATATAACCCGGCTTGTTAGCGACAGCTATATACATATATGTATGTATGTATGTATGTATGTATGTATGTATGTATATGTTTTGTTTATATAATAGCTTATGTGCCCTGTGCGTTAAGACTTCTCTTTTCACATATTTATTTATAAATGAAGAGAGAATTCGAGCATGTTGTTACATACAGCCTCCTTCCATGGATATGAATGTTTAGATTGATCTGCCTCTGTTTTTTTTTTCTGTCGGACAATAATGATATGTAATAGATCAATAAGAACAATGTTACAAACGTTGAAAGAAATCTAAGATGCTGCTTTTCTTCTTGTTCTCCGAACTTCTGCAGTTTGTTTCCAACTTGGCATTCCTCCTACTTGTCCCTTTCACATGGCGAGCCCTTTTCGTTGTACTGCTCGATCTTCCTTCCAACTCGACTAAGTCCTCAGCCATTTCCGACCCTTTTGTCTCTCTGATCTCAGAGCCTAGTCTGATTGCAGAAACTTCGAACTGGATCGAATCAAATGTACCCTCTTTCATGTTCTTGAGACAAAAATCTTCAGTAGATTCTGGTGGCGAAATGATTTTCTGAGGCACGAGAAACTCTACTTCGAGTTCTTCGCCTTTTGTCCCGAATGTAAGCTCGAGTTCTTCTGATGTGTTCTCACGTTCAAGCCGAATCTCCTCAACTTTTCGTCTCTTGAACGGGTTATTATCTGGAATCTGTAACAGGTCACTGCTGTGAATCTCTGCAGTGTCTACAGTCAACTGATCCTTGGGCTGTAAAATCAGTTTGTGTAATTCTGAATCTTGTCTGGAGCTTCTTATTTCGTTCAGAACAAGTTCTGAATCCATCCTATTCTCATCTTCTCTGCTTCTTTCATTTCCAGACAGAGAATGTAAGAAAAAGGAGCTGTTCCTTTCCTGCTTCTGAAACTTTTGGCTTCGAGACCAAGCAGGTGGTTTCCAATGGCTTCGAGAATCAGGGAAACAGTTGAAAGCCTCCATGCTTATGGGATCAACAATTCCTGACGCAATAGCAGCGGCTACAGATGGTGAGAGGTCTCTGGTTATTTTCAATGTCAAGTTGAACAAAACTGAAAAATATCACATCTAGCCATGAACGATCAAAACAATGAGAACAAAAAAATATGTTGACATGAGGAGGAGGATGTTTACTAAACCCTAAACCTTAAACACTATTGTATGCAGCTCTGCATGGAAATACTATGAAAAACTTCCGAAAAAAAGATTGTACTGTTTGGACAATGAGAAGGATACGGTCCCAGGAAATCAAGTTCTTCCTCTGGTAAATCCAGAAGATTCTTGGAGAGGGGTTTCATGTATCTGAGCTTCTCAGCATTCTGGTCGTATCTGTGACAAATTGAAACAGGAGCTATGTTTTGCTTGTGAACATGTAAGAATGGGAAAAATGGATAACTGATGACACAATGAACTAATGTCTAATGATCTACTTACACTCGGGCATGCTGAAAAACTGCAATTGCTTCCATGAAAGACTTGGGGTAATCTTCTGATACTAAATTCCCCTTTTCTATCTTGAGAACTGACAGAACCTACAACGATCCAAACAGTTGGACGAGTTAGACTGCATTGGACAATGCATTCAGTACATGTGAAGCCAAGACATGTCCCCTAACAGCTTAATGGCATAATCCAGTGAAACCCTGACCATAAAGTCCGAATTATTACCGAATCACCATTTCCAACTTGAAGTTTTTCCTAGATTTTCGGCAAAGCATCACATCATTTCAAGGCATGGCAATAAGTGGCATAAGCCTCTCAGACAAGATATAAGGTTTCACAAGTCATCCTTTTCTTTCAGTGAAGTATATGTCTGGAAAGTAAATGCTTACACGTTCTAAATTACGGTACTTGGAGACGAATGAGTGAGCCTTTACAATGCCAACACCATGAACCGACGGGAGGAAATCACAGCCAGCTAAAACACACATTCCTGCAGAAACCATCCACAGAATCGGATTCTTTGATCAGAACTAAGACATAACATCCATTGGAAGGATAACCACATTTTATGAAGGTAAAATCGAGACTCACCAGTGAACAGCTCTCTATCGAAATTACGGAAAGAAGGCTTTTTATCCACTGCATGAAAAACATTGCCCAGAACTAGTTCCTCCCCATTACCAAACCGGTCCATCTTAAAAACAACCTTTGGTCATTCATGTACACCAGTTAGGAAACCACAACACATTAATCATGGAAAACATAATATTTTTGGTAATTGTCTAATTGATCATTTAAAACATTACTATGAACAAAATTTCTTTTATGAGTTTAGGAGCTCTTACAGCTTTGCAACCATATGCAAGTAAATCGCTGTCTTCAGTTATCACAGCAGAAATCCCGCCTTGTTCTAGATCGAGGCTGTTTAGGTAAGCTAGCTGGGCATCAGCCTCATATGGAGCTACTATAAATTCGACGTTTTCTGATTTCAGAACCTGAGAAGTCGTTAGGATCTGGAAGTGACATATTCCACCAAAACTCTTCAGCTAATAAAACATTGCATACCTGAATCAGTTGATGAGCCATGAAGGGTGTGACACTAATTGCTCTCTGCATAATGGAAGAAATCAGACATGAGCTTACACAGTAAATGGTCACAGGAAAATTAAAAATCAGCAGACATGTACTAGCTCAATGCACATGGAATCGAAACTGGATGTTCTTTCAGAAGTATCTTGGTAAAATAATCTACACTCATACACTAAATATAAGAAAATACAGTTCAGAGCCCAATTAACAGAAAGCAACAGCAAGAGCGAAAAGTTGCATAACTTTTGGATTTTTCACTTGAAGTGAAAGGGAAATGTGCACCTGAAAAAGCTCAGTAGCCGCTTGAACATTTCCCTCCTTTAGCTTCTCCATAGCCAACTCATAGTTAGCCTTCCTTCTCCTGGGAAAAAATGATACACAAATCCGAAATTTGATTCGGATTCCAAACGAGGGATTGGTGCACAGATCGAATCAAGCAAGAGACTTTACCTTTGCCGTTCATCTGCTGTTGCAGCTTTACAGGGTATATGCCCACCATCAAAGACAACAACTGGAATGATCTTATAGTGGTGGAGAAGGTTGATTCTGTGCATGAAGTAATCTATGTACTTGAGCTTCCTTTTTCCTTCAGTATCCAAACACAGCTCCATACTACATGAATATGCTGCAGTATTTTTCCAATAAAGACACCAAAATCTACTTAGAAATTGTATCATCGTCCAATCTGAAAGGCGGAGCATTTTGCTTTTTGCATCTGCTCGTTTTTTCAATCTTCCCAACTATCAAATTAAGATTTCATTTATGATATATATATAGTTCTACACAAGAAAATTCAGATTGTGTAATTCCCCAGTAAATGCATCAAAGTCTGAAGAAAGAGATAAAATACATTGACGACTACAGACCAGGAAGCTCACCTCCTTTGTGTAGCCATGAATAGGCATCGATTCCGACCTGAATAACGAGAAACACCCATAAGCGAAAAATAAAAAATTTCATGCAAACTAACCCAGATCCATGAACAGGAACAACAATCGATGAAGCCCAAAATGCCAAATCGATGGAATTCAAAAGGCATTGATCGAATCTACCCTTTGGCCGGCGTATTTCTTGATTTGAATGGGATCTATGTAGGGCTTCATAAATCTGAGCAGATCCTTGATGCCCATTGCTCTTCCTTATTCAAGTTTGACTCTTGCTTAGGGTTTATCCTTTTGTTTTTAATGTCCCTAACGTGCATTTTATACCTTTTCGATTTTGTCTGAAGGAAGAAAAAAAAAGTAAAAAAATATTGGGAAAATGTTTCAATTTTAGGAAGAGAAGAAGGCGGGAGTACGAAATGGCGGGAGAGAACCTAATAAATTATTATAGGAGTCGGTGACGAAATCAATTATCACAGACTAATAAATTACTACAGGCGTCGGTGACGAAAATCAATTATCACAGACAATTGAAGCAACGCCACGTCACCAGATCGGATGTTGTAAATTTTTGTCAGCCCAAAGAGTTAGATTTTATGTAGAAGTGGTCAGAAATTAGGTAGGCCTTCGTTTCCATCTTCGGCCCAAATCAAAGAGTTAATATTCCGATTATCTCTGTACAAAGTTTACAGAACCAATAATATATAATTATATTCTAAATCAAATTTTATGAAAATTGAATTGAATATATATATATATATTTGAAAATTAATTCAAAATGAACCTTGGGACCTCGGTTAGAATTGGAGGTAATTCTATAATTAATAAAAATTAATTAGTGCTCGTTACATGTGGATCATGGGCCTAAACCGGTAACTCTGGTGGAATAATATCCATATATCCATTTCATATGCAACAATAGATAAAATAACCCTCTTATACCAAAAAAAAAACCCTAATTCAGAATCCACAAAACAAAATTTAACTATTTCCATACATGGATTTTACCGTATAAACCAGTATTGAATTACCACCAAAAAACAAACTGCAAATTTAACATGGAATGAAACACCCTTCGGCTAGATAATTCAAACAAAATCTCAAGTACATTATGATATGATTCTTTGTCAGAAAATAAAAAAGAGAGTGAAACTGTGAAAGAGAGATAGAGAGCTCGGAGAGCAGAGCAAGATAGATGATACCGGTGGTGGTTTCCTTAGTAACGGCCGATGCCCCACACCCTGATGACACCGTCGGTGTATCCGCTGAACAGAGTGTTTCCATCCGCACTCCAGTTCAGGCTCGTGCAGTAAATAACCTGTCCAAACATAAAACATGATCAATCTCGCGTCGTGATTATGAAGCATCGACCGTTAATGCAGTCATCGAGAATGTGTTCCCGGATCTTCCCAAGCTCAAACAAATGACCAACCAACCTCGAATGATTTCGATGGTACATATGAACAAATAGAACTCTAACCAAGGGGAACTACTGAAATCAATGGGGCTTTAATCCTCAATTAATCAGGTAAAAGGGTAATTGATTCAAGCATGGGGAGATACTGGAAAACATTTCTCAATGACCAAAGCATTATGCCGAAAAGCAGAACAAAAGTCAGTCTGGATTGATGATATTCATAATTAACAAGGACAACTTAATACTACAGCTATGTATAACTACGAATCAATCATGATGTAACCCCACACTCGTGGCATGAACTAAAAAACCCATGACATAAACATTGTAAGCATGACTCAGAAACGCGCAAAACTTAATCAAACTATCATCACAGACGTCAAAGGCAATCAATTTATGAAGCAAACCAGAGATATACCAATCAAGAAGTGGAAAAGGACGAAGCTTTGCACCGAATTCAACATGTATCCTCAAAATTCAAAGACCAAAACCAAAATTCAGAAGCTTGTCCATTACCTTCGTTTTGGTTGCAGCAGAGCCAGCTCCATCAGACTTCTCTGCTTCAGCCTTGAGATCAACCTTCAAGTCCTCGACAATGCTCTTGCTCTCAAGATCCCATATCTTAATGCTCTGCTCGGTCGCCGCACAGAGCCAGTACCTATTGGGGCTGAAGCAGAGAGAGTGGATCACTGCACCAGCTTCAAGCGAGTAGAGCTTCTTCCCCTCGGCCAAATCCCACAACAGAACCACACCGTCTTTTCCTCCACTCGCACAGAGAGAACCGTCCGGAGACACAGCCACCGTGCTGACGTAACCAGTGTGGCCGACAAGAGTCGAACGGAGCTTGCAGTTCGAGAGGTTCCAAACCTTCACGGTCTTGTCCCACGACGCAGAGACAATGGTCGGCTGAAGCGTGTTCGGACTGAACCGCACACAGCTCACCCAGTCACGGTGTCCCTCACCAGCTCCCTCGGCGATCGTGTACTTGCACTCTCCGAGGGTGTTCCACAGCTTGATCGAACGGTCACGCGAGGCCGACACGATCTGACGGTTGTCGAGGGAGAACGCGACGGAGAGGACATCCTTGGAGTGTCCGACAAAGCGGCGAGTGGAGGTACCGGTGGCTAGATCCCAGAGGCGGAGCTCGCCGTCCCAGCTCCCGGAGAGCGCGAATTGGCCGTCCGAAGAGAGGACAACATCCTCGACGAAGTGAGAATGGCCTGTGAGACGCCTCTGAGGAACACCGTACGCCTTGTCGTCCTTGGTGAGTTTCCAGAGGATGACCGACTTGTCGCGGGAAGAAGAGACGATCGTGTCAGCATTATCGATCGGTGTAGCGATGGCGGTAACCATGTCGGTGTGCGCACGCATGGTGCCCTTCAGAACGAGACCTTCCGCCATTGTTAGGGTTTCGTTCGAAGCTTCAAAACAAAATTAGGGTTTCCTCTTCGGAGCGACAAACAAAAATGAAATGAGAGACGAGAGTAATATATAAGGAGAGAGAAACGGAGGAAATTGAGATTAGGGATTTGTATGTTGGGCCTTTTGCCATTAGGCCCATATCCAACCCCATGAATTTCATTTGGTTTTCACTATAATAATCATACATGCATATGATCATATACACATATATATATAGAATCACAATAACATTAGATCTATAAAAATTATTATCAAGATAGAAAAACATAGCTACGTTAGTTTGATTTTATTAGAAGAATACATATGAAAGTAATATTAATTTTCATTTATTAAGTATATATTAGTTTACACATTAATAATTACCCATCAATAATATGATTTCTAAAGTCCAAAGTATTACTCATATCACCTTGTACAGTTATAATATGTCAAATTAGATTGGGTTGGATGGGTTAACCCAATTATTATTACAATTGAGTTATAATTGTTTTATAGGTTAAATGGGTTTTAATCCATTAAACCCATGGGTTTAATGGGTAAACCAAACAACTCACTAAACATACATTCTTTAGTTATTGATATTAGTTTTGATTAAATAAAATATTAAAAATATATTTATAAATAAAGTCAATATATTTATATTTCAAAATAAAAATTAAATTAATTCGAACCAAATAATACATGTTTAAATTAGATATAAAATCGAATGTACAAAATTTCTTTAAAATAAAAAATCAAATTCAAACCAAATATAAAAATAATCAAAAATCCGAATATTTTTTATAAATGAAAAATTTATAAGAAAAATCGAATTCGGATCGAAACGAATCGAATTTCAAGATCGATTTGATTCGGATCGAAACGAATTGATCCGAATCGAATTCGGCTCAAAACGGATCGATTCGATCCGAATTAAATTCGGCTTAAAACGAATCAAAATGATCAATTTGATTCGAATCAAGTCGAATCGAATTCGACTCGAAATAAATCAAAACGGATTGATTTGATCTTAATTGAATTCGACTCGAAACCAATCAAAACGATCGATTCAATGCGAATCGAACGAATTCACTCGAAACAAATCAAAACTCATCGATTTGATGAATCGATTGAATTGATTCGAATCGAAATGAAGTTAATTTGAATCCTTTTATTTACATATATTATTTATTTTATTTTATGGGTATTGATATTAACGTAAGTTAATATGTATTTTTTTATCTCTTTTTGGATAATTTTCTTCATAGATAAAAAATATATAATTTTAGGATATATTAAATTAAGTATATAAAATTATCTTTTTAGTATTTTAAAATTAAGAAAAAAAATCTTTTTAAATCCTAAAAAATAGAATGATATTCTAATTGAATATATTTTTTTTATTCTTGTTAGAAAAGATTTAGAATATTAAAGTGATTAAATGAGGTGAAATGAGTTTTATGGGTTTATGGGTTGAACTAACTCATTTTACTATTGTTATTGGGTTAAATTCAGAACCGTCTCATAGATTTGAGAGGCTTTCCTCAATTATATATTTATTATTTTTTATATATTTTTTAATTTAACTAATATTTTTTAAAAATAAATATATTATATAATATATACAATTTTATATTATATAAAAATTAAACAAAAATTAGAAAAAATATATTATTTATTACAAGAAAATTTAAAATAATTATTATTTTTATTTTTAAAGAGTAATACAAATTAAAATTAAATTTATTGTTATGGAACTTTTGATTTTATACTAATTTTGTTTATTTTTAAAAATATATAGTGATTAAAAATTATGAACTAAAATTTATAGTTTCTATAATACACGAAAGATCATTATAATTTAACAAAATTTAATCTTTTAAAATTTTAAATTTATAATAGTTTTTCCTATTTTAATAAAAATTTTAGTAAACTTTAAAAATATTTTTTTAAAAAAAAGAAAGTGAGGCCCCATAGAATTGGGGGCCCTGTGCAGAAACTCCAATTACACCCCCTTATAGACGGTCCTGGTTAAATTCTACCCAAACCAATAAATTATTAATCCAAATAGATTGTTTCCAAATGGGTTGTATCCAAATGGGTTCGGTAACCCAATATGACATTACTATGAACAATTAGACATAATATGAAATGACCAAATGAAAGCAAGGTTGCAGAAAGAATATCCTCGACTTCCCATAAAAAAAAAAGAATTCAATAAACCATGAGAGTTCCCTATGAAAATGAACCCTCCTGTCTTCCACATGTTACACAATGAAATCAATCAATGGAGCTGCAAAACCAAATCAATTATAATATTTGTTAGTACAAAATTCAAACTCTAATCTAAGAAAAAAGTGATAAATATTACACAATGAAGATATATATATATATATATATATATATATATATATTACTACCTCTATTTCAAAATATTTATTTTTAGGTTATTTCATATTTTTTAAGAAAAAAGATAAAAAATCAAGTCATATATACCCTTATTTGATGATAAAAATAATGTTATTATTAATAATTTATTGGAATTCAGTATAGATAAAATTGGAAACTATTGTAAAAAAATATTTTAAAATATGAAAAATAACCTAGAAATACAAATATTTTGAAACGGATAGAGTAATATATTAGTAAAGGCACAACCACATGACTGGTTTTGTTTCATCCTAGAAAAATACCGGAAACCGATATTATTTAGCTTACATAATGTAATCTAAAATAATAATGTATAGAAATGGGGAAAATGGGAGAGAAGTAGAGCTCCCTTCAATCCAAAGAAAGGTGAAGCAATGAAGGGCAAATCAAAGCTCCTAAGATATGCAAACCATAAGCCAATCCTTTCCTTTCTTCTGTGTATTATACATAAACAATTTTATATACGAGAATGTTATATATACATATATATATATATACGTATATGACAAAATGAGTGAAGGATAAGGCTTATGGGAACCATAGCTGAGCAGCTTTATTTAACCCAGCTAAACCATTCGTTTGGACTCCAAGGAGCTCCACTTTTTCCACACCATCTTCTTCTCCCTCACATATATATATATATAGTCTAATATCCAAGAAAAAAAATCAATAACCCTAGTTCATGTGTTACATACATATATACATACATGAACAAGCATGGATATATATATATATATGCTGATCATTTATGCGGAGGGAAAAAGGGAAAAGAGAGATCTTAAAACTCGCATTCAAGAATTCATGAAAATATAGTACTATACATATATATATTATATGTATGTATATATAGCATGAAACGTAAACCCGCGAGTAGCAAACTTGCAGGTATTTAAAACTAATTGTTCCAAGAAATCAAAAATCTAAACCACTTTTAGACAAATAGAGAACATCAACAAGAGTACATGTATATATGTATGGCAAAGCAATATTCGTATAGACGATTAAGAAGCCATAGCCCAGAGATATGTACACACGATGAAGAACAAGAGGGTGGGAAAAAACCCTAGACCCTCATATATATATATACAGTCCGATCAATACCCAGATCTACTTCACGATCTTAGACCAATAACTCAAAAAGGACAGAAATCATTAACCATAAGACAGTCAAGAAACTGATGATAAATATAATATATAGATTCTGAAAAAGCTATATGGAAAATCAAAGAAACTAGATTTAACCCATAAGATATAAGACGAGGCAGACAAAAGCCCAGATCCATTTTCATGAGCTTAAACCAAGAATATATGAAGAGGAAGAAGGTGGAGATATTTTAGAACCAGACAGAAGTCAGACAACTTTGGATGCTTTAGACTTGCGAAAGAAAGCGAAAATTCAGACAAAGAGAGGAAAGAAGATAAAAATGAAATAAAAAGATTCTACACGTAGCCCTAATAAACCCTAAGACTGAATAGCTGTGCCTGTCTTTGTGAAAGAGTAAATATATACATATACATATATGATATATATATATACATGGGGCAATGATGATTTTATGGTAGAGAAACTATAATATACAACGAAGTTTCCAAGAAAATTGTGGTTGTCTAAGCAAATGTTCAATATTTATTTCACACTATTCGTAAATCATATTGCTGTATATATATATATTAGATTCATGTTTTTCCCATTTGAAATTTCCAAGAGTTGTTGGGAAGCACACTATTATATTAACTTCAATTCAATTAATCAAGTAACTCGTTCTCCAATTGGTTAGATCGTATTTAGATCATAACCATCTATTAACTCTATTTCATTTTTATAGTATATTTAATTCAAATATAAATAGATATTATTCAAGTTCGATTTTATTATACATATCTAAATAAAGTATCTATATTATTTTAACTAGAATAATATAGTATAAATACAGTTTGAATTATTTGAAAAACATAAATTTCATATGTATATATATTGTGTTTCAAAACGTGTGATGATAAAGAAAAGAGCCTGACGTTGTTAGTGTTAGATAGATTCCCTGTTTTCTGACTTCTCGTCCAACACGTCACATGCTTCCACCTCCTATTTTCATTTTTTTCTTATAATAATAATTATTAAATAACAATAATAATAACAACAACAACATCTCCAACCCCTACCCCTTAATCATATATATATATATATATCATTATAAATTGTATTACACCGACTGACCGACCAATAGCAATTTACCGAACCGAGTTTATGATTCCTAGAAAAGTACACAAAAGACATATACAAACCGACTAACAAAATCTAATTTAACGTACAAAAATCATAAAATAGAAATCCAGTTTAATATTAATTACATTTACATTAAAAATAAGTTAATAAATCAAACCAGAAACCCAATCGAAAATAAAAATATATACATTTATTTTTTTAAAAAACTCTAAAAATCTCTATTTGAAAGTAAAGAAATTGAGATGTGTATCAATTGGAAACTTAACAGTTAGCATACCATGAGTTGGATGGGCTGGATTTTGTCACGTCATTCATAAAAACATTTTACGAATATTATTTGGGCCGTCGGATGGGTTGGGCCCCATTGTATGCGAAATAATATCATGCGTCGACACGTGACCAAAATTATTAAAATAAAAAAAGAAAAAGATATTTTTCTACACCAATTATCAAAATGTGCATTTTCCTATACAAATTTTTAATTTGACAAATATCTACATCCAATTAACAAATTTTTCAAATATCTATACGAATTATCCAATTTTAGTATAATTAACTACACAATCTGAAAGTATCAATTAATTGTTGACGTGGAAGACCATGTGGTGGCTCACGGGGCATGTCACGTGGGATTTTTTTGCCATATCAGCATAAATTAAAAAAAATAAAAATAAAATTTTCCTAAAAATAAAAAATAAAAAAAATATATATAAACATATGTATTTATATATTTGTATGTATATAAATTTAAATTTCGTATAGATTTTAAAAAGTATATATTGTATAAATTGGAATTTTATACAAATATATATAATATATATACATACAAATATATTTATATATATACACATATACATGTAAATATATTTGTATGTATGTATATGTATATATATTTGTATATATATATGTTTATATTTGTATTTGTATATATATATATATATAAATATACACATATATATTTATATATTTGTATGTATATAAATTTTATTTTTTTATAAATTTTAAAAAATATATATATATATTGTATAAATTTAAATTTTATACAAATATATATATATATATATATATGCATACATACAAATATATTTATGTTTTTTATTTTTATTTTTTTAATTCGTGCTGACATGGCAAAAAAATTCCACATGAGTCGCCACGTGGCCTTCCACATCAGCAATTAATTGATAATTTCGGATTGTGTAGTTAATTGCACTGAAATTAGATAATTCATGTAGGTATTTAGGAAATTTGTTAATTGGGTGTAGACATTTGTCAAATTAAAAATTCGTATAGAAAAATGTCATATTTTGATAGATTTGTGTAGGAAAATGTCATTTTACCAAATAAAAATAGTTTTAAAATATTTTTGTAATTTTAAACAAATATTATTTTATTATCTACTTTTTTTTTTTTGGCGTCTCATCGAAATTTAGGGTTTCACTTGTCGGTGTGTATCTGCAAATCTCACCTGTGTACCTTCCGTCTGGGCATTTCCAAGTCTTAGAGAAGCGGCATCCTAAAAGGCGCCTCTTCTTCCTCGGGAAACCTAGAGAAAATCTCTTCGATCAGTCTTGCATCCGATATGGGTAGGGTTTCCGATCTCTCTCCATTCTCTCTTTCTTTCTTTTTTTCCTTTTCGTCGATTCCGCGGTTTCGAATTCTATCGTTCGATCGGCTTTCCTCTTCCATTTTCTTGTCTGTTTCTGGTTTACTGAATCTCGATTTAGGTCATCTGGATTTGTTGCTCTCAAAGTTACAATCTGGAATCTTGATTAGTGTAATCGGTGAATTTTACGGGAATTATGAATTAGGGCTTATTACAGGAATCTAGTGAGATTGGTTGTATATGTTTGCGTGTAAATTTTCGAGCCGACAGAATTTTTTTCTTGGTGTAAAATTATGCCCTCAGGCAGTGAGGATAGGGTAATAGAACGGGTTCCTTGTTCATTTCCTGTGAGATTCTGGTTTGAATGGATAGAATCTAGATTGTGGTAGCCCCCATTTTGTGTAGTGGACGTTAATTGCGAAGCTGTCATTAGATCGTCAGTAATTTACCCGATTTATGAAATTATGTTATGAAGGGCCGGCTTGGCTCAGCGGTAAGCTCACTTGCCGTAGGGTCTGAGGTCGCGGGTTCGAATCATCCTCTCTGCATAGAAAACCAGGGGTAAGGCTGCCTAGGATATTCCCTTCCCAGCACCCCCACCGGGTGGTGACTCAAACTGGGTTGGTCCTTTATGAATTTGTGTTTGGGACACCTAAGGAATCTAGCTGATCGGTTGTCCAAGCTTGTGTAGAACTTATTGGATCAGAAACGTTTTTCTTTTTCTGAAATTTGAACATGTTTACCTCCATTCTCAATTTCTCCTGCAATTTTGTAGTTGGATGAATGATCTGCTAGTGCTCCTAGAGGTGGGTATTAGTCAATTTCTGATAACATCAAGATTATACTGTCGTAATGTTTGGTTCTTGTGATATATTATTAACATGAAATTTGAGGTAATGAGTGTGTTCATGCTTCTTAATATTCTGAAGTATCAATTGTTCTTACCACCTTCTTGTCTTCTAACCTGGTCTTATTTTATAGATCTTGAGGCAGAGATCCGTGCACTACAGCTCGATCAAGCAGGTAGGTAAAGATTAATTGCCTAATGAACTTTTGTTTTTATTCTCGCTTATACTTTTATCTATCTGCCTATGCATGCAGAGGATAACAATGGAGCTATGAATCCAGAAAATACACAGGCAAATGAAGTTGAGAACTTGGGTGGAGCAGAAGAAGGTTGATAGTAGCAAAAATTCTATCCTATTTATTCGGTTGCCATGTTATGTTATGTAGTTCCATTTTATGCCTTTATCATTAGTACTAGATAGAAACAAATATGAGGTTGAGTTACAGTCTACTGTGGCTCATACGTTTAGTTTAGAACCCCTTAAGAGAAAATGACTCCTCAAGCTAAAATTTACACTTCTAAGGAAATCAGAACAATATCAGGTGTAACTTTTTTCCTGTGAAAGATTGTTTGGCTGTTTGACGTTTTGATGCATGT
The DNA here is from genome assembly GCF_000463585.1 of Tarenaya hassleriana. Lineage (NCBI taxonomy): Eukaryota > Viridiplantae > Streptophyta > Magnoliopsida > Brassicales > Cleomaceae > Tarenaya > Tarenaya hassleriana. Next base: position 2,380,686 of record NW_010965373.1, on the reverse strand, counting down.
GTCCTGTATCACTTGGTTGTGTGTTTGTCGATCTGCAGTGCTTATGTGCAGGTATCACGAGTTTATTTGGGATGGTATTGAGAAAAGAGAAGTGACTGAATTGCTTCTCGGATTTTGGCTGCGAACACAAAAAATTATTCTTGGGTTTTTCATGCCCTGTTAAGCGAATGGAACTTATAATTAAAATCGATTCCAAGCTTTCTTTGTCTTCGCATAGAATTTTTCTTAGTAATTGGCTCGTGAGTCCTGTAGGTTTACATATTTCGGGAGTAGTGTCCTAGCCTACCTCTTTTTAGTTGGTTATCGTATCTGGTTCAGATTTGGTAGTCTCTTAGCTGCTTATGTATACTTTCTGTAGCTGGTGCCACAGGAGAGAGACTCAGCAAACTTATTGACTTATGTATTATTAACGGTTATCTTCATTTTGTTGGTTTACAGATTTGCAAGAAGCGGTGCAAGAAGATCCGGCTCCAGTTCCTGATAGCCTGGAAGGTTCATTGATTGTTTATATTCTCCATTTGGCCAGCCTAAGACCATTACTTCTGAGTACATGAATATTTTTTGGCTCTGTTGGTTTCAGATGCCAGAGATCTGGGTCATGACAGCTCGCAGGTGGTTCATGCTCTGTCAAAAGGTTCCTGGATTATTTAGCTATACTCTTGTTTTCTTATTTACTTGGGATTAAGGCGATGTTGATGATGACTCTTGTTTTCTTATTTCTCTGCTATTGGTGCAGTTTCTGTTGCAACTTTTTTTCCCTTTTTCTGATATCTTTGGTTGTGTATAGCTAAGGAGAAGGCTGCCCAAGAGGAAGCTGAGATTGAGGCAGAAGCAAATAAAAAGAGACATTTGAATGTTGTGTTCATTGGACATGTTGGTAAGGTCTTCTATGTGATGGTCTTTTTTATTGTTTCTCTTTTATGTTTTCATTTTTTGCACAAGATAAATGTCGCGTAGTTTCTAATTTTTACCTGTTAGATTGCACGAGGACTAGAAAATGTTAAAAGATAATGTGGCCTCTTTTATGTAGACCGATATAGACTATGTTATGTAGTATGATTTTTGAAATCCTACTCAATGTGAGCTTTAGCTCTGTTTGCTTTACTTTAAGTTGATAATTACCGCATCTGCCTTAGATCCTTACACAGCCGCTTGTCAACTTCAGATGCAGGCAAATCTACGATTGGAGGTCAGATACTCTTCCTCAGCGGTCAGGTTGATGATCGGACTATTCAAAAGTATGAGAGGGAGGCAAAAGAAAAGAGTAGAGAAAGCTGGTGAGCCTTTCTTGTTGGTTTTGACTTTATTGTTAATTATCTTGCATTCGTATCTCGTCCCCATGACATAGTTATTGTCCCGTGTCCTAGGTATATGGCATATATTATGGATACCAATGAAGAAGAGAGGGTCAAGGTATTTTCCGTGTTTTGAGTGAAGCTGCGATGTTAACATCGTTCTATTTTGCAGAGAATGCTTTTCTTAGATGCTTCTCATGCATGAAATGGTCTAGTGGTGTAAGTTTACATGTGGATGGAAATCACAGGGGGTTGCTCTGATTGAATCTCATTTTGCCAATTTGTATCAATCTTAAATTTGACAGGGGAAAACAGTCGAAGTTGGAAGGGCTCACTTTGAAACTGAGAGTACTAGATTTACCATTTTGGATGCACCGGTGAGTCATTGATCTAAACTGTTATTACTTTCATATATTTTTGTTTCACTTTGTAAAATCCTTTGTTAAGGTGGAGGTTGGTGGATCAATTTCTTATCTCATAGTATTCTTATTGCATGGAGTCAGACAATTTTAGTCTGTTTTTTTGCTTTCTTTGGATTTTAGGGTCACAAGAGTTATGTCCCAAATATGATTAGTGGAGCATCACAGGCCGACATTGGTGTGCTGGTTAGCCATTTAATATCTTCATATTATTTTGGTTATCTATTGTATCCTCTCTTTCAGTTAAGTTGTTAACTCACGATTCCATTGTAGGTCATTTCGGCACGAAAAGGTGAATTTGAAACAGGTTATGAGAGAGGTGGACAGACACGCGAACATGTCCAACTTGCAAAAACGTTGGGTGTGTCTAAGCTCGTTGTTGTTGTGAACAAGATGGATGAGCCAACTGTTAACTGGTCGAAAGAGAGGTACTTACATTCATCTTTTTGGTCATTGCCATTGTCTTTCTTTCCCCGCACATTTTTAGTTTATCTATTCTGTGCAGGTATGATGAAATTGAACAAAAGATGAGCCCATTTCTCAAATCCTCAGGCTACAACACAAAGAAAGGTACACACCAGAGAAGTTTTGTGCTAATGCGACTATAAGATCTTCCATTTCTAGAAACTTTCAATTTTTTTTTTTTTTCTCATGGAAGGGGCAGGAAAACCATTAATGGGTATCCTATCTGAGATCTGTTCTTATATTGTGCTAAATGGAATTTGTTTTGAAATGTATGTCATAGTTTCTTACGAGTACTGCCCTTGTCGTTAGATGTATTGTGTTGATCAATCTTGTGTTCACGTAGTTGGTTTTGGAGGTTAGAACTACTTTACAGTCTTCTTGTGTTTTTGACTCCTAGTTCATTCCATAGTCTCCTTACTTTGATCAAAGAGTATTCATTGTAAAACCCTGCTTGCTCAAGAGGGCTTCCCAGGTTGTTTACCTGGATATGTTGGTTTGTGGATGCTGCTGTTCTTTTACTAAGTATGTAGTAGTTGTTGGGGGAGCCTTATAATTGTTAAGCTGGGCAATTGTGCATATTCTTTCCCTGGATCCTTGCATTGATTCTCTCTGTTACCTTTTCTCTGTGTTTCTACTGTCTGCGGTTTTTGTCTTTCTTGCGTTTCTCAAGGTTGAATCATCATCCTGTTATGTATACTGTTAGAGTTTTGCTGTGTGCAACGGTAGGATTGTTGTTTGTTAAGAAAATAATTGACTTCCACAATACATTACTCTTAAAAATATTTTACATTAGTTTCCTGAGCTGTCTGTTTAATGTATTGTCCTTATCTTTTTTGTGTAAAGATGTGATCTTCTTGCCTATATCTGGTTTAATGGGCATAAACATGAAAACAAAGATGGAGAAAGGTGTTTGTCCTTGGTGGAGTGGCCCCTGCTTGTTTGAAGTCCTTGATTCTATTGAGATTCCTCCAAGAGATCCTAACGGTCCATTCAGGTGCGTCATTACTGCTCCATTCTTTTCTCTTTTGTTATTATGTTATGTATATCTTTTGTCTTGTTTGATTCATTATGAATGTGATAGATGTATGGGTTAGGTAGATTCATTGAAACTGGACTATAGTTAGTATGGGTTGTTTTGGCTGTTAGTATTGGTTAGTTAGTAGTTGCAATACAGCTTAGATAGAGGAGAAAGGGATGACGGAGAAGTTTCTGAAAGGGTTAGGGTTTGTTCTTGGAATGAGAGTTGGGATCCTCTCATAAAACAAGATCATCCAAAGTTGTATTCAGGTTTTCGGTGAGGAATAAAGGCTCGATTTGTGTTGGAAAGTTGAGTTTCAGAGTCTGAACCTTAACAGAATGCTAACGTTATTGTATATAACTTTGTCAAGTTTGGCATGTGTTATTTTTGGCAGAGCACAAGCTGTCTTGTTGAGCTTTTTTCTTTGAGGAGCTTTTAGTTCTAGAAGACATTTTGATGTTTTGGCTGTATTGACCTCAGCTGAGATTTATAACTTGTAGGATGCCGATAATTGATAAATTCAAAGACATGGGAACTGTCGTCATGGGAAAAGTAGAATCTGGTAGCATTCGTGAGGGTGATTCCTTGATTGTCATGCCAAACAAGGTGCTGTCTATTTTCGTTTTGACTGGTTTCATGTTGTTTCAATGGCTTATGTTTTTGTTCTAAGGAATTCTGTACTAATGTAGGAACAAGTGAAAGTTCTTGCTATCTTCTGTGATGAGGACAAAGTTAGACGTGCAGGACCTGGTGAGAATTTGAGGGTCCGTCTCTCTGGCGTTGAAGAAGAGGATATCGTTTCTGGTTTTGTTTTGTCCGGCATCGGTGAGTCATGAGTATGATGTTTTTAGGTAACTTCTGATTATACGTCCTACACCTGTTTTGAGCTTGATCAGGGGTGATTCTTATCGATTATGTTGTTTTCTGTCAGTGATAGATGCACTCCCTTTCTTCCAGGCAACTTGTAGTAAATGTTGTGCTTTTGTTTAGGGAACCATTTAAATATGTGCATTGTCTGTTATGCTTAAATTATGCACATGGTCTATTTTGCCGTTTTCTAGCTCTTCTTTTGTATACTTGCAATCCTGTATGTTCTCTATTATATTTCTTCATTTTACTGATATCTTTATTTTCTGTTGCAGCAAGGCCCGTTTCTGCTGTCTCTGAGTTTGTTGCCCAACTTCAGATCCTTGAGCTGCTCGACAATGTAAGCGCAGCTTTCCACACCAATTATTTTTGCTTTTCTACACAGAAAAATGCGTATGACCTTTTGCTTTTGTGTTATACAATCCATGCAAATGATTTTCTTTATCACTATTATTTTATAGACAAAATTACTTACTTTCTTGGCAACGTTGCTGGTCCTGTAGGCTATTTTCACTGCTGGTTACAAGGCTGTTTTGCACATCCATTCTGTTGTGGAGGAATGTGAGATAGTTGAACTAATGCAGCAAATTGATCCTAAGACGAGGAAACCCATGAAAAAGAAGGTCCTGTTTGTGAAGAATGGTGCCTTAGTTGTGTGCCGTGTACAGGTCTGGTTCCTTCTCCTGGTTTCCTTTCATTAGTCGTGCAAAATTCTTTTCCATTAAACGTGGAGCTCAAAATTTTTCAACAATTGGGAAATGGTTAAATTCCTAAATCTTCAGGAGATGCGGAGTCTCAGTGTGTCTTTTTTTGTTTGTTTTTAAGTTCTTTGTCTTGCCTTATCAATCCTGATGGATGCCATCTCTTTGCTTGTATATGCAGGTTAACAACACCATTTGTGTTGAGAAATTCTCGGATTTCCCCCAACTTGGAAGATTTACTCTAAGGACGGAAGGTAAATTTATGCCGGAAGATCACTCTTTTGATGTGTATTCGTATTCCTACCTCATTTAACATGAATGGGTGATGAATGTTTTGGGTGATGCAGGGAAAACGGTTGCTGTTGGGAAGGTGACTGCTCTCCCCGGAAGCGCTTAATCTGAATTTTTGTGAGAAAGAGGTAAGAAAACGTAGAAAGGGTGTCCCTTGAATCATAAACAAAGCGAGAAATTGCTCTATAGTAACGTTGGGTTGGAACCAAAGCCCGGATTTTAGGTGTCCCAAGAGATTGAATCAAACTAGGTTTAACTGGTTTATGTTGTCTGATCCACAGGTGGCATGTTCTCGAGTGCTGTAACGGGATAGAAAGAGCTTCCGTAACGATATGATCCGAGGAAGGTAATGGAAATTCCCCGTGCACCGAGATTTGTTTTTCGTTCGTTACAACAGTTTGGGATGTTTGAACTTTTCATCGTTAGAGAAGGGGGCGGCTTCTGTACTCTAAGGTAGAAGAGAGTATGATTAAAAAGAAAGAAAGAAAGAAAGAAAGATTGACATTGAAGTTGCCAGTTCATTATCAGATTTAAATACCCTTTTGGTATGGGTTTGATTTTTCTGATTTCGAGTTAGCGATCCACAGATCTTCCTTATAGTCAGTATGAATGTGATCGTACCCAGGAAAATACCCTTTTTGATTTCGGTTTCAAATTTGGGATTCATTGCGGTATTTGTTCATCATGAATCTGGTTAAAATTGGTTGGTAATATGGTTGCTGGGAGGAGTTGGCGTTTCGGGTTTCGGGTTTCGGTTTCGGGTTTTGGTTCAGTTCAGGAACAGTATTTTCGGTTTATAAAAAGTGTACCAAACTAGAACCGAATGTTAAACGGTTTGATTCGGTTTTAGTATCGGTTCGGTTCGAAACGATACTATTATATGAATATCAAATAAGTAGCAAACTATAATATTTACACATATATATTAGTGGAAGATTTGAATTTTGGTTCAGTGTTGATACGGTTTGGTTTGGAAACGGTTCTTTCGGTTTCATAAAAAGTGTATCAAATTAGAACCGAACATTATTCGGATCGGTCTAGTTCGGTTTCGGGTCCACCCCTAGTCTTCCGAATCGCAGAAATTGAGTGAGGATTTGTTACAAAACTCCGAAATTATAACTAATATTATTTTTGGTAGAAAAACCGGAATTATGACAAGGAATTTTGGTGGAATATTCGTGGGTAATGTTTTCTCGGAGTTGGATTCCAAATTTTTTGAATTATAACTAGTCTTTGGAGTTTGACCACAGATTCTTGGATTTCCACTTGTATCCTATTTCAATTTATATTGAAGTAATTGATTGATCTCCTCTTGGATCGCGAATTCTTGTTCTTGAGCATATCTTTTATTATGTTTATTAAAGATATAGATGATGCAATTTTATGATTTGTTTTGGGACAAAATCGTGTGGTATGGTATGCTTGGTTTAGGGTTCACTAAAATAACAACAAAGGCAATGTTTTTTGTGAGCCAAATAAAACTCGTGGATTAAATTGGACCAACGGATTCTTCTTCAGCCTCGAACATGAAAAAAAGAAAAAGAAAAAAAGAGGATGAGGTAAAACCCTAAAAAAATTTCTAATAACATGATGATGATGGTTTCTCAAGCTCAATGGGTTTCGACCCCATCTCCTGTGATTCCCCCTCTCAGCTTTGATCGTCGCGTGAGATCCCAATGTGTAAGAGCCACAGTCGGTGACAAGAACACAGTCGTTCCTCCTCTACAAGACCAAGGTCTCGACAGAGTAGGTTGATCTATCTTCTCTTAGTTGAATATGACATTGACACGGTTCCGGACAGCGTTTTCTGTAACCTGTTTCGCATTTCAGGTGATTGTAAGATGATGGGTCAGTTCCGTTGTTTAGAAATTGTGTAAGAACCGTGAGAGACTGTGTTTTTAGCTGTGGAGAATTGTGTTCTGTTTTTGTTTGGAACTGCATCGGGCTGCAAAAGTGTAAGAATTTCTTGAATTGGACTTGAAAAAGTTCCAAGCTTTTTTCACCTGAGGAAACGTGGATGCTTGGAAGTTGACATTCTTGTTTAATTGGATGAAAAAGGATCAGTCTTTTCAGAAATTGGAGTGATGTTAAGGATACCCTTTTGCCTCCTTCCTTGGAAACGCCTGAGAATCTCGAGAAATCGAGCTTAATAGTTGTGAAAAATTCATGTTGAATAGGAAACATAGATGAAATCTTTGTGTTTAAGGATATCTCTCATCAGTTTCAGGTTGACATTCTTGTTTAATTGGATGAAAAAGGATCAGTCTTTTCAGAAATTGGAGTGATGTTAAGGATACCCTTTTGCCTCCTTCCTTGGAAACGCCTGAGAATCTCGAGAAATCGAGCTTAATAGTTGTGAAAAATTCATGTTGAATAGGAAACATAGATGAAATCTTTGTGTTTAAGGATATCTCTCATCAGTTTCAGGATATGTGTTTTTGCTTAATCATGTGAATCCGTATTGAACCAAGAGACATATCCTCTTTC
>NW_010965373.1:2341559-2372697 GCF_000463585.1 Tarenaya hassleriana | reverse complement strand
TTTCCCTTCGGGCTTATGATCAAATTTTCAGCGATATTAGAGATGAGTCATGTTCGGTAATTCAAGAGTGATGTTTCAGTTTAGAGTGCCTGGCTGCCATAAAAGGGTGTCTGAGAATATCAGTCATACTTGATTAGCCGTAGTTTTTCGGGTCGTAAAAGTAGCCAAAGCCTTCTTCTTGGCTCTTCTAAAGAACATTTCTTAGTGTCGAAACATAGATTCGTCTCTTTGACGTTTATATGTCCGAATTGGAGTTGTAGGAAGTAGCAGAAAGCGTGAATCTGCTGAAAAATGCGGCGAAAACGAGAAAGATTCCGGCACAAGAGGTGCTGAACGCTTTTACCGTCATCGAGAAGGCTAAAGTTGATCCATCCACATTCCTCGAAACACTCGGTGGATCTGAGTCGCCCGGCAGAACATGGATGCTGATCTTCACAGCTGAGGTCTCTAGTTTCGGCGGTCCAGTTTATCTGTCTTAAATATAATAATATCTCGTCTAGTTACTGAATGGTGTGATTATTGTTGTCATGTTTACATCACAGAAAAAACTGAAGAAGGGTCGGTATTTCCCTATAACGGCTGTTCAGAGGTTCGACGCTGCAGTAAGTTCCCCTTTCCCTGTTAATGTCTTTGCTCAAACTGGTTGTAATATGGAAAAAAAAAAAGAAAGATTAAGAAAACAAATGCCGATTTTCTTTTTGCACGTTCAATTCGACGTTTTTCACGTGGTTGTCAAATTTTGCATCCTTAACTACATCATTCCCAACCGGGTTTTCGATGTCATGGCAATGGCAGTACAAAACAGGAACCTTCTCCTTTCTGTTTCTTAAAGATGCAATGTTTTGGTGTATATGCTCATGGTTGAGATGATGTTATCTCTTACGTACGCTTGGACTCGAGATTTCGTTTACCCATTTCGGCACGAAACCCGGTCCTTTGTTAACATCTGAAAACAATGAAACATTACGTAATATCATCGTAATCTTCTCTATATCTCTCACAGTATCTTCATTTCGTGTGGTCTCAGGGCAAAAGGATTGAAAACGGGCTTTACCTCGGTCCAATAGGAGCTTTGACATTCGAAGGCCGGCTATCATGGAAGAATCGGATCCTCGCCTTCATATTCGAACGTGTCCGCATAAAGATTGGACCTTTAGACCCTCTAGAGATCGGATTAGACGATAAAGATACCGAGAGAGAGCCAAGTACTAAAGACCCTTTCTTCATTTGGTTTTACATCGATGAAGAAATAGCCGTTGCTCGTGGAAGAAGTGGCGGGACAGCATTCTGGTGCCGCTGCCGCCGGGTAACTTCTTGAACCCATTGGTTCAGAATCTCCATTCAAGCACAATGGCTTGAGGTTACTGCAGTAATTGTAATTATCTATCAGTATGAACAATGATAGTTCCTGTAAATTTCGGTTTGCTAATGTTAAATCGACTTATGGTCTTTCTTTGAAGCGTACCGAAAACTTACCGATGCAAAACCGAATAATCTCACGGTCTCGGGTGAATATCTATCCGGTTTTTTGGCTAACAGCAGCAAAAGTAGGATTCATTGTTTGGTTTGGTTTGGTTTTGTAGGAATTCAATGGCTATAGGATTCATTGTTTGGTTCAATTGAAAGTTGCGATGCTGTCCGGTTTAGGCTGGTTTTGTTCAATAACCGGTAAACCAGACCGGCCATTAAACGACGTCGTTTGCCATTACCCCAAAAAATAACCATCCCCGCTCCGCACTAACCCACTTTTAGCTGAGGGGAGCGTCTCTTTCGTTCTCTCTTCCAGTTTTCCGATTTCGTCTTCAAAAGCTCCAACGGCTAGATTTTCTCCATAGCCGGAGCTCCCAATCTCCAAACCCTAATTTTCAGTCTTCCCTGAAATCGATGTATCCACCAATTTGAGAAGTAGAGCAGAAACTAATTGCACAGTGAAACTTTTCTGGAAATAGACCTATCAGAGGATAAGGAGACACCGGTTTCGGAGTCACAATCTGAAAATGACGGAGGTGGTGCAGCCGAAGAAAGTCGCTGATAGGTATCTGAAGCGTGAAATTCTTGGTCAGGGCACCTATGGAGTTGTCTACAAGGCCACTGATACCAAGGTGATTTCTTGTGTAAATTCTTCACTTTTGTGGCGAGCCCATGAAATTAGGGTTTAGATTCTTCCCTTTTTTTTTTATTTTTTGCTCCGGGTTTTTGATTGTCCAGCGTTTCTGGTTTCCGTGTTTTGAGAGGCTTGGCATAGGTTCTGATATTAATGGCTGTTAGATGGAACTTGGATGTGGAAATTGCCGTCTCAGTTTGCTTATTACATTTTATCTTCGTTCTTCTACATTTTCCGCTAATTTTCTTTTCGGATTTTGTAATGCCTTGGTGTTTGGTTCCTGGTTCGAGAGATTTGATTCCAATGTTGCAAACGCTTGGGGTTCGGTATGCGTTTTGGCCGCGTTTGAATCAGTTGTCTTCTTCTACTTCTTTCAATGTGTTTTGTTCTGTAGCTTGACATCATGTTCCTGGATGGATTTTTTTTTGGTTGAATCCTGGATGGATTTTTTGTAGCCCTTTTCGGAAATTTTGTTGATTGCTTTCATGTTTCTTCTCAGCATTCAATCAGATTCTCCCGTTGTTTATGTATGTCTGCTAATTAGCTCTTTCTCTACAAACAATACGTATAAGGTTGTATCCTGGTTTGTGTCTTCAGTATTGAGAGGAACTAATTGCTTTGGATAATTGCAGACGGAACTAACTGTGGCGATCAAGAAGATAAGGCTCGGTAAACAAAAAGAAGGTGTGAACTTTACGGCTCTTCGAGAGATCAAATTGCTGAAAGAACTTAAGCATCCAAATATTGTCGAGCTGATAGATGCATTCCCCCACAAGGAGAACTTGCATCTTGTATTTGAGTTCATGGAGACTGATCTTGAAGCAGTCATTCGCGATTCAAACTTATTCCTCTCACCCGCCGACATTAAATCCTACTTCCAAATGACATTAAAAGGCCTTGCTCATTGCCACAAGAAATGGGTTTTGCATAGGTAAAATTTTTCTCTTTATAGAGCTTTCTTTCTCTTGGTCTTGATGATTTACTCTGAATTTGACACACTTGTTGTGTTCAGGGATATGAAGCCGAATAACTTGTTGATAGGATCTAATGGCCAATTGAAGCTTGCAGATTTTGGGTTAGCACGCATATATGGCAGCCCAAATCCTAGATTTACCCACCAGGTATGCGGTTCATGTACTCATATTTATTCTATGCTTTCAGTATTACCAAATTGATTAGGTGCCCGTAGGATTGAGAGATCTTGTATGAGCTTGCATCCTTCCTGCTGGTCCTTTATGCCTGTAATTGTCAATTCTTCATTTTTGAGGATCTTTTGATATGGATCATATTTTATGTTCTCTGCTTGTATATTCGTTTCAACAATGTGATAGAACCCAAATGGACTCTATCAAGATTATGCCACTATTTTGGGGAGACCGACATAACTCTTTGACGTTGTTTTGAGAGAACTTCGATCTCCTTAAGTGATCAAAACCTTCGATGCTTTATAACGTATAACAAACTTCCCTTTAATAGGGTACAAAGACCATGCTGAATCTACATTTCCTTTTTTTACTTGTTTTCTGTATTTGATGCATCAACCATGTGCCATGCATATATAACATTGGAAACGCAATTTGCGTGATATATCAGTTCTGTTGTCATCTTCACGCTACTATGACTGCCATTAGTTTGGATCGGTGGGCTATCTCTGGATAACGATGTAGAATTCTCGAGGGAATTTTTACGGTCCGATAACATTAGCGCCATTATTTCTAAGCTTACTCCAGTTTCTTGATATATCCAATAATTCATAGGTCTTCGCTAGATGGTATAGAGCACCAGAACTGTTGTTTGGTGCAAAACAATATGGTCCTGCAGTTGATGTCTGGGCTGCTGGATGCATATTCGTTGAACTTCTTCTGCGTAGGCCATTTCTTCAGGTAAGTTTACAGTTCTGCTCGTAATGAATTCATCGACAATATGACCCTAAATTCTATACCCAATCTTCATATCCTCGAGTTGTATAATCTCTGATTATCTTATTTTGTTTTCTTTCTTTGACAGGGAAACAGTGATATTGATCAATTAAGCAAAATCTTTGCGGCCTTTGGAACGCCGAAAGTAGATCAGTGGCCGGATATGAAATACCTTCCCGATTACGTTGAATATCAATATGTCCCTGCTCCGTCTTTACGTTCCTTGTTCCCGATGATTAGTGACGATGCTTTAGATCTGTTATCCAAGATGTTCACCTACGACCCAAAGGCTCGGATTTCTGTTCAGCAGGCTTTAGAGCACAGGTAACTCAAGCTTTTTCTTACGGAGAATGCATCATATCGGTGCTTATTGACTCGTCGACTAAACTATCCTATAAATACATATAATTGCAAGAGGTTGTCGTATCAATTTTCATCTGGCTGGAGTTTGGATTTCCAGTTTTTCCGAGCTCTCTGATTGGGAAAATTAGTATTTGTTTCAGTTTGTAACCCTGTTCCGTAGGCTGCAAATAAAAGTTCAGAGTCAAACTCTAAGTACCTCAATCTGCAGTGCTATTATACCGGTTTTTCTACTAGTATTGCTGAATCCGACATCTCTTTACAGTTTACAGTCGTTGGAGATTCTCGCTTTGGATGTAACATGATAACATCAGTTCAATTATAGATTTTCAGTTATAAATTCTCGTTTTCCCGTATAGGTACTTCACATCTGCACCTGCTCCTACTGATCCAGCTAAGCTCCCGAGGCCAGTCAGAAAGCAGGAATCGTCGAAGGTCTCAGACCAAAAACACGAAGTCATTACAGTGTTATCTCCTCCAAGGAAGCTGAGAAGAGTAATGCCTGACCGTGCTAAGTCTCAAGCTGATAAAACGGATCAGCATCTTGACAGCTTGAAACAAGCTTGCCACGATGAACAGGCGCCCATGTCGTTAGATTTCTCGATCCTCGCTGAACGACCTCCTAATCGCCCAACCATTACCAGGTAAAAATCACATCACATGGCATTCAAACCATTAAAATTTTTTTTCGTAGGTTAAATCTCTAAACCAAACCTTAACATCCCAAATCACAGAAAGGCCTAAAAAGCTCAAACTTCTCTTCCATTCTTGACATTTACTATGGAAATTAGGTTCAAGTTCTTCCACCATTCTCTTTCAGAAGGGCCCCTCGACATTTTAATGCTGAATTTACCCGTTACATTACTAGATTAGGCCGTGTTTTATTATATATTGTTCAAAGTTTGTTCCTTTGGTAAGTTGAAACGTATGATTTTTGCAAGTTTTGAATTTGATACCCAAGATTGGGTGGCTCGACTGGTAAAAAATGGAGCAAAGCTCTTTTCCAACCCATGTTCGAGTCTCCACTTGGGGAGGAGTATTCACATGGATTTTTCTGGTTTTCTAGTAGATGTTGTTGGGTCAAAGGTCGGTGAACTTTCGGATTATTAAAAAAAAAAGTTTTGAATTTGATTGCTAGCTGTTGTTGTTGTTATTTTTGCAGCGCCGACAGATCCCATCTGAAGAGAAAACTCGACCTCGAGTTCCAGTAGCAACATTTATCTGCTGTTTGTTATAAGAGACCTCATCATGACATGTAATTGCTTGGTCGCTTTCAGTATCTGCTTTTATGTTCGGAAATTCCTCAAAGTTGATAAGAAGATGTATTGTTATGTGTTTGTTGTTTTTCACTAAAGATTGTATCAAAATTTAAATTACATATTCCATTTATATTATATATTTGGGAGGAAGAATGAAATTTCTGAAAATCTTTTGTTAGAGTCCAGTTGGTTCGCCGACCTCCAAATCTTCTGTATTTGTACGTCCAACTCTGTTTGCAGCATTTTTGGCCTAACAAAATAAATATAATATCGATAGACTCAGCATGAAAATGAAAAGAGGAAAATATCTAAAAATTCTTTAATTTTTCAAAAAACTCCAATTAAAATCTCGATTATTTACAAATTTAAATAAAATTTTGTTTTTAAAAAAAAATCCCAACAATCTATAACAATAATTTTTAAACTGAAATTAAGTTGAAAAAAATAATAAATGTAATAGCTTTATAATGTGTTTATATATATATATATTTTTTTTTGAGACTCTTAAAATTAATGTTTTATGGAAAGTGAGAATATTTTTTTACCTCTTCATCCCAATCTGTACGGATGGTGATGAAAGAGAGACCCAAGACTTGAACAATGAGAGAACATATAATTCCAAGCCAAAGACCCTAAATATAAACAACAATGTTCATGTCCAAATGGAATAATAATAACAACATCATATATTAAAAGAAGATGGGACCTAAAAAAAATATTATTACTGGGGGCATTACTAAATAAAATATAAAAAAAATCGTAAATTATATTTTGAAATTTATCCATAATTAATATATTAAAAGTTTGAATTACCCGTCCATGGAAATGCAACAAGAATCCGAAGAACAATGCCGAAGGAACTCCGACAAGATAATAAGATCCGAGATTGACGAAAGCTCCAACCTTCTGCCATCCACATCCTCTAGCAATCCCTAACCCAAAAAAAAACCCTAATTCAGTTGGATTACTTTACTTGCAAGACAAGTTAAGTTTCTTACCAGAGAGTACGGATTGGAGGCTGTCGAGGAAATTCGATAAGGCGAGGATCGGCATCATTCTCGCTATGTATCTGATCGTTTCCGCTTCGTTACTGTACGCTTCTCCCCATACGTTTCTTATCAGTAACAACACTGATCCGACCATAATACCCTCCACGATCGCCATGGATATGACCACTCGAGCTGCCAGCTTCGCCGCCTCGGGTTTCCCCGCTCCTAACTCGTTCGAAACCCTCGTGCTGTGGATCCCGAAACGATGAAAAACGGACGAAATGGTACTGAATTTAGTGATCTGCTGATTGTTGGGGTAAAAGGAAGAAAAGGAATGAAGAAGTAGCTTGGATTGCAAGTAACTATGAGGAATTCGTGTTAAATGATCGACAACCGCATCAAGATAAGATTGCCAGTCTCATCATAGTTACTTGCAATCCAAGCTATTCTTCTGAAGCCTTATCCGCCGAGTCTTGTTGCTTGTGTTCCAAGTCTTCATTCGTTTTCTTCCTTTTTTTTATCTCAACGCTGATTTGGTGATATATTGTCGAATATGAGAAAAACATCTGTGGTTATTGGTGATGAAACTGACCTTGCAGCGCCGCTTAGTGCAAATGAGATCATCCAGATTGCAGCTGCAGTGTTTAGACTGGAAAGTTTCGGAAAACGGGTGAGAAGAATCCATGAGAATTCTATCGAAAATTAGGGTTAAAAAGAGACGATAAAACTGCTCTTACCAGATCGAAAGGACCGAGGTTTCTAAGACAGGGTTAGGGAGAAGACCTGATAAGAGAACAAGAAGCTCAAACGACCACATCTCCAAGCTGTCCAAACAACAACAACGTCTCACATATCTTAGAAGAAGATAACAAACAACAATAAGAAGAATCCCAGGTTCTGATTTTACCAAACCATAAGTGCAGAAGGAACAGCGAGCTTTATGAAAGCGAGGACGTTATGTAAAGCCTCCACGGAAAAACCTGTCCAAGTTTCCGAGCAAGAAGACGAGAACTTGACGTAACACGACAGGAGAATGACGTTCAACCAGTAGGAAACCGAGTTGGCGAGAGCAGCTCCCTTGTGTCCTAAACCAGATTTAAACACCAAGGCCCAACAAATAACAAAGTGCTGAAGAGCAGTAATTCCTGAACACAACACCAGGGGGAAGACATTGTTCTGAGACTGTAAGAATCTGTTGAGGCACTGAAGGAGCGAGTAGGCGAATAGGCTCGGGATCATGAACAAGGAATAAGAACCCGCGGATTTGGCGATGGATTTGTCTTGATGCAAGAACAGGAGGAAGTGTTCTGTGTTAGCCCAGATGATGGAAAGGGGACAACATAGTATGAGAAGAACAACCATTGCTCTCTGCATATGTATGCCTAGCATATTGTACACTTTGGCTCCATAAGATTGGCCACATAACGTATCCAACGCACTCGCTGTTCCCATCTGGTTGAATATACAGAGAAAACATGAAAAAAGGAAAGAGAGACAACATATGTATGAGTTCATGCACGAACCCTAATTGTACATATAGATACACACATACACATATATGAAACAGTACATGCACCCAAAAGGGTATGATTTTTCGTTTATGGGTGTCTTTTTTATGAGAGAAAACTTTCAGAAACTATACTAGCAGATTGCGTACAAGTGTATCCGATTATAACCATTGGTTTATCGATTATAAATGGGTATGTTTCCGATTTTCTTACAATATATTAAAGAAATAAGGAGAGAGAGAGAGAGAGAGACTGACGAGGAGGCTGAAGCCGGTGATGGAGGCGAAGGAAGTGGCGATGGAGGCGGCGGAGAGAGGGAGAGAGCCGAGATGGCCGACGAACATTACAGAGATTAGTTGCAGACAGAACTGAAGTAAACTCACAACTATCAATGGAGCAGACAACCATAGCTGTCTCTTCACTTCTGCTTTCACTCTTCTTAGTTTACCGTCTTCTTCTCTCCCGTCTTCAACCTTTCTCCTTGACTCCTCCTCCTCCTCCTTTGCCTCTTCTTCTTCTTCTGCTCTCTCCATTCTTCTCTCCTATCATCTTGACCATTCTTGTTCGTTCCAATTAAAAAAAAAAAACAAAATCTTTAATCCCCATTGTGTTGTTCTTGCTGTTTTGTCTCTTTGCTCAAACGTGTGGCTCCTAAGACTTTAGAGAGAGAGAGATCATGGTTGGTCTCTGTGTTTTCTTTATCTTTTCTTTCTTCAAAATTCAAATTGCCTTTTATATGATATATATATATATATATATATATATAGCTCATGTACGTCTCCATAAACCAATATATTCGAACATCATGGTGAAGACCCTAGAACTATATATATATTGGTAATGTAATGGACCGGCGACGACCTTGTAACTTGCGAAAACACGTTTATTCTTTTATAATATGTGATATAATTTCACAAGAGTAATCATCCAACCGCATATTTATACGAGTGACGATTTTATTTTCTGATTATTGCGCAATATATGTAAAATCGAGAAACACCGTCGTTTTGTGTGAAATAACCAATGATGATTCTGTTTTTTTTTTTATTTATATATATAATATGGTTTTGGTTTGTCCAAGGAAGTCTTCACGATGCCACAACCATGTCCATAGTCTCCGGCATGATTGATGCATAAACTCTTCCATTAGCTTTATTCACCTACACACCACCACCCATCAGTCATAAGATAGTTTTTTTTTTTTTTTGTTCAAATCTAGGGTTGATTTCGATTTGTATATATAATATTGAATATTAACCAAACCATATTTAAAATCGAATTTGTTCAAAGAGAGATTTAATACGACCAATGTTTTTTCCCCCCCCCCCCTCAAATTATCGTATTCAAAACAAAGTATAAAAAAAATTCAAAACACTGAATAAATATAAAAAAAATCTTTAAAAAATAAAATGCAAGTATTTTTCTTTAGTAAAACCTAGATTTTGGATAGAAAATACGACCAATGTTTTTCCCCCCCCCCTCCTCAAATTATCGTATTCAAAACAAAGTATAAAAAAAATTCAAAACACTGAATAAATATAAAAAAAATCTTTAAAAAATAAAATGCAAGTATTTTTCTTTAGTAAAACCTAGATTTTGGATAGAATACGGCCTCATCCGAAGCCGAATATATACATATATATATGATATATATATCTTATGAAAAATACTTACATTTTATAAATTATTTACTTGATTTATTTTAAATTTTAGTATTAATAAAAATTAAAAATTTAAATTATATATTTTTTTATCTAATCTTAAATAAAATATAAATATAACAATATTCAATAATGACTTAAATATTAAAGAGAACTAAATATTATTTACATACATTACTATTTAATATAATTTATAATTTATAATTTAACTTTAAAATTTTTATCATATAAAATTTAAAATTTAAATAATTTAAATTTTAAATTAAATATGATGTACAAGGCCCCTAAAATCATTGAGACGGCCCTGTATATATATATATATGTATGTATGTATGTATGTATGTATGTATGTATGTATGTATGTATGTATGTATGTGTGTGTGTGTGTGTGATTTCTAACAAGAGAAATAAAGGAAGAAATCAGGCGAATATAACGGTATAGGTACCTCTTCGGACCAGTTGGTACGGATCATGACAAGAGAGATAGCCAACACTTGCGTAAGAGCAGCACATATGATTCCCATCCATAAGCCCTATACGTATATATATTCTACGCATAAATTATAATGATACATATATATATATATATACGGCACCGTATATAAGAATTCACACAAATACAATATATATATATATATACACACACACAACATGTAAAGAGAAACATACCGTTGCTCCCATATGTAACAGGAAGCCGAACAAAATCGCCGACGGGATTCCGACGAGATAATACGATCCGAGGTTCACTAATGCTCCGATTTTTTGCCATCCGGACCCCGACAGTACTCCTGTCCGTACCATATTTCATTATAAAGAGTTTACATCGTACCAAACGGAAAAAACAAATAATAATAACAATAATAGCAAATCTTTCCTAAAACCAAATTATAACTCGATTCAAATCAAATATAAAATCCGAATGGATATAGTTTTCCAAAAACAAAGTATAACCGAAACTCGAAGTATCTAACCCGCAAATGAGATGAAAAAGAAAAAACACCTGAAAGGATGCACTGAAGGCTGTCAAGGAGGTAGGATATGGAGAGGAGAGGCACCATAGAGGCTACTCCTTTCACCACCCCTGCTTCCTCCGAGTACATATATCCCAACGTTTTACGTGCGATTATCAAACCCGATCCTATCAACCCACATGCCGCAATCGTCACACCAAAGCATACGCGAATAGCTCGCAATGCAGCATCCGCATTTCCCGCCCCCAGCTCGTTCGATACCCTCACACTGTATATATACGCATTTGAAAGAGAGAAAAAGACTATGTAATTGAAAGGAGAAGTTACCAAAATCAAGTTGATTTATACCTTATTACGGCCGTTGATGCATAGGGGATCATCCGAGTTATCGTTGCGATTGCTAGACTATAAAGAGATAGATAAAAATCAAGAACGAGAAAGGGATCGAGTTATATTATAAGAGAAAACGTTTCTGAGGAAGAAGTGATTTTACCAAGTGGAGAATACTGAAGTTTCCGAGACGGCGTTCGGAAGTAAGCCCGACAGGAAAACCATCGTCTCGGATGACCATATAGTTAAACTGATTTACCAAAAGGGTAACAATCGAAACCAAACCGATTCATATTGTGATCATAGAATGAACTGTGACATGAACTAATATATATATTGTGTCTAAGATTAGAGATTGAATGGGGCAAGTTCTACTTACCAAAACATGATCACCGACGGAACAGCGAGCTGAAAAAACGCAGAAAAATTCTCGAGAGCCTCTCGTGAGAACCCGTCCCAAGATTTCGAGCAAGAAGAGGAAAACTTGATGTAAAGGCTCAACAAGATGACATTAACCCAATAGGAAACCGAAAGAGCCAACGCAGCTCCTCTTATCCCAAACCCGAACTTGAAAACGAACCCCCAACAGATTGGAATGTGAAGAAGAGTGGCGAAAACCGAGGAGAGCATCAACGGAAAAACCTTGTTTTGAGACGTGAAGAATCGGTTAAAGCACTGAAGAAGGGCGAATCCGAAAAGTCCCGGGATCATGAAAGTGATGTATGAGCCGGAAATCTCCGAGATCGATCGGTTTTGTCCGAGAAACATGAGGATAGATTGTGTTTTTGTCCATAAGAGGGACAAAGGTATGCATAAGGTTACAAGAACAAGCATTGCTCTTTGTGTGTGAACCCCCAACATGCGGTGTAGTTTTGCCCCGTGGGATTGGCCGCATAGTGTGTCCAATGCAGCTGATAACCCCATCTGTTTTCATTTTCATCTTTTGTAAGGAAAAAAAAATTAAAAGAAAATTTTTATTAATTCATTTTTCGTATGTTAATATCTTGATCAAAGTTAGGTTTGGTTTGGTTTGGTTTAATCCGGGGTTTGGTTTGATTTGGATCGACAAAAATCGAAACAATATAAAATGACTAAACCGGGGAGGCTTCCGGTTGGACAACAAATTTCAATAAATTTGTTTTTACTCGGTTTATTTTGATATATTCTAGATTCAATTTAAATCAAATAAAATCGAATAGAACATTTTAGATAACTTATGTGATAAATATATAAATGTAGAAAGCCACATTTACGAATACAAAAAGACGCAGAATAAAAAAAATCTAAATTCTGTACCTTTTTTTAATCTAAATTCTCGAAATTATTTTTATAACTCCCATTTTAATGTTAATTCCAAAAATGATCAAAATGGTATCTGTTTGACATTGTTAATCATTTCACAAATATGGATATTAAAATAAATTTCTAAAATTTAGGTGATAAAATAAGAAAATACGTAAAATTGAGTATTTTTCAAAGGTAAACTAATTTTATATACGGGAAGAGAGAGAGAGAGAGAGAGAGAGAGAGACTGACGAGGAAGCTGAAGCCGGAGATTTGGGCGAAGGAATTGGCGATGGAGACGCCGGAGAGAGCCAACGAGCTCTGATGGCCGACGACGGCGACGGAGATCACCTAAACCGGAATTTGTTTCAATGTCAATTTCAAACCCTGTACACGATTTGATCTAAACCGGTTTAAACCAGGAGAGACCGATACCTGAAGACAGTACTGAAGGGCATTTACGACAACCAATGGCCCTCCCAGCAAAACCTGCTTCTTGACCTCCTCCGCCATCCATCCGCCGCTTCCGCCATATTTTCCGATCAAAGGTATCGCCGGAGATTCCTCTTCTCTTCCCATATTCCTATTTTTGAACGAAAAACATAATGTGGCTTTGGTTGCTTCAGTGATAGTATTGCTTTATTGGGAAAGAACTGAAGAAGTAGTTGGCTGTGTTTTATGATTGATGCAAAGTGGACCATCCCAAAAATTGAATTTTTTTTTCATGATGGTGACAGATTCTACTAAAATCACGTGGGATTATTCCCAAATTGAATATCTGAATAATCTGAGTTTAAATTCGGTTAAAGAGATTACTAATAGTTTATATTCGGATTTAATCCAACATAATTATAAAAATAATATCAAATTAGCTCTAATTATTTCTGTAATATTTATATTACTCTTTACACAATTTTCTCTTAGTCTGTTATCCGATCCATTAAAATATAACCGTTGGAAGTCTGACAATTTGAAAATTACAAATCTCCCCCAAATGTTCTGTATATTCCATTGCGATCCCCAACATATCTGTATATTTCGTTTCAATCCCTAATTTTTATATTTTTTCCAATCTTTCCTCGGACAATTGGTGAAATTCCGATAAATCCCTCGCCAGCAGGCTTCCTCGTGTTCCCGTCTAACCCTTCTGCTCACTCGTTAGCTGCGTATGCCATTCGAGACTCCGGCAAATACCCTCCGCGGACGAGATGACGCTCGAAATCGAAGCCCGAGAGTAAGTTTTCCTCGCTCTTTAACCTTTATTTCAAAATTTTCGCTTCTTCTCGAACAATTTATGCTATAAAGCCTTTGTTTTTTCTGTGCTCACGCGTTGCAAATTCGCGTTACCCAGATTTTGGTTTGGGTGTTTTCGTTTTCTTGAGGTGTAAAGTTGCTGTTTTGAGGAGGTAGCAGTGACAAATTTTCTGATTCTGGAGTACGGTATATACTTGGCGTATCGATGCAAGGGTTTATTTGCCGAAACCCATATAATATGTGTGTTTCGTTGTTATTCAGTTCTCGGTTGGGATTTGGGAAATCAATGTTTGGAGTATATTCTCTCCTTTTCTTTCGTCTATATCCTCAATGCGTTGTCCTATGATTTTGTGAAAGTCTAATTCACTTGTTATGTATCTGATGTATTCACACTGCTAGTTTATTGTCTCGATTTTCTGTGAATTTAAACGATGAACAAGTTTATGATGTTGTGGTGGCCAAAAGATTTAGATAATGGTCCTATTACAAGCTTTGATAGTTCGAATTGGGTGAAAAATGTGGTTTTCCGTTTAGATTTTGATGATTTAGCCTGGGTATATCTTCATCTCTTACAGCATTCTATTGCATTTTATATTTCAGCGTTATAAAGATTGTTCTTCAATTCTGCAAAGAGAACTCGTTGCATCAGACGTTTCAGACACTGCAAAATGAGTGTCAGGTTTCATTAAACACAGTGGACAGCGTTGAGACATTTGTTTCTGACATTCATAGTGGAAGATGGGACTCCATACTGCCTCAAGTTTCACAGCTTAAGCTTCCCAGAAATAAATTAGAAGACCTTTATGAACAGGTATTGCCAGTTTCAATGTTTACAGTTTCATAACTGACCTTCTGCAATCTTTAAGGCTTAGAGCTTTGGTTAATTACTGGTTATTTGACAGCCAAAATTTCATGGAACCATGTTTTTCCTTGGTGGCGAGTTATACAGATTGTCCTCGAAATGATAGAACTTAGAGAGTTGGATACTGCAAGGGCTATTTTGAGGCAAACTCAGGTGATGGGTGTCATGAAGCAGGAGCAACCAGAAAGATATTTGCGGCTAGAGCATCTTCTAGTCAGAAGCTACTTTGATCCACATGAGGTACTGAACCGATCCTTTGTCTATGTCTTCAGTATCATCAATTGTTCACCTCTTTAAACATTGTGGATATGTCTCATAGAAAATCTAAAATCTATTGCTTTTAGTGAGCTGTTTGTTGTTCAGAATGTGTGCATCTTAATATCTTTAGCTAGAACCACCGAGCTTAGTTGATCAGATAAAGTTGTTTCTAAATAAGGGTCACAGGTACAAAGTTAATTTGTTCAATAGTATCTACAGGTTTTAGTCAGCTCATTTCCAGCTTGATGAGTATCTCCATCATGGTGGAGAAAATTGAACCTTATTTAGCCTATTGATGTTAATGTCCTGCTGGTCATTTTATCTTTTTAATGCTGGAAAAGTTATTTTGTTTGATTCACATTTTTTGCTAATCTGCATTTTCTTCCAGGCTTATGGGGAATCAACTAAAGAAAAAAGACGCGCACAGATTGCCCAAGGTTAGCTTTTCTTATTTGTTTTATCACAAAGCATTGTATCTTGGATTTTTTTTCTCAAGTAGGCGAGGGATTAGATCTTATAGGGAACAACCGAACAAGGGATCTTACAAAAATTTTCAACCGTCTTGGATGCTAAGATCGTCTAATTACTTGAAACATATTGAAGTTTATATCTCTGGATAAATTTGTTGTCATGATTTCCCTAATGGATATCCTCCTACTATTTCAGCTCTGGCTGCTGAGGTTACTGTGGTACCACCTTCACGGTTAATGGCTTTGATAGGTCAGGCTTTGAAGTGGCAACAACATCAAGGTCAGAATCTAGAGGACATTTAGAAATTACATTATTGCATGAGATCAAGCTGTTGCCTAGAATCTTGAGTAGATTTTTTCAAGTGCTCATTTTCCCTCACGCCATGCCTCCTTCCTTTTAAATCTTCTTAGTGTCTTTTTACATGTCCTCAATATTTCAGTCCAATGTTCTGCTCATTCTTCATCTTCTTTTGATGCATGTTACCCATTTAACAATGGGATCACAAGTTTATGTGTAGAACTAGATTGATCGGGATATCTGTCTTTACTCATCTCTTGCAACTTTTTTCCGGGTAAACATCTCTTGCAATTTTACATAAGACAATTTTTTTTTTCAGGAATGCTTCCTCCGGGAACACAGTTTGATCTCTTCCGTGGGACAGCTGCTATGAAACAAGATGTAGAAGACACATATCCAACGGCTCTTAATCATACCATAAAGGTTGGTTACTGCACTTTTACTGCTTGTCTAGCTTGAGGGCATTTATCTTTATTGTTTATGCGTTTCAGCTATTTTTATGGCAGTTTTATAATAGTTAATTCTTTTCTAATTTTCCCATCTCGTCTGGTGCCCGGTGCAGTTTGGTACTAAGAGTCATGCAGAATCTGCTCGGTTTTCACCAGATGGGCAGTTTCTTGTTTCTTGTTCTGTGGATGGCTTTATCGAGGTATTATGTTTCTAAAATTTGTTTTTATCTCCAAGGCTAAGTCTATACTGCTTAGGAGTTGAGACAAAAATTATTCGGACATGACAATTGTCACAGGTTTGGGATTACATCAGTGGGAAGCTCAAGAAAGATTTGCAATATCAGGCTGATGTAAGCTAGTTCTTTTACCTTGCTTGACTTTCTTCTATGTCTATACGAGCTTGAATGAGTTGGTAGTAGGATTTGCAATGAAGGCAGAGTATCCATACAGCATTTTAAAATCGAATGCTGTATAATGACTTGAATGAGTTGGTAGTAGGATAAGTCAATGAGAATAATGCGTTGGATTTTTTTGGCATCTAATTGCTAAAAATTGTGGATAATGACTTGTTCACGTACCAAATATCTTGTTCCGAGGCTTGCTTTTGGATAGTGTTTGATCTTGGATTGAGGGTACTTATTCTAGTCATATTGCTAATTACTAATGATAAATTCTTACAGGAAACTTTCATGATGCATGATGATCCTGTCCTTTGTGTTGACTTTAGCAGAGATTCTGAGATGCTAGCATCTGGGTCACAAGATGGAAAGATAAAAGTAAGTTCCAGCTCAAAAAAGCTTATCAAAGTTAGATCTATATGCCCTGAACGATTCCTATCTTTTCTGATTTTGTTGTTTCTCTCTGAATCGAAAATTTTCTTCAACTTGGATGATATTTCTTCTCCTACTCGTTTATCTTATATCGATTCAGATTTATATGATGATGAGGAACTAGACTTGGATGCATGACACTTTTTTTGCAGGTTTGGCGTATAAGGACTGGTCAATGTTTGCGTCGTCTTGAACGTGCGCATTCTCAAGGAGTCACAAGTCTTTCATTCTCTCGCGATGGAAGCCAATTGCTGAGCACCTCCTTTGACAGCACTGCTAGGTTTTGTTCGCTGCTTCATTTTTTTTCCTTGCTATATAAATATCTATTTCATGTAGAAGGATTGATCAGTTGATGATGGGGTTTGGTCAATGTTTGTGTTTTTTTTTTCTTTTTCTTTTTCTAGTTACAACCTTTTATTGCCTTGCTTTCCTAGTGCGGGTTGTTATAGATCATTATCTGGGTCATAGAAATATCAAATTGACATAGTATTTACTTTGTGCAGAATCCATGGTTTGAAATCTGGGAAATTGTTAAAAGAATTCCGTGGTCATTCATCTTATGTAAATGATGCCATCTTTACAAGTGATGGTAGTCGTATCATCACTGCCTCGAGTGATTGCACAGTGAAGGTATGTTATGTCAAATTTATTCTTGGGTTTTAGATGCAAGTGACATTTTATGTTATCTGATTTAACCTCTTACTCTCTCCATGTAATATCAAAATTTATATTCCTTTGTATAGGTCTGGGATGTAAAGACCACGGATTGTCTACAAACATTCAAGCCACCGCCTCCTTTGCGGGTATCCTTTCTCTTCAGATCTTGAATCGTATTTAAATTGTTTCTCATCTTCCGACCCTAACTAAAACCCTTTTTTTTTTGTCTAAATCCGTATTCTGTAACGCAGGGAGGTGATGCTTCTGTCAATTCTGTTCATCTGTTCCCGAAAACCTCGGATCACATTGTTGTGTGTAACAAGACATCATCTGTATACATCATGACACTCCAAGGACAGGTAACATCATATGGTTCTATTTATACTTCACATGCCTTTCTTCCTTGAATCTGTGTCAAGTGTTGAATAGTGCGAGGAATGACTTTATACATGAAAGTACAATTACCCTTGATTTCTTTCTTTTTTATTAAAATCATATTTCTTCTACCTCTTTTGGTGATCAAAAAAGAGGAAGGGTGCAAAATCTTAGAACCTATGATCTCGTTGAGCTTGAGCCATGATCGAACCCTTGCTTACTTCCACAGCAACAACTGCCGATAGCACATGATATCTTTTCTTGTATTCTGTCTCCAGGGAAAGCTGAAATAAGTTTAAGATTTACGGTCTTTTCTTTTGTAGGTTGTGAAGAGTTTCTCGTCGGGTAAGAGGGAAGGAGGAGATTTCGTGGCTGCATCTGTATCTCCTAAGGGTGACTGGATATATTGTGTCGCCGAAGACAGGTTTCGCTATACTCTTCTCTTCGTTACAAAGTTCTCTTTTTTTGTCTTCATCTTCATCTCTTGTTTCAATGCACATAATAATACAACATTTTGAGGGATCAGACTAATGAAGTATGCGAGAATATGCCCATCTGAACTCATTTGCATATTTCCTCGGTTCCACATTCTCGTTTCATTTCTCCTCCCAACACGGAAAAAAAAACCCGTCGATTTCTATAATCACCGGATATCTAATGATACCTTATGTTTGTGGTTCCATTCCATCCACTGGTTTTGATACACTTTTAACACATGTGGCCATGCGTTGCGTTTTCAGGAAACTGTACTGCTTCAGCTATCAAACCGGTAAACTAGAGCATCTCATGACGGTAAGTATATATATATATATATGTGGTAAAACTTGGATTCTGGGCAAATGGGTTTCCTGGGAAACGTATATACGTGAGGCTGATACGGTGTATATTTGCAAATTTATACGTTGGGGATGGACAGGTACATGAGAAGGACGTGATCGGAGTAACGCATCATCCCCACCGGAATCTCCTCGCAACATACAGTGAAGATTGCACCTTGAAGCTATGGAAGCCCTGATTCCTTCCTTCCTTTTTCCCCAAATGTTTCTCGGGATTTTCAGTACGAGGAAAGTGTAGGAACATGGAAAATGCATTAACTTTGAATGCCCTCTTGTTATACATTCTGCTACTTGAGAAAAAACCAGGTTTCTCAAGAGGTTAGGAAATGCAACTTCTCTGAATTTCCATCATTATGAATGTGAAAATCTAACGTTTAATTAAGCTAATATGAAAACTCCGTAGACATAATTTTTTAAAAACTGAAAAATTAAATAAAAAATCCAAATGGAATATGAAAATAGTTAAAAAGAACAAAATTGAAGGTTTTGTTGAAAAGGTAAAATTTTTATTGATAAGAACTAAAGTAAGTCGAATTGAATTTAAATATAAAAAATAAATATAATTTAAGCGGAAAATGGTTTCTGTACTTCCAAAAAAAAAAATAAACATACATTTGGAATTTATATCGTATTATTATTACACATATGTTACCGGATCCGGACCTACATGGCTACATTTGTCTTGACGTGCCAACGATTAAGAAGAAAATATTTGTTTTAGATTTTAAATTAACACATGTTTTGTTACATTTTCAATTAAATCAAATTCACAAGTACAACTGCGTTGACTTTTGTGGCGAAGCAACTTTGACTGTCCTAAATCTTACAGATCCACTTATATGTTTATCAGTGTTCATTTTCACGTGTACAGTACGTACAGCTACAAGAACGGGGAATATTACTCAAATAACCCACTTGGGTCGCAGCAATTTCAGTGTACACCACCGAAAAAAAAAAAAAATTTTGCGACCTTATTACGACTAATATATAACTAATATACAACCTATTACGACTAACAAACTACTCTTATTTTAGTTGTATATTAGTTATATATTAGTCGTAATAAGGTCGCAAAATTTTTTTTTTTTTTCGGTGGTGTACACTG
Source organism: Tarenaya hassleriana (assembly GCF_000463585.1). NCBI lineage: Eukaryota > Viridiplantae > Streptophyta > Magnoliopsida > Brassicales > Cleomaceae > Tarenaya > Tarenaya hassleriana. The sequence goes on along the minus strand of NW_010965373.1, from coordinate 2,352,918 downwards.
AAATTGCTGCGACCCAAGTGCTGCGACTTGGGTTATTTGAGTAATATTCCCCTTCTATGATGCAGAAGAATCTTGCATCTGATTTCGATTCCTTCGTTTTCGTTCCTCCACAGATTTTCAAATTCCTTAGAAATTCATCAATGGCGCTTTCATAGTTCGAATCCGTAAACGTGTTCTTCTTCACTTCCAACTCTCCTTGAACATGCTCTTAAACCCTTTCGTCTCTTCCACCTTCCGCATCTCCCATGGCGATCGCCGTATCTCTCTCCCTTTCCTCTCTCCGACCAGCCAGAGGGAATTACCGTTTTACCCTTCAAGGAAACCAAGCCCAGCTTGCTGTCTCTCCGTCGAACGCCCAAATGACCAGTCCCCCGCCGCCGCGGCAAACGGCGGCAATTTGGGTCTCAGGGTCGTGGTCGCGGCAGGAGGAACCGCCGGACACATTTCTCCGGCGATGGCGATCGGAGACGAGCTGAAATCAGCCGATCCACCTACTCGGATCCTCTTCGTCGGTTGCCCCAACAGCATGGAGAGCACGACGGTTCCCGCCGCCGGATTCGACTTCGCCGCCATATCCGCCGGGAAATTATCCCGACCCTTTCTCTACCTAACCAACCTCTTCGGCCTCCCTCTCAATCTGCTCCGATCGGCGCGTGAATCGTACGCGATCCTCCGCGATTTCGAGCCCCAGATCGTTGTCGGAACCGGAGGGCACGTCTCGTTCCCGACATGTTTAGCCGCCGTGGTTCTGGGGATCAAGCTCGTGATCCAGGAACAGAACTCAGTGCCCGGAATCGCCAACTGGGTACTTTCGTTCTTCGCCGACAAGATCTTCACGGCCTTCAACAGTGCCGTCAACAGCTTCCCGAAGAGATCGGCGGCGAAGTGCGTCGTCTGCGGAAATCCGATACGGCAGGCTCTTCGGCGTTACATCTCGAAAGCGGCGGCGCGCGTAAATTACTTCGGACAGTGGGCCGGAGCTATGGCGGAGGCTAAGGTCGTGCTCGTGCTCAGTGGCTCGTTAGGGGCTAATTCCGTCAACATTGCTCTGTTGAATTGTTACTCGCAGGTGTTGTCGGAGCATGAGAACTGGTTCTTCATCTGGCAAACAGGGGTTGAAGCTTTTGACGAAATGGATAGCCTTGTCAGAAGCCATCCCCGCCTGTTTCTTGCCCCGTAAGTTTCGAATCTTTTTAAGCTGTTCTTGTCTGAAAAGTGAAGGCTCTGAGATGAATCCTATGAACTGCAATAGGTTTTTGAAATCTATCGACATGGCGTATGCTGCTTCAGATCTGGTTGTGTCGAGGGCTGGTGCCATGACATGCTCTGAGATCTTGGCTTTAGGCAAACCTTCTATTCTGGTATATACTATGCCCGATATTCTCGATTTTCCAACTTTCTGAATTTATCGGATTTCTAGCCTGGATTAGCTTTTCGCCCGGGTTTTTCTGTAGATACCGTCACCAAAAAACGAAGAAGGGCACCAGCTGAGAAATGCCTCGTTAATGGCGGATATAGTAGGGGCAAAGGTAATATCAGAGGAGGAGCTAGATTCAATCGCCCTTCGAACTGCCATGGAAGAGGTTCTAGGTACTTCCAAATCTCGTCTTCCTCTCTCTAAGTAGAAAGTCTGCAACTTCATGGATTTGGAAAGCCTTACAGATGAAAATTCTTATCAACATTATACAATGAATCGGTAGGACTAAGAAGATGTCATCAGAACTCAAGAACTGAAACCGAAACTGAAACCTTATAGAAGCATATCTTCGTGTAATGACAGGGGACGAGGAACGGATGGCGGAAATGAGCGAGAGAGCGCTCAAAGCTGCGAAACCCGACGCTGCTTCAGTTATCGCTCAACACATACTATCTCTGGTGAAATCTTGAAAGATAAGCAGTAATGTTCGACATTACTAGTACTTACTTCCCACAAAATTTTGATGGTCTGTTTTTTTATTCATTTTCCAACAGACTAATCATTTGATGATATCAGCATCAACATCGCCTTAATCCCAAGTTAATCAATTGATCGCATACTTTAGAAAAACAAATGATTATCATCGCATAATAATTCGAGAAACAATGGATAAAAAGGAGAACCTTGAATCAATCTTTGCTTTATAATCTGACCTGTCTGTTATAACACAATATTTTTATAAATGATAGATCAAATTGGTACATGTAGTAGCACCAAACACGACAATCAAGATTGAATCTGGGCAATTGATCCTTTTCCATGCTCCATGCTCTTATGTGAACAAAAGAGTTAAAGAACATATTAAAATGAATGTACTTACACAAATGAAGAAACGGCATTTTCTCACAGATGAAGAAGGTTGGAGATGTTGTCCCAACCGATGTTCCATTGTCTCTTGTCAGAAGGAACTGCAAAATTGAGCTCAAACATCTCCTTTGAGATGTTGTTCCCTCCTTCACAGAACCCGACAAGCTTCGCAACTATGGCTGCACTCTCTTCTACGTGTCTCGTGTCATAAGGGTCTGTCCATAGCTTGTTCACAAACTGAAGTTTCCTCTGTTTTCCCTCTAACGGCACGTCCCATTTCATGTACAACGAATCTCGCTCCTCTGGCGTTAGACGAGAGTTCACCCTCCTTGCAAGGAACTCTCTTTCTCTTCTCAATGCCCGAATGCTGAACAAATCAACATCAGCATGCAATTTCATCCACATTGAATACGAGTCATAAAGGGATCTACACTATATGTGCCTATACTGCCAGAGTGTTTGCTCGAAATGTTCAAGCATAGGACTACTATACTTCCCCTCAAACAAGCAAATCAACTCGTGTGTTTTCAAGAGTTTTATGTAATGGTCATGTTTATCTATTCCGAAAATAGACGAGTGAGGTGAATGAATAAACACATACCTTGATGATATAGATATTGCGGGTTCATCGCCATTTCGTGCAGGTGTTGCATTACCGACTTCTGCGAGATGGTGTTCCAACCAAGTTAACCGCCTTAGCTCGACTTCCATGTATATTTGGTCAGCTTGATCACCCTTGAACAACAAATAGAATTGCGTCCTGTGGATGATGGACACGTGGCAGACATGCCACAGCTCTACAATCTGCTGTCTTTGCTGCTTAAACATTATGTGCCATGCGACTTGCTGTGTCTCCTCTTCCTCTATCTCGTTCTCGTGGTCCTCTATGTTGTGCCCAGCTGCTTCATTTGCTTCCAATTCAAGCACCTACAGAAATACAGTGAATATGTGATATGTGATGAGAGTGGAAATGACAGAAAGTATTCCGGTTTAGCCTGGAACAATTCGGTATGACTTGGTTTAGCATTTGGAAGTTGTATAAATACCCTGTATTACATTAGAATTTTGAATCAATACAACACAGTAAATTTCAGCTTTCCATTTGCAAATTCTTTCTGAAATGGAAACTGACATTTTATGTGTTGTTTAGGAGAGGAGTTTTGTTTCTTTTGCGTACCTGACAAACGAGAAGTTGCTTCTGATACTGTAATTTGGCGACACGTTCTTTGAGTTCTGTAACATATGTTCTTATGCTTCTCACGTTCTCCTCTGCTGCGTTCTGGAACATCTGCTGCATTTTCTTCATGTTCACTGAACTTGAACGCCTGTAGCCTGGAGTGCTTTCCCTCGATGAGACATCTCCACTTTCTTCCCCTTTCTTTGGAGTCTCTTTCTCAAAACCGTGAGCATTTTCTCTAGATTCAGAGTTGTTATTCTCGAGAGGCGCTCTGTTCTCAGTGTCGGTATCCAAGACTTGCCTTGAGGCTGACAACGGAGAGCATGGAGATTTCAAGAAATTCTGGCTGCTAGGTGTCAGGGGAAGCAGCTTCTTCTTCTTTGATTGATGATGGTTCTTCGTCTTAGGGGTTCCATCTTCTACCATGGCTTGGACAATGTTGTTATTGCCCGGAAGAGACATCACCAACTTGTCTATAGATCTCTGAACATTCTCAAGTTGTTCCTCGAGGTTGGCTATGGTGGAGCCTTGTGAGTGGAGCCTTGTTATCTCGTCCTTCAGATTGGCACTTACACTCTTGTTAGGAGCTATGACATTTCCTATTTCCACTTCTTTAGGCATCAATGATTTTATGCTGCGCATTTCCCTTATCTCTGCTTGAAGCTTAGCGATTGTCTGAGCTGCATCTTGGTTGCCCAGTCTATGGCAGGCAACTTCCTTCTGTAGCACTTCAAGGGCTTTATTCGCTTCCTCTCCAAGCTGTTCTTGAAGGTGTTCGAGTTTTCGGATCTCATGCATCAACGTGAAAGGAGCTGTCGAGGATTGCCTCATAGATTGACGTATCATGGTTTTCCTTGCTTTCTCATTCCTTTATAGAAGCATATCTTCGTGTAATGACAGGGGACGAGGAACGGATGGCGGAAATGAGCGAGAGAGCGCTCAAAGCTGCGAAACCCGACGCTGCTTCAGTTATCGCTCAACACATACTATCTCTGGTGAAATCTTGAAAGATAAGCAGTAATGTTCGACATTACTAGTAATTCCTGCTTACCACTTTGTTTTCTGTGTTTGGTGTCAATGCCACAGAATAAGATAGACACTTCTTTATTGATGGGCCTGGAGATTCAAAGGCATTTGAGCCCTGAGACAAGAAAAGATGTCAAGTTTCAGAACAAGAATAGGATAGGAGAAAGAGATAGAGAGAGAGAGAGAAGGTGATGAAACCTTCTGTTGTTGGTCTTCTTGAAGCTTTTTACGCAACTCCTCTACTTGGGTCTGTGCATTATCTCTCTGTCTCCTAAGTTCTTCAATTTCCATTTCCATCTGTGAAGACATGAAACACAGATAATGTAAGTACCAGATTTGGCTCAATGCTGAAGTTTTGTTGTTTGGAAAAAAGTTAAGTGGAAAGAAACCTGCTGGATCTTCAAATCTTTTTCTCTAGATGGATCGGGGGTGCGAAGCTCTGCCTCTAATCTCGCCACTTCCTTCTGAAGATGTTTCACCAATTGCTTATCAGAAACAACCTGGATTTTCACCAGAAGTAGCAGATAAGTTTTATGTTGTTCCATCCCGAGGGTCGTTGATGGTACAGATAAGAATGGAATAAATGATCATTACCATGTTCACTTGGGCGTTGTTCGTTACTTCCTTGGCTCGGGTAGCAAAGAAGAGAGTATTTCTTGATTGTTCAACATGAGTCAGAGCTGGACTCAATGTACAGATAATTGCTGTTCGGGCGTTTCCTCCCAGTGAGTGCTGTAATATCCGGGTAAGCTTCGAGTCTCGGTAAGGTATGTGACCGCTTCTTTTCCCCACACTTTGCAAGTTTCACGAAGCAGATAAATTGGTTACTTGGATAATTTATAAATCATGATATTACTGTTAGCATATGGTTCAGCTTTCCCAAAACACAACACATGAAAACAAGATTCTTACCTTAGTTTCCGGATGACAGTTGTAAGAGTCATCAAACTTAAATTGATATGGCACCCTTCCCTGAGTCTAGTTCCATCTGCCTGTGTCTGTGAAGCTCTCTCACTTCCTGCTAAGTCTACGAAATTCTGCAAATTCATTTTTATAACCCAAAAATTAAAAATAGTATGCAAAAGAAGTGATTCTCACAACAGAGCAAACATAACAAGAGATGTTTTTACCAGACTAGCGACATAAGACCTCACGCAATCCGAGTTTTCACGAAGAGTACTTTGTATTGTCTGCTTTGCCATTAAGAATCTCTCATTAGTGTCTAGCAGGAAACATGCTGTTTTGTACAGTGTAAACAGTGAACTAAAAACATTACCAGTCTGATTATTTGGTGTGACCGTGAGCTTGTATCGTTCAAAGCGGTTTCTCCAACTTGCCTTTGAGCTATCACAGCGGTGGCATTGAAAGAGAAAAGAAAGTCCAGCAAGTCAGACAATCTTGGATTTGAATAAGCTATGAATGATACTAAAAGGAACACAGAGGACGCAACAGCTTACCTTCACAGATGCTAATCAGATGCCTCAAGTGTTGATTGTTATTTGCTGTTTCTTCTACCAGTTTCTCAACCACTGTACCTTTCTGCAAGAGCAAATTACAAGAAATGAAGTCAGTGGAAGTCCAACAGATGCCGTGATATCTGAAACGTGACCTCAAAGTAAAGAAGCATTACATCTGGGTCGTCCAGGAGCTTAAGGTTGCGCCCGGATTCTGAATTTAGCAGATCCCTTACATTTTCATTATATATTTCCAGACCAGAAATCTTTATTGTAAAATCTCGTTCAGGGGTCTGGAAAATCAAAGTTTAACAAAAGAAAAATGGTCAGCAAAATCATATTTTCTTGTAACCATACATTTTCATCTGACAGAGATACCTAAAAAATGAGGATTAGAGGAATGTACAATCTGATAATAGCAATGCTTACATTAATGATGTGATTGTAAATATCATTGACGGCTTTCTCCGTTATTCCTCTCATAGTGTATGTCTTTCCACTGCTCGTTTGCCCATAAGCGAATATCGTTGCTGAAACAAGGAGAGTGAACTAATTTAGAACAGGTACATCACTGTAATAAACCCACATACGGAGCTTGTCACAGTGTTCTCACCGTTGATGCCCATCAAAGCAGACAACGCAACATTCTTGACGCCTTCTTCGTACACATTTTCCGTTAAACTGTCTGGACCAAACACTTTATCTGGAAACCGAAAAAAAAACAGGTGTTTAACTTTGACCCGCAAGAAAATCAAGAAACTAAAAAGAAGGGCTGAAAGAAACAATGGCAGGCTCAGGTTACCAAACGTGAATGAAGAGGACTGAGGTGACCGTTCTTGAGAAGGCGATTTGTACACGACAGTGTGATCATCGACGCATTCCCATGCCACTTGGTCTTTAGCCGAAAGCTCCTTCTTGTTCAGAGGCCTTAACCTTACAGTAACTACGATCTTCTCCTCCCTCGATCTTGGTCCACCTCCCGGTGTCACAGCGGTTGCCGTTCGCTCCATCTTAGATGTCGGAGTTCCAGGAATCCTCATCGTCATTCTCCTGAAAAAAAAGTTTTCAAAGACTTCTAAATGAATCTCATTCCATTCATCAATAGGTTCCTGATTTCATGGGTTATACTCGGATCTAGAGTTCACTGAGACATCAACACTGTAAATATTTGCCAACATTTAACAGGATTCTCATTTTCGGCAGAAATTGAATGTACAATCCAAGCAAAACCCGTATAAGGAAACTTCATCACATTTCCATTTTATCCATCAGATGAAGTCAAAGCATCTGAATTCCAGGTTGAACTCTGTAGAAATTTCCGAAATTCAAGGGATGTTCCCATTCGATCTAAACAAAAACTCGTATAAGGAAACCTCTTATCATGCTTTCCTACCAACCAATCTGCCACTATATCAGGTTTAAATTGGGAAACCTTTTTCATCAAAATCAAACCCAATCGATTTTATTCTATTTCCGACCATCAAACTTCCAAAAAATTTTAATCCGAAACTGAACTTCACTTAATTAAACTTAACCTAGAAGAGAAGTACACCAGAAATCAAGGAAATAAGGAAGAAATCGCATACTTACAGAGAAATCGGACTGTAGAATCAAATTTCTCTCTGATCAGAGAGAGAATAAGAGAGATCTCTGAACTCTTAGCTTAAAGAAAAAGAAGATGACGATGAAGAAGAAGAAAAAGGAAGAGGAGAGGAAGAGCAACGGATTTTGGGGCTTTTTTTGTCTTTATGGAGGTGCGTGCAGAGAGAGAATTTGAATCTGAGGAATCCAACGGCTAGTCCGATGGACAATTTCTTAAATTGCTTAATAAGGGTCTTCCTTTCTTATCAAATCTCACATCTGCCCCTAATGTCTCAATTTCATTAATAAATCGCCCTGTACTTTATTTCTTATAGGCAATAACTTTTCTATTTCCGTGAACGGATTAATACCAAAGAAGCTGACAAAACGGACCAAAAAAATCGTAAAACAAAGTTTTCCAAAAAATTCTCGAAACTAAAGATAAAAAAAATGATAAACCAAACCTAAATACTGTAAGAAAAAGGGATATATATATATATATATATAATTTTTAAAGAAAATTTTGAATTCAACAACAAATTAAAACCCATAGGAAAAATCAATAAAACAAATACATATGATGGAAATTTATCAATATAAATTATTAATTGATATATATACATAGAATTTAAAGAATATTATTAAAAGTAACTATTATTATATTAATCTGAGGAATTTACATATCCCATATTGTTTTTAATAGAAGTCCTAATAACAAAGAAATATAAACCAAATTATAAATGTAATAATACATACATACATACATACATACATACATACATACATACATACAAACAATTTTTTTTATAGTTTCTTGTTTTGATTACATTAGTTTAACTTACTTAATTCCCTTTCTATTAAAAAAAAAGGAAAGGAAATACCTTTGTTTAACGCTTTTTTTTTTAATCTTAACGGACTAAAAATTGTCACATTTGACTTACTATATGAACATTACCAAAATGAAATTAATCATATGGTTGCTATTTCTGTATATATATATATAATATATATTTAAAATGTTAGTCCCTCTAATAAGCGTTATTATGAATCATCCATCGAAATTTCTTCCGTAGTCAAAACAGAAAGTTGACTGTCCGATATTTTAAGTCATGACGATGTTTTAGCCCGATTTCATTAAATGGGTTAAATTATAATCTTTTGTTTTCAAATATAAGTATTTGATATGACTCAATTTGTAGACTATAATCATTTGTATATTCTTTTTCATAAATTAAGTAAATAATAATTTATTTCTCGAGATCGAAAACACATTTTATAGGGTCGGTCCATTTTGCAATTCGAGAATGGGAATTGTTAGAAATTGAAGTAAAATCTCAGGGGACATCAATCAGCGTATTTTATTTGCAAGTGTGGAACACGAAGTTTGAAGTCAACATCATGAAAACAGCCTTGCAAATATAAGAAAATCAAAATGGAAAATTATTAAAAGCAAAAAATTTTAAAAACAAAAACAAAATAATTGTAAGATACACATAGATAGACGTAGAGTAGGATTTAAGATTTTCAATTTATTGATATATTTATCAGAATTTCTAAAATTTTGAAAAATATCTAATTTAGTTATGGTGCATTTTCATTTTTTAAATCCAACTTCTATTCGAATTTAATTATATTAAAATCTTTGAACAAAAATATTAAAAATAAATAATAATAAAAAAACTACCGAGGGTGGACCCTTCTATGCTTCCTTGGTCAAAACTCAAGCTTGGAACAATAATTTCAATAATGCTACCTGTACGCAAATAATTATCAAATAGAGTAACTATAAATTTATAAACCCCATAAAATAAAAAGAAAATTCAAAATATCCTATAAAACAAAACGAATAATAACCTGAAAGGAATCTCTGACCATATCTTTTATTTATCACCCAAACTCTGTAATCATCAATTAAAATACTAAATAACAAAATAATATATATATATATATATATATATAGTTTCTCCAAATTACATACATCATTTGACCAAACCATCGCTCATTTACATAACCCAAACGCCACCCACCCAAAAAAAAAAAATTCCCAAGTCATGGTCAGCAACCTCATGAAACACCATCTTCTCTTCATCTTCACCTTCACCATCATACCATCTTCCCTCGCCGCCGACCGATACTACGAGAACTGCCGTGAAACTTTCCGATGTGGGCCGCCGCCGTCTCAGATGTTCGAAAACGGTACTACTTACCCGTTTTGGGGAATCAACAAATCCGGCTACTGTGGCCGACCAGGGTTCGAACTCTCTTGCAATAACCAAAATAACCTAACCCTAAATCTCGGGAATCGTACTCTACGAGTCTTGTCCGCCAACCTGACCGGTCAGACCATCACCGTTGCAGATGATAGCTTGTTCCAAGGACGCTGCCCAGAGACTTTGGACTTGTCGGGAATCAAACAGTTCGAGTTAGCAGCTTCCACGACCGAGAAGATCGACTTGTTCACTTGCCCGGATTCTCCCTCGCCGCCGTCGTTTCCGGTTCCTTGCACTACACGTCGCGGTGAAAAATCGACGTATTACGCGTTCCGGACGAGAGATAATAACAAAAGCGAGGGCTGTACGAGAGTAGGCGAAATCGCGTTGAAAAGATCGGTTCTCGAGTCAAACTTAACGTCATCTTTGAAGGAGGCGTTGGAATTAGGGTTTGATTTGAGGTACATCATGGAAGATGATTCTTGCCGGCGGTGTACGGACTCCAGTGGGGTTTGCGGGTCGGAGTTGGATTCAGGGCGTTTCCAGTGTTTATGCGCAGACAAACCTCACAAGTCTTCGTGCCATGACGGAGGAGGTATGCCTAAACCATTGAATGGATTCAAATTTTAAAACATTAGAAAATAAAAATGGTGGAGTTTATTAGAGATATATATTAGTTTCTAGATTTTATATTTCCCAATTGAGTTCTAGTGGAAGTTATCATTGATCATGATTAGAATTATGAGTTGTTATTTCGTTTTTTTAGTAAATAAAACCCAAAGTCAAATTAAACGGATCCAAATCCTAAACTAATCAAATTCAGCATAAAAAATTTCTATATGATCTGAAGAAAATAAAATTATTCGAAATATATTCAAATAACAAGTAACATGAATTCAATTGTTAACCAATATATTTAACGTAAATTAACAGAGGGAGGTGGATTGCATTTTCATGTGGACAGAGTTGTGGAAATTTTGAATCATTGGATTTGACCGTTGATTGGGAGAAACGTTCTTTTACTTGACCCGTCTCTCTTTGACTTTTTCAACGCCAAAGTTCCATTTTCATTTAAGGCTCGTAAATCGATTTTTTAAATTAGGATACTTTGGGGTTGAGTGTTTTTAGAAATCATTTTTGGTGTTTGAATTAGATTCGAGTTTTGATATTGATTTTGAATATCAATATTTCATGAAACAGATATCTAATTTAAAAAAACCCTCTAATTCAATTTCATTCAACTATTTCTATATTGGTTTCGAATTCGATTAATCTGATTTTAATTAAAATTTTATTCAATCGTTTATGTTTTTCGATTGGATTTTGCGTAACTAAACCGAAACATCAAAATCCCTATTAGCAAAAAAAAAAAACTAATCCAAAACTTACAGAAATAATAAAAAAAAGTCACAAAAATTCAAATACTTACAGAAATAATAATAAAAAAAGTCACAAAAATACAAATCGCGTTTTCGGTATACAAAAAAACATTTCCACGGCTTTGCTTGAACTCTGTTTTGTCCCTTTATCTTCCTCTTCCACGGATCCATTTTAACATCATCGCCTTTTCACACAATCTTTCACAAATATTCGTTTTCTTAAATTAGAATCATTAAAATCTTTCCCT
>NW_010965373.1:2288160-2341087 GCF_000463585.1 Tarenaya hassleriana | reverse complement strand
CTTTCCCTAATAATCGAAATTATAAAACAATCGTGTTTTAATGACTAACATAGTGAGATTATGTTTCAGATTATTGTTCTCGTTATAAAAAATCAAAGAAATTGAATAATTATAAACTATACATGTTTGGAAAAAAATATTGCGTATAATTGTTTTTAAAAGAAAAAATATATAATTTAAATGAATTAATTTTACAAACTTTTTAAAAAAAATATGAAATATAAAAGTACCATATAAATACATAACTTAAAAAAACATACTCCCCATACTGTATTTTATAACACAAAAATTTAAATAATATACCACTTGAACAATTTTATTGGGGGTGATGAACCTTGGTGCAAAAGGTCACCCCCAAGTCAAGTTGTGGTCACTATTTTATTTTTGGGCATGAAATTAAATGATACACATATACATATATATATATATATATATATATATATATATGATATACACACATACATTTGGACCGACTAAATTAATTTAGGTAGTGGAACAAATACTAAACTAACTCTCACCGAACTCCATTGAAGTTTTTGGTCTTGCAATCTGCTTTTGTTCTCATCACTTTCCTCTTCCCCTCAAAATGGATCCTCCAACTTTCTTCTTCTTCCTATTCACATACAAACGATGCCTTCACGAACGCTTCATCGTTTCCATCTTCTACTTCACGCTGCTCTCGACCCGAACCCTCTCTCTCGATCCAAAGTTTGAGGCTTGTGAACCGAAGTCATGCGGCAACGGCCCCATCATAACCTATCCTTTCTACCTATACGACAAACAAGAACCTTTCTGCGGATACCCGAATTTCGAAATCGCTTGCAACGATTCCGAATTCCCCGTGCTTTCGATCTCGGGTGAAGAATATATCATTAGAACCATATCTTACACAAGCCAGTCTTTTCTTGCCGTAAACTCTTTGGCATATCAAGATCCATGTCCTCGTCCTCTTCATAACCTCACCCTCCACCGAACTCCATTTTCAGTTAGCCCTTCTCATGTAAACTTCACATTGGCTTATGATTGCGTCGAAAAACCCGAAAAGGTTGCAACTTTTCCTGTGGATTGCGCGAGCAACAACACCCATCGATCTTTTGGAATCTTCCGTAGAGAATATGTAGCTCAGGAGGGGTTTTCATTCGGGTCGTGTCAGAAATTTGTCGATATTCCAGTTGCTGCGGATAGCGAATCGGATGCGAATCGGCTTATGAAAATGAGTTACGTCGAGATTTTGAAGACGGGTTTTGTCCTGAACTGGACCGCACATAGTTGCTTGAGGTGCAAGAATAGTGGCGGACGCTGTGGATCCGACAAGCAAGAATTCATCTGTTTGTGTCCTAATGGACAAAAGGCTCATAGTTCTTGCAAGAACGGTAACCGAATGTGAAGATTTATAATCCTCGTTAGGAATCTTACGTAGAAGATGAAGTAACTGTTTTGTCCTGTCTCGATTCTTATGTTTTTACTCAAACTTGAACTCTTCTGATTACAGTTTTTTGTTTTTTTTCCTCATCTTGATCACAGGCGGTATCAACTGGAAAGTGAAGATCTGCATAGGTACGATGATCTTTACGTGTTCTTGCTCGATCAAAGTTCATCACAAATCCTTGATTTTTTTTGCACAAAATGAATCTTGCACGATGACCAGACACGAGTAAACTGCGATAAATCCTCAACATTTTCGACGTTTTCAGGTGTTGTCGCGGGCTTCGCGGGAATATCGGCGACGAGTGCAGCATGTTATTTTTATTACCGAAGAAAGATTAGACGTTACAGGACTTCTTCGGTATTGCTCCCAAAGAACATAACCTCGGAACCATCTTCCAAGAATTCAGACATGGAGAAAGCAGAAGAGTTGTTGGCCGGAGTTCGTGTCTTCACCTACGAGGAGCTCGAAGAAGCTACTAATAACTTCGACCCTTCTAAAGAACTCGGTGATGGAGGCTTTGGAACCGTTTACTACGGTAAAAGACAGAATCTTGATCGATGTCTGGTCTGATGATCATCTGACATAAACTCTGTTTCAGTTCTCATGTTTTCTCGGTGTTTGTACCGAATAGGTCAGCTTAAAGACGGTAGATCTGTGGCGGTTAAGCGCTTATACGAGAACAACTACAAAAGAGTTGAGCAATTCAGGAACGAAGTCGAGATTTTAGCGAGATTACGCCATCCAAACCTCGTTACGCTCTTCGGATGCTCGTCAAAACATAGTCGTGATCTTCTGTTAGTGTACGAGTTCATCCCAAATGGTACATTAGCCGATCATTTGCACGGTCCGCGAGCTAACCCGAGCGCACTTCCTTGGTCTACGCGGCTCAAAATCGCTGCTGAAACGGCTAACGCCCTGAAATATCTCCACGCTTCCGAGATTATCCACCGTGATGTCAAGTCCAACAACATCCTTCTCGACCGAAATTTCAACGTCAAGGTGAGTTTTGAGGATATTATCTCAGTTGTTACGGATTCCACGTCTATTTTCTTCGATATTTCGATATTTACCATCACAAAACCTTTTCACGGGTATCGTATAGGTCGCGGATTTTGGCCTGTCTCGGCTATTTCCAATGGATAGAACGCACGTATCGACGTCTCCACAAGGAACTCCGGGATATCTAGACCCTGATTACCATCAATGTTACCAATTAACGAGCAAAAGCGACGTTTTCAGCTTCGGGGTCGTGTTAATGGAGCTAATATCGTCAATGCCTGCGGTTGACATAACCAGACACCGCCACGAGATCAACCTTTCGAAGATGGCGATCGTCAAGATTCAGAGCCACTCGCTTCACGAGATGGTGGACTCGACACTCGGGTTCGAGACCGATGCCAAAGTGAGAGACTCGGTGAGTTCGGTGGCCGAGTTGGCGTTTCAGTGTTTGCAGAGTGACAAGGATCTGAGACCGGACATATCGCAGGTTCTCGAGACATTAACGAGGATAAGGAACGACGGGTTTGATCTAGAAAGAGCAGATGAGATCATTGATGTTGGTGTTGCTAACGATGATGATGATGATGATGGCGCTGTCATGATGAAGAGTGGTCAGTTGGTTACGTCTTCTCCTAATACTGTAATGGTGAAATGGGATAGTAGTAAAGAGTAAAAACAATTTTTTTACTGTATATGTTAAATTCTTTTTTTGGTTTTGTTTATTTGGTTTATGATGGGAGAGATATTGTGTTATGTAACCTATGCATGATACATGTTGTTAGGGGATGTACATATGATCATAATTCATGAGGGCTCTTGTTTATTTCATTCATTTTCAAATACATAACTACTACGTCCTCCGTCCGTTCAAAATAATTGTTGTTTTAGGTTATTTCACATTTTTTAATATAAGAGAGAAAAAATCACATATAAAAAACAATGTTATCATTAATATTTTATTGAAATTGATAGGAATAAAATTAGAAACTATTGTAAAAAAATATCTTGAAAATGTAGAATGATAAATATTTTGAAACATGAAAAATAATCTAAAACTACAAATATTTTGAAACTGAGAGAGTAATATTTTTACTAGATAATGTGCAAAAAAAAAAATCTATTTTTATTGTCAATTGCTTCATAACACCATAACAACCAACCACCAAAGCCCTAAAACGAGTCAATAAATTAAAAACCCGTAAAAAATGGGGGAAAAAGATCAAACCAAATAGAATTCTCAAATAAATTGAAAAAAAAAACCATTAGAGTAGATTTCTTTTTTAATCTTAAAAAAATTTGGTATTAAACCCGTATCAACATTTTGTTTACTTACATAAACCCATCATTTGATTTTTTATTTATATAATTTTTTTAGAACTAGAAGGAGCTAAAGATCGCATTGGGGCAAAGACTCGATGATAGTGAAACGAAGTTCCAATTCAACAGGAGCAGGTAACAAAGACATAATGCATCGCCAAAATTTCTAAACCAAACCCGACATGGGCGTTGTGATAACGAATGGCTCACACCACATTGACGACCCATTGGTTCACCTAAAAACCATACTATAAATGTCATTGGATAAGTAATGAAATACATTGATGTTACGGTTGGTTGAACATCCATAATATTTGGTGTAATCTTTTCCTGAAATCCCACGTAACAACGATTAAAGACATAATTATTTTTATAATTCGAAATTTTATCGGGTTTTTGATCTAACTACATCTCCCACAATACTGGAAAAATTCATGTGAATATCTTTCTTCAAGTGGAAACTCGAATCTAAGTTAGAAAAAAAAATTACTCATTTACTTACCACTTGAATAATCCAATCTTGGATGGTTAAAGACGTACTTATATATATATATATATATATATAATATTGGTTTAAGGACTTCGCTCTTCATCCGAGAAGGTGCAGATTTGACTCTTTATCCACTTAGATATCGTCTGTTAATTACGGCTGATTAATTTACTTTCTACATGTGTATCGCAGGTTTATACACATAGACGGAAATTTACCCAATCAATCAATGTATTCGAAGGATAGTATTGAAAAAAAATTATTTATAACAAATAAATATTTATTTATCACTCACATCGTATATACATATTTATTTATCTAGATGTCAGAATTGAAAAAAAAAAGTAAAGAAAAGGAATTTTTTTGTCGTTAAAAAAATGGACTTATAAAACAAGATATAAAACATTATTCTAAATAAAATCACTCACATCATATACATATATATATATATATACATGAAGCCATCATATCATAATGGAGAAATCAAACTCCACATTTGAGTTTGGACGTTCCTCGTAAATTTATCTTTAAAGACCATTTCGTATCATCCTATGTTTTACACGATTTTCTAAGTTTTGACTTTTCTTCAAATTTACGTCGGTCCATGCAGATACAATAATATTCCATGTTTTCCCTAACTCTCTCATTAAAAACCCATTTAGGAAAATAAAATATCTTTTAATTTTTCATTGGGAAAACACATTGCTATTATAATACGCGTATTAGAGGGTTTCGAGTCGTTCGAGTCAACGTTGTTGACCCAGAATTCACAGTGGGACCCACTTCCGAGACTTTTATATTATATCAAGTTAAAGCGACGTCGTACAAACCAGTTCTTGATTAATCCAAAACACAGTTTCCTCTTCCTCCTCTCTCCGTTAAACAAATCGGATACCGCCACGTGTCATCACCGGAGATGCTCCGGCATCTTCTCGACGGTTTAAAGATCTGCGGCGGACTCGGCGGCGGCAGATCCTCCGAAGAAGACGGCGGAGACGGCGGACGTGGCCTGTTCTTCGATCTCCGGGAGCTGCAGATCGCAACCAACGACTTTTCCGACCAGAATCAGCTTGGACACGGCGGTTTCGGTCCTGTCTACAAGGTTAACCTTTTGATGGAAAATGTTTTGATGGGTGTTGTTCGATTTGATCCGACACGGTCGTCTTCCGTACAGGGCTTGATGCAGAATGGCGAAGAAGTAGCTGTGAAGAAACTGTCCGTGAATTCGAGACAAGGGTCGAGAGAATTCACGAACGAAGTGAAGCTTTTGCTGAGAATACAGCACAAGAACTTGGTCTCTTTGTTGGGTTGCTGCGTCGAAGGCCCTGAGAAGATGCTTGTTTACGAGTATATCCCAAACCGGAGTCTCGACTACTTTCTATTCGGTACGTTAAATAATTTCGATCTCCCAACCGGAAATCGTCATTGGTTTACTAAATCAAACTGATATACGTATAAGTGGTATAGCTAAACGGGTTTGCATCTTCAAAATAATGAAGGATGTACTTGGATCTCACTTAGGTTGGATAAAAACCAGTTGGATTTGATTTGGTTCTGATCGGTACGGTTCGGTTCTAATCCTCTGTTTTTGGACGCAAAGAAACCGGTTTACCAAACCTTACCTACCCATCAAGAGAAGAAAAACCATTTACGATGGTTTGAATCTATTGGTTAAGATGAATTGTATATGGAAACATTGTGAACGTTTTCGATGTTTTTCAGATAAGAACAAGTCCGGTTCGCTTAACTGGAGCAGCCGATTTCGGGTAGCAACGGGAGTGGCGAGAGGACTGTTGTATCTACACGAGGAAGCTCCGGTCCGGATCATCCACAGAGACATCAAAGCCAGTAACATTTTGCTCGATAAGGACTTGAACCCGAAAATCTCGGATTTCGGATTGGCCCGACTCTTCCCTGGCGACGGTACTCATACCAATACCATTAGAATTTCGGGAACTTTGTGAGTATTTCATTTTCCATCTCACTTCTCTTCGGACAAAATGTAATTCGGTATTTGATGAAGATTGAATTGTGGGTTATATGCAGTGGCTATATGGCACCAGAGTATGCCTTGCACGGGCTTCTGTCAGTGAAATCCGATGTTTTCAGCTATGGAGTTTTGGTTTTGGAGATCATAAGCGGAAGAAAGAATCACGATCCTCGTCTCGGTGTTGAAATGGCCGATCTCTTGAGCTACGTAAGTATGAATCATACTTTCATTCCGAAACGGCTTGTTACAACGAAAATCCAAAGTTCAGAACATTGATAACATAAACCTAATTTTCGATAGGAGTCGACGCGGGTCGAATACTCGAGTTTTTCGATGTACTCGACCTCGATCTCATCCCTTGAGTTTCTCAGCCAGAGAATCTCGGGAGAACCGGATACCATGTTTCGGGTAACCTTCTCCCGAGTTACCCGCAGATATAGGTAATCGCAAGATGAAACCCGAATTCGAACTCAAAGATCGGGTTCTTGTCGGGGGAAAAAACTCGTATTCGACCTCACGGCGATTCAGATTCTCTATGTTGGATTCCCGCGAATTGGGTACCCATGAATTCGGATACCCACGCTCAACCCTAGTTCCCGGTTCAAGAGCTAGAAACAGGGGACTAACCAGTTGAAACTGGTATTATAATTCGGTTATCTTTTAACCGGTTCGGTTCACTATCTTGAACCAAACAAAAAAAAAGGTTCTAAACCCTGTATCCATTGGCTGCTAAGCCATGAACTCTACGTTTTGATTGAACAACTTCGGTTTAAATCAGTACAAATTGCACTAACCGAAACTTCTGCCCGGTACAGGCATGGAAGTTATACCAAGGAGGTAAAATTCTCGAATTGGTGGATCCAATGCTCGCCGGAGAATACAACAGCGACGAAGCCGCAATGTGCATCGTTATCGGATTGCTATGTTGTCAGCAAATAATCTCGAACAGGCCGGTTATGAACTCGGTTAATCTCATGTTGTCAAGTGACTCGTTCGATTTGCCTAAACCGGGTCGTCCGGGACTCCAAGGCCGTAGGGGAACCGGTACCAAAGCCGGTACAGGAAGTTCAGTGTTAACCGGGAGTGAACCGAGTAGTTTTAAAACCAGACAAACCGGTGTAGCCTCCGGAGGGAGTAGCTTCGTCGAGGAGTTCTCGAGGAATTCTGTCTCCATGTCTTCATTCGCCGAAGGACGTTGAAAACGTAAGTGTTGTGTGTGTGTATACACAGATACATACGTATAAATAATTATTTGTATACATATCTGTATATATATATATATATATTATAGATGGATCATTAGGGTTTATTTTTTTAGAGGGATTTAAATTGTTCGCAAAACGTATTGACAGCTTCTACTATAATGGTAAGTACTAAGTAGATACACAAAATTTGGATTTCCGTAATAAAAAAAATGGATCAGATACTTCCAAAAAAAAATATCTAATTTACCTTTAATTTTGTTTGAAACTCTTTTTTAGAGCTGTTTAGATATATAATAAATTTTGATAATATAATATAACAACAGAAATATTCAATTAATATGATAAATTATTTTTCTTATCTTGTACGAATTCCACCAACAGTGTGATTAATTATTAGTTTTGAAATGGGTTTTAAGGTCTTGGCATGAAGAAAATAAAGGGAAATAAAACTCATATAAAAGTACAACTTGCATGTTACACCATTTGCAAATCATACACGTAGATATTAATTTAATTTAATTTAATTTAATTATACAGTATGAATATTCCTCTTTAGAAAAAGCAAAAGCTTAGACAGACAAGTTAAAGAGAAGACGTGCGACACGGGTTTGGTCTTTCCTTTGTAACAACTGCAGAGTATCATCCCTTTTTTATTTTTTGTTTGTATCTGCAATTTCCCGTATTAACGTGCCTTGTTTATTAATTGATTATTAATTAACATATAATCTTTTTTATAAATCGGTTCTTCTCTTTAGTGAGCCGGTCACATTTTCAGCTTTTTTTTAAGGGTGGGAACCCGTCTCCATTCGATTTTATTTAAAAACTGATTTATTTTAAAATCTAAATTCGAATCGAAATTGAATAGGATTGATGAAAATGATATAAAACCCAATTGAATAGGGTTCATGAAAAATTCTTTACCAAATTCCACAAGTAATCTAGGTTTTGGCAAAATAAAAAAAATACCGTTCTAGGTTACAGATTTTATATTACAAGCCAAACTACTCTTTTAATAAATAAGTCACACGATCGAGTAATTATTAATTAAAACCAAAGAACTAACAAATTAATTGAATTAATTAACATTTTACAAATATATATATATATATATATATATATGTGTGTGTGTGTGTAAAATCATAAATACAATATATAATTATAGGTATGAGAATAAATAGTTATACATCTAATTATAATCTTTAAACTTCACACTTGGTATAATTTCAGCATGACATTTAAAGGTATAATCTTGTCTTAGGAATTCTTATAGCAAACCATTATAAGATACCTTTTAAAAAAAAATTGAATAAAATAATTTAAAGAGAAAAAAAAAAGGAGAGATGGTGGGGAAAGGAAGAACCCAACCAACCAAATCCCACACTTTTTATATTTTTTTGTAGACTCGCACTTTGCTTTTGATTTGGATTGAGGAGCTCTTCGTCTTTGAAAGCAAAGAAAAAGAGAGAGAGAGACTTACTTAATAAAGAAGAAAATAATGCAAAGTTCAAGACAAGAACAAGAAGCATTGGCCAGCCTCTTCTTGAATCTCTCAACCTCCTCCTTCCTCCTCCTCCTCCTCCTCTACTCCGCCGTCTCCCTCCTCCACAGGCTCCTCCACTCCGTCGGCGGCTATCCTCTCCTCCATAGGTATAAAATACGTATCCACATGCATATATACATGTATACATACACCCATGCATGCATGCACACATACATACATGGGTTTTGTTTTTTTAATTATGTGCGTAACTCGAAGAAGGCTTGAACTTTTGACCCATCGGATTGTGAGCCGGTTTGTTATCCTCTCCTCAATAGGTACACATGTATGTATCTAGATGCGTATATGTATATACACATGTATATGGGTTTTGTTTTTTATGTATCTCGAAGAAGATTTGATCTTTTAACCTACTAGAGTGTGTGACCGGTTTAGATCGGTTATACTCTCTGAAAAAACAGACATACTCAGACATCACTCAATACATAATTTTTGTGATTTATTTTCATAGGGGTGAAGATGAATGCGATTCGATGTGGTTTTCGGACGAGGAAGAGGAGGAGGAAGAGGAAGAAGAACCGATATCGTCGTCTAGTGCAAATTATAATGTTACATCAAGAGAGAGGAATCACTTGATAGCCGACATATTAGACGGCGGAGAATCCTTAGTTTTCTACAACTCGAACGTCGAACCAAACAAACACGCCGAAGAGTTTGTGTTTTCCCAATCAGAAACACGACATGTTGATGAAGATCAAGATTCCGACAGTTCTTCTGCTGAAGCACAGTTCTCTGCTAAAGATTCGCCCTATCTCAGTGAATCGAAAGATGATGATGGTGAAGAAGACGACGATGATGATGGTTTTGATGATGATGATGATGATGACGGGGAGATACGATTACCATCATACGACGTCGACGATGATGATTCGGTTCACAAATCGAATGGCCCCACGCGACAAGAGCGTCTCCAAAGTGGTTTGCTGTTTCATGACAAAAGCTATAATGGTATTATGTTGTGCCCTCTTAACTTGCTTTTTTTTTTGTTCCCTCTCTTTATTTTGTTAACTGCTCACATGGAATAGAAAAGATGGGTTTTTTCCTTAGTAACAAAAAATAATAATAATTCAGATTCATCGCATAATTGGCATTGAACATACATATCTAGTAACACGTATATGTGTGTGTATATATAAATATATATTATAAATCATGTTTAGTCATGTTTGGTGCAAAGAGTTGTATAAATATCGGAACAAAATTTGTCTAGTGTTAACTAGTCAAATATAAAATATATGTATTTATATAATTCACATAATCGAACGAAACCGAATCTATACTCGGAATGTTTTTATATTCTAAATGTTTTTATTTTTCGCAGACGATTTCAGATACAAAGAAGATTTAAGAAAGATCGGAGAAATGAAAGAAGATTATCCGAAAGACGAGAAATTCATAGTTTTCGGACATTCTTCCGAGATACAGTGCGAGGAATTTCTCGCCCGAGGAGCGGAAGAAGAGATATTCGGGGACTCGTGCACGAACGGTTCGACGTCGAAAAGCTCGTCGGAATGGAGAAGCTCCGTAAAGACGGACGATCCGTTCTCGTCCTCGTCTCGGAGAAGTTGTCCCAAATGGGAATCGTACGCTGTCTTCCAAAAATATGACGAGGAAATGACTTTCCTCGCTAGGATCAGTACTCAAAAGCTCCAAGAAACAGGTCAATTAAAACAAAATTACAAATTAAATTAGGGCAATTTCATCGTTACGTTTCCGTTTTTGGATAGTGATATGTTTTTTTCGAATAATTACTATATACATTTGCATTTCCGTCCATAAATGATAAATTTTGAAATGGCAGAATCGTTGAAGTCTTTCATGGTGGAGCCAAGATCGATCTCAGAGAGGATCGTGCACAAGATCTCGAACGTGAAAAAGAGACCCACAACCAGTTCAAGTACCAACCACAATCCGTACGTGGAACTCGAATCTGCCTACGTGGCACAGATATGTCTGACGTGGGAGGCTTTGAGTTGGAACTACACTAACTTCGAACACAAGAGAACGAGATCGAGACCGGACAGAGATTTCGACGTCGGATGTCCCGCCGGAATCGCCGACCAGTTCCGAAGGTTTCACATTCTGTTGCAGAGGTACATTGAGAATGAACCTTATGAACATGGGAGACGGCCTGAGATTTTGGCTCGACTGCGTAAACTCGCTCCTAAATTGCTTCTTGTTCCCGAGTACCAAGGTAAATTATATATATATATATATATTATAATGTTTGTGTTTTGTATATACATTATCATGGTATATATCATGGTAATTCGTGGTGGGGGTTTACAGAGTATTGCGAGGAAGAAGAAGAAGAGGAGAAGGAGGAAGGATTGAAGATGAGAATAACGTCGGCTTCGTTCATGATGATAATGGAGGAATGCATAAGAACATTCATGAACTTTCTAAGAGCGGACAAGGAGAACCCATGTCACAAGATCCTCAAATCTTTCTTCGGGAGGAACAAAAGATGTCCGGTCGACCCAACCCTCCTCCATCTCATGAAGAAAGTCAACTCAAAGGTAATTGAAATGTCATTATTATAACGTTGATTAGATTAGATTCGTAATTTAATTACTTAACGAAATGAATGGGCAGAAAAAGGCTAAGCTGAAGGAAATGCGAAGAGGAGGGAGATGCGTGAGGAAGAGGAGGATGAGGATAGAGGAGGAGATGGAGATATTGATGGGACTCATAGACTTGAAGGTGGTGTCGAGGGTGCTGAGGATGAGTGTTATAACTGAGGAGAGATTGCATTGGTGCGAAGAGAAGATGAGCAGAGTCAGGATCATCCATGGCAAGCTCCTACGAGATTCATCTCCCCTCTTCTTCCCTCCACATTGATTATTCTATAAACCCTTTTTAATTAATTTTGGTGAAAAAAGTTGCAATTTTTTTTAAATAAAAAGATGATATATATATATATATATATATATTCAAGTTTATATGTAGATGAGGTGGCGGATAGAGTTCTCGAGAAAGGGAAAATAAAGATTAGGGAAGACCATGAGAGGCAAAGCGAGGGACATGCGTATGCATGCATGCAAGAGAATCTATAGCTTTAGTTCTTTTGTATGCTTTTCATGGTAACTTTTTTTTAAGTAAGATTTTTTTTAAATTAAATCTCGGCGTTAGTAGATGGATATTCCACGTATAAAGCATTGAGAATAAGGAATTAAACAGGAGTGGGATAACTTGTTATCTATCCACATGGCATGTGTCCACATGGACCGACTTGTTTCCTAACCAGCACCGGCGGATGAGAGTATTGAAAATTATCATTTTAATTGTTAGTAAATAAGTGGCTATTATAATAAGTTATTATGTACATAAATAAAATATTCTAATATATAAGTTTATTATCTATTTTTTTTAATTATCTTCTGTTATGGGGACCAAAACTCTATATTTTAATTATCTATATTTTTTATCCATCACCAAATTATAACGAAGGAGATAAATAAATAGTATTAAATTACACGTCACATTTTTGTTGACAATAAAAAATGAACCGGGAGGGATATCATTATTACACTACGAGACCCATTCAAATTATTCTTATCTTCCACTTTCTCTCTCGTCCACACACATAGAGAGAGAATCCAAATGGCTCTCACCGTGAGCAGCGGCGTCGGAGGAGCCGGGATCCGCTGCATCAACCTCTCCGACCGCTCCCGTACACCATCCACCGCGTTTAGACACGTCAATGTCCCTGGACCGACCAGAGCCCGCCACGTGGCCACCGCCGCCAAGAAGACCTCCCAGACTGGCCGGTTCGACAGCAAGAAGCGTCGGAGCCTCGTCAACACCCCCACCAAGGAGCAGCCCGAGGAGGAGCCACGTGGAGACGACGAAAACCCTCCGCCGTTCGATTTCGAGGGCGACGGCGGTGGGGGAGATCGGACGGTGGAGAGCATCTCCGGCAAGGCACCGCCGATTCGGCTGTCGGAGCTTCCTGGGGTAGAACCCGATTTCTGGGAAGGTCCGCAATGGGATGCTCTAGGGTTCTTCTTTCAGTACTTGTGGGCTTTCGGAATCGTTTTCGCGGTAAATTTCACCGGAAAGTCTTCGAATTTGACAGCATAGCCAATTATTAAGATTTGTAATACGATTTCTGGGCGATTTTGAACAGTTAATCTCCGGCGGAATCGCGGTGGCGACGTATAACGAAGGAGCGACGGATTTCAAAAAGACACCGGTTTACAAAGAGGCGATTCAGTCTCGGGACCTTATTGATGAAGCAGAAGGTTCGAGTTCTGAAGAAGTATTTGAATCCAATCCGACAGAAGTGGCTCCTAGTTTGGAGTAGTCATGGAAAACCCAGTTCAGTTCGAACCAGTTCCACTATATCTGCTGGTGTTATTGCCAAAAGGGGCATGAAGAGAACTGAGTTCGTTACATATGATGTTACAGAACCAAAACGAAGCTCTGACAAAAACCGAGTATAAGAGATTATTGCTTCATTGTTTGGTTTATAGTTCTAGTTTTGCTGCACTGGTTTATGTATCTGGTATCAAAGAAACGAATCAAAATCGAAACTTGGATCATTGAAGAAGTTTTGCTTAATGTGTTTGATGTTGTATCTGTCTGCAGATTTTCTATGCAATGCATTTAGGGCCGTGGAAACTTCTATGGAGAAGTATCTAGTAGTTTATTTAGTGAATCAAATCCAAGGCAGACAGGTTCTATTGTCGTATAGAACCATGATAGGAAATGTAAAACCTAGATAGAACAAGTAATTCAATGATTTATAGGAGGAAAATTCCAGGTAGAAAAGCTGCGATTGCGAAAACGGGTAATTGGATCTCTGATTTTGGAGAAGAGGACCTCAGGCCGAGGCCGAGTCCCATTATGCTTGTGGGTCTTGGTGCCGCTTGAACTGCCGGGGTTGCTGCTGTTTTGGCTACAAAAACGCAGCAAACGGGTTATATCTCAAAACAGATCATATGAACCGGTTTTGGTCAACCGGGCACCGTTCTAATGGAGATGTTCGGTTTAGTTGATACTGGCTGAGATTTGGTAAACCGGATTACCTGCAACAGGAGAGTTGTTCTTTGCTCCCAGAGAGATTGGAGATACTGCTGAGTTTAAGGGCGGAGCTACAGGAGAGTCTTGAGCGGCCGATACACCTTTCAAGAAACAGGTTTTACATCAAGATCGATGAGTTCAATCGGTGGAACATTAACGTATGAATCGGAAATCATGGATATGGATCAGGGTACCGGAGCAAGTGGATGCGTTTGCAGGGATGTCGCAGAGCCGAGGCAGTTGCAGTGCTAGGGTTTTATCGATGGGGAAGGCGTAAGTGTTGTTGAGGAAGAGACAGAGACAGGTGGGTTCTTGGACGTAGATTTGGCCGAGGCTGTCGCAGCATGGCTGAGCGGGGAGCTGGGTCAGTCCCTGCACGAACGGACCACATGGAGCCAGGGCTAGGAGCCGAGAAGCGCACGGCGGTGCAGCTGTCGAGGGGTTCTGGGAAAGAACCATTGGAGCGAAGAAGATGAGGACAGAGAGAAAGAGAGTTGAAGCCATTGTTGTGTTCTCTGAAGTGGGTTTCAGTTTCTTGGGAAAGAAGCCTATGTTTGGTATGCAGATTAGGGTTTTGCGGAGAGATTCCAATTTATGGTGGGATTCAACGGGTTTAGTATGATAATGTAATTTTATAAATATAAAAAATATATAAAATCCATTAACAGAAAAATCTGCATGCACGATGTGTTTTTTTCTGCAACACATGAGGTTTTCCATGTTGTGTAAGGTCACGTAATTTTGGAGCTCCGAATCTGTGGGAGGTCGGCCCATTTTGTCCAGGGGTTTTGCAAAAATTACATAATAAACAGTAAAAAATTAATTAAATAGGATAAAAATTAATTTCACTCTTTAAATACAATTTTGTTTGGTTTTTCATTCTATAAAAAACACTTTTAACTTTGTTATTTAGTATCTAATTTTATGTTTTTTTTTTAAAACTGGAATAAAATAATTGCACGTGGATAAAATTTTAATTGGTTCTTTGAAAAATTATTCACTGAATATAGTAAATTATAAATCACTTGTTATTTATTTTATTTTTTTGCTAATTAAAAAGTCTCGTTTTTTTTAAAGAAAGTATATTTGTTTTCATTCACTAAGGCTTTAAAAGTGGTGGGCTCATTCAGCGGTCTTGCAAAAAGCCCAACCAAATCAAAACAATCCGCACCTTCTTCTTTGGTGGATCTGAAATTACAGAGACCCGAGCAAATTCGTCTTCTTTCGTCAATTCAAACCCCCGATACATCCATCTCTTCTGTGCTAAAACCCTCCGGCGATTCTCTCCGTCTCTCTCATTTCTCAGCAGCCATGTACGGCGGAGGTGGGTTTCTCTTCGTTCCCTTTAGGATTTAAAATTTGGCTCATAATTCGAGAAATCTAGAGTTCTTCTCGTTGAAAGTCTGAATCTTTGGTGGTGGGTTTTTTGTGTTTTTGATTTGGACAGATGAAGTGTCAGCTATTGTAGTTGACTTGGGTTCTCATACTTGCAAAGCTGGTTACGCCGGCGAAGATGCTCCCAAGGCTGTTTTTCCCTCTGTAAGCTTCACTGTCTCTGTTTGTCTTTCTCCGTAGTTTGTGTCGTGAGAATGTATATTCTGGAGTTGGAGAGATTCCTTTGATCTTTGGGACCATTGTCTGTTTCTTATTTTGGTGTAATTGCAGCTTTTGGTGGTGCCAGTGTTACTAGAAACCATGTTTTTAGCTAAGAACATTGGAGAAACTTTATGAACTTATGTCTGTTTGCGTTTGTTAGTCGCATCTTAATACGTGGGAGCTGTGTTTGGTTTTTGTTGATGTGTCATAAGGTTGTCGGAGCAATAGACAGAATGGATATTGATGATGCTACAAAGGCAAATTCTAATACGGAGGATTCGAAGAACAGTGCTGTTGATTCTGATAAAGGAAAAGGAGGCAAACGCAAGCTGTATGTAGGGTCTCAAGCCCTGGGATTTCGACGTGATCATATGGAGGTTAGGTTTTCGTGTCGATAATGTTTATTTTTGGAAATGGTTGAAAATATTGGGTTGAATTTCTGTATTTCAATTGTTAACTGTTCTGTGTCACCAGATATTGTCACCCATAAAAGATGGCATAGTTGCTGATTGGGACATTGTTGACAATATATGGGAACACGCTTTCAAGTAATGAGATAAGCTTTAGATGCCTTTCTTTGTTGTTTAATTTCTATTTCTTCCGTGAGATTTGATCACCGAAACTATTCTGTTTTAAAGGGATTGTCTACTGATTGATCCTAAGGAGCATCCAATGCTGTTAGCAGAGCCGTCTTCAAACACACAACAGCAAAGAGAGAAGTCTGACTTCTGTACCTTAAAACTTCCTCTAGATTTTGCATTTTTGCCCTTTACGTATACTGATTCATTCACATCATTTGGCTGACAGGGCAGCAGAGCTGATGTTTGAAGAATACAAAATTCCAGCATTGTTTACCGCCAAGAATGCTGTATCTTTCTCTTCTTCTTGCAATTGAATTTTCTTTTGTCTGTTTCTGTTGAACTGGTGTAATATAATGCCTTGCTACTTGCATGATTTTTAAAATTTTTTTGGTCATAGGTTCTCACATCTTTTGCATCAGGACGTGCTACCTCTCTGGTTGTTGACTGGTAAGACTTTTTTTTTTATATTTTTTTTAACTTACTTTTTTTTCAATGACTTTCCTTGTGATTTGATTTAGAATGTATGGAAATAGATCAGGTGTTCACCAACTTCATGCTTTTGATTATTTCTCTCACCCAGTAAAATTTCTAAGTTGTGAATGTAGTCGTTTTATTGCTCGGAAGGATTTTACTCTTTTGCGATGTTTTATTTGCAAAACCACAACATGGAACTGCCATAGATACAATAAATTATTGTTTTGACAGAAAGGTTAAGTCATGGGGCTTCACAAGGATTCCTTGTTTATTTTTTTTTTATCATCACGATTAATGTACGATAACACTGGTAACACTTTTTCCTCTAACATACCCAAATCCCTTTTCAGTGGTGGAGGGTCCACAACGATTGCTCCGGTGCATGATGGTTATGTTCTTCAAAAGGTATTTTATTCTAACTCGATGCAGTAAGAATTATGTTTTGGATGATAATTTGCATGAAAACTCAGTAGTATTGATGTAGACTAACCCCTTCTATGGTGTTCCTGGAATAATCTGGTAGGTACTGTCAATCCAGTACATCATACTATCATAGTCTTCAATCCTTTTTTATATTTGTGTCACACACATTTTATAAGGAAAATGTTTGGATGGACATTGAAAGGGATGTGTTTTTGTAACCCTCACTGCTACAACTTATCATCTGTGTAGATTTTGACCAAACTTAGCTTTTCTAGCATTAGTGCAGCTTGGATATTGACGCCTTTATTTGTTTCTTGGCAATACTTTTGTCTGCAGGCTGTCATTTCATCTCCAATTGGAGGAGAGTTTCTCACTGATTGCTTACTGAAAAGCTTGGAGAGTAAAGGCACTAAAGTAAGTTGCAGATGTAGTTAGGCTTTTGGCTGAATTTTAAGTCAAAGACACTTGAATATATTATGTTTGAATAAAAAGAAAATTATCAGACTTCTCTTTGTTATCTGATTCAATTAGATGTAATTTCACTTCACGGTAGAGTTTTAGTTTGCACTTCTAAGTTCTAATGGTAACTACCTTCTCAGATAAGACCCAGATACTCTTTCAAGAGAAAAGAAATACGACCAGGAGAGTTTCAGGTACTTTTGTATCTTTAGACCGGTAGATATGGGCCAAAAACTGCTGTTTTTTAATCATACTTTGTTTGAGCATAGATCATGTGCTCTTTTTTATTGGCTATGGAATGAACAATTATAATCTTGATTGGGATATGCCATTTATCCTAGCCTGAGGTTCCCTTGGCAGCAAAACAATTTTCCTGCAGATTCACTGCCTCTTTGGTTTTTTTTAATCTAAATTACTTATTGCCTTTTTGAAACTAGCGAATTGTATAAGAGCATTTCTTTTTATGGTTTTGGATGAGGTTTCTTATTTCTCCGTGGACCTTTGCAGGTGGTAGATGTAGATCTTCCTGATACAACAGAAACCTACAGACTCTTCTGCCAAGTATGCACTTGATATTGAATATTGATAATGATAATTTTATTGAGAGTATCTACTGTTTTGTGGTTTTCTTATCATTATTATTTTCTGGGAAACAGAGGATGATAGTGAGTGATATCAAGGAATCTGTTTGCCGTGTCCCAGATACTCCTTATGATGGTACACATTTTTTCTACTGTCTCTGGCTGGTTTCGTTCATTTGTTTTCCTTTGTTGAGAGTTGCTAGCTAGCGGCTTTGCTTCTGAATGATCATAAATCATATGGTTAAAAACTTTTCATATTAATCTCAAATGTAAAATTGGGTTATCTAAACCGGTATTTTTGGTTAATCTTTTCGCATCAGTCTGCCATTAGTGGAAAACATAGAGAAATTGAGAGTATGGTGAAAAGACGCTCACTTAGTTTTTCTGATGTTGTGCATCTTCTTTGCAGACACTTCATATTCAAACATTCCGATGACATCATACGAGCTTCCTGATGGCCAGTAAGCTTCATTTATTTTCTTATTGCATTTTTCGTAGGATAATCATGCTAGATTGTCTTTTGCTTTCTGTGCATAAGGGTTATGGTTGTAAACTGATTTTTCTAAACCTCGTATAAGGAGAAAACCAACAAAAGGAGAAAACTGTTTATTTATCCTTTTTTTTTCTGATGGATTCTTGGTGATTGCTGCTAGCTCGATGTCTTGTAACATATAGCACATAATGCAGGACACTTGAAATTGGTGCAGACAGATTCAAAATTCCTGATGTGATGTTCAACCCATTCCTGGTTCAGGTTAGCTTGCTAATCTTGTAATTTATTTGTGCCCAAATCCTTTAACCGCAACCTTTTCCTTTCATTGGTGGGATGAACTATAAAACATTTTTAGTTCAGTGCTCTTGAATTTTTGAGGCCCCATTCTATTTCTTTTTGGCAAACTGCAGACAATTCCTGGAATGGAGAATTACACGGGCATGCTTCCATCAATCCGTGGGTTGCCACACATGGTAAATATATAGTCTTGGGTATTGTAGAATTTCGTAACTTTTCTGACTTCTCTCCATTTTGGATTAACTCACAACCCGTTTTTACTATCAAATTTTCAAAAAATAAAACCTATTTACAGGTCATAGAGAGCATCAACAAATGTGATGTTGATATTAGGAGAGAGTTGTATAGTAGCATACTGGTAAGACCTGAAACTCAACCCTTTTGTTTTCCCTTTGTTCAACTCATATCACTTAAACGTGTTATCATCTCTATTACTTTTTTTTTACATTGAATACATTCTTTTTTTATGGTGTGATATATAGCTTGCTGGTGGCACGGCTTCAATGCAACAGCTGAAAGAACGTCTGGAGAAGGATTTGCTTGAAGTTTGTTTCTTTCTCTTATTTATTTTTCCGATTTTAAGCCATTTTATGGTATAGCTAAAATTTCCGGTTCACGCCTTATCTTCTTATAGGAGTCTCCTCAATCAGCTCGAGTCAAAGTGTTGGCAAGTGGTAACACAACAGAAAGAAGATTCAGGTTAGACACAATTTACTTATTCCTCTAGTAGCCGCTCATAGTCTCTCAGAAGAAAAATGCTGAAGACAAGTGTAGTTATACTTGGGAGAATCATTTTTATAATGCTTGAGTACTAGTGAACCTGGAAATATGAAACAATCTCTGTTTTCGAGTTCGGAAGTACAAAAGCATGTGCATAAGTTATATCTAGTTTTATGGATGCTTCGATATATAAAATTTACAAAGTGCTAGCTTTAGGTACTGATAGGCTGGTAGGCGTTTCTGTATTCTCGTATTCTTGATTGAACGAAGAAAACATTATAGTTAAAGAGAGAAAGCATGCTCTCTAGAACTGGACTCTCGTATAGTGCCATTTTGGCAAACTTTTATATAGGGTTGGACACGGGTCGGGTACTCGAGATTTTCAGGTTATCTGAATCCAACTCTGAATGTCTCGGGTCTCACTAGATATTAGTCAAACTCGGATCCGTTTCGGTTGGGTATCCAAGACAATTTTCGGATACTGCAGTATCCGAACACGAGTTTAAATACGAAATTTCAAACTTTTTCAAAACAAATATCATATATTAGGAGTTTGGTTTGATACTCGGGTTAGATACTTGGAACTTTTTAGTTACCCAAAGGCAAACCCGCAATTTCAGGAGGTTGTATATGATATCTCCAAAACTTAGGGGCAAAATGTCATTTTTTACCATTCATTTGGGCACCCGAGGATAATATCCGATCCCGAATTCAATTGCTCGAAAACGAACCCGATGTTCGGATTTTCTCACGCTATATACTATGATCTCATCTCATATAGTGATCGGGTATCCGAATTTCGGATTTCTTTTTTTCAGCACTATATTACAGTGTTCCTGATACTTTTTTCTCATCCATATAAGTCCTGGATTGCTTTGTGAAATGTGAATTCAAGCCCTTCAACCTGAATACGGGTATTATATGTTATTGGTGCAGCGTATGGATAGGAGGGAGCATATTGGCATCGCTCGGCTCATTCCAGCAAATGTGGTTCTCCAAATCTGAGTAAGTACCCGTCCCATCAATCACGACAGATCACGCTCTCACAATCCGTTCTTCTCACTACTGTTTCTTTCTCGGCTCTTTGTTAATGGACAGGTACGAGGAACATGGAGCTTCGTACATTCAGAGGAAATGCCCTTAAGCAAGGATGCGGATCATGTGTTCCTTTTCCGTCAAGAAACCTTTAGATTTGAGCCAGAATCTCTAGGCATTGTGTAGAAAACCATCATGTTCTTTGTGGGTTTAGTAAGTTATCTTTTGTGGATCTGGGATTCGGCATTGACAAAATGGTATTTGCAGAATTCCGACCACACGTAGTTGCTGTTTTACCAAATCATTTGCCGTAACTGTAACGTGCCTGACTTGTTTGTCGACGTTTTCTGCTTTCTTGAAACAGATACGGAACATATATATATACACATACATATATATACACATATACATATGTATATATATAATATCTGAAAATAGTTGTCTGAATGTTCTTGTTGTAATAATGAACGAATCTACCAAAGCGACTTTAGAGGGTTTCCAAAACCCTAAATTTTGAATCCGTAATTTTAAATTGTCGCCTCGGCCCATAATTTTAAATTTTCGATTGCACATTTGTAACGTCATATGTTTATACCGCTTTTTGTTCATAAAACGTAGCCGGTTTTGTCAACCATGTAAACCGGACCGGTTTAATCGAGATGCAGGGTCTGGTTTGATCGCAAACCCTAGCTTAAACCCTCGACACCTCCAGGAGATTTCACCGCTTTGAGGCGGAGAGAGAGAGAGATGGGAAGCGATAGCGAAGCTGAGAGGTCTCAGATGAAGGAGAAGGAGAAGGAGAAGAAGAAGAAGGTATTAGCTTTGGCTCCGATAGCGAAACCTCTCGCCGGCAAGAAACTCTACAAAAGAACCCTCAAGGTTGTACGCACAGGTACCTATATGTATATAGATTTCTATTGTAGTGTATATATGTGCTGACCTGAGTATGTTCTCTGTTCTGTGAAAATGGTTTCTATTCGCCTGCGTTCGTAAGCCTAGGGGGAAAATGGATTTTTCTCATAAATCTGTTCCCTTTTTGGGGGAAGTTGATGTAGGCGAAACCCTAATCCAAAACTTTAAATTTCTGGGAGGAGAGTTTGGTTTCTCCCTTAGAGCCTCGCTGGTAATCAAGAATCTTTGTTGTTGTTGTTGTTGTTGTTGTTGTTTTTGCTCTCTAGATTTGGGTAAAAAAATGAAGTTGGTTTACATTAATGTAATGTGTTGAATCCGTAAATTGGTAATATTGATATCGTTTTTCTTGTGTCTTATGATCTTACTTCACTTTTGAAGCTGCTGAAAACAAATGCTTGAAGAGAGGAGTGAAGGAAGTGGTTAAAAGCATTCGCCGCGGCAATAAAGGGTTGGTTTTTGCATTCCTTTGCTTGAACCATTGGCTATTTTGTGACTATACTGGTGAGACGTTTGTATTGTTTGTCACTTTTGGTTGCAAGTTGAAAAAGGGTTCTTGCTGATATTTCAAAGAATTGTATGGTAGATAACCGAACACTGAGCTCTCTCTCTCTCTCTGCTGAATGGAAAGAACCCTAGTTTCGGCTTCATGGGCTCTGCTGATGAGAATTGTCGTATTAAAGTCCATGGATGATGGTATCAGTTAGTTACTTCGTTCTTTATTTCTATTAAAAGGAATCCTTGGGAAAAGTATTTTGCTTCTGCCGAGCTAAAACAATGTGTCGATGTCTCTAGTAAACCCATGTGTCACTGCTGCATAATCAGCTTGTTGCTGATCATCCTTGCTGTTACATACCTGAGTTTTGATTTTTTTATTCAAATACATACATCAATAACTTGTGTTGATTATGCAGATTGTGCGTCATAGCTGGAAATATATCTCCTATTGATGTCATAACTCATGTCCCGATCTTGTGTGAAGATGCTGATATCCCATACATCTATGTCCCATCGAAAGAGGTATGTCCTGATCTTGTGTGAAGATGCTGATATCCCCTACTGTGTGAGCCTCACAAAACGTCAAATGCGAAACTTGTGATAACATGAAGCTGAATTCTGCTGTATGTTATCTTGTTTCTTGGTCTGTCTCGTTAGAGATTTCGTTCATATTTTCACCGTTGATCAAATCGCGGGTTTTTTTTCAGGATCTAGCAACGGCAGGAGCCACCAAGAGGCCAACATGTTGCGTTCTGGTGCTGACAAAACCCGGGAAGGGAGAGCTAAGCCAGGAAGTGCAAGAGAAACTGAAGACAGAGTATGAACAAGTTGTAGGAGATGTTAAAGAGCTTGCCTCTTCTGTTGTGTAAGAGATTGCTCCATTACTGCTTCTGTTCAAATAGATTACAATCTGAACTTGATGGTTGGATTTTCGGCTACGATGATCCTTAGCTAATGATGTTGATACAAAAAAAATATCTACCAAGGAAACTCAAGTGTTCCTTTCTCATGTCTGAAATCATTACCAGTTATCGAATTCTAAGCTGTGTTACTGGAAATACTAATACATTCTATCCATAACTGCAGTAATATCATAAGGGGAATGTGTGTGCGTGTGTGTATATATATAATGGAGGATGCATGTAGAGTTATGAAATGGTGTCGGTGTCGTTGTCGTTGGATTGGGCCAAGCAGCGTGAATGGTAATCAGTGTAATCAAAGCTGAAGATTCGATCAGCCCAAAGATGGAACCAGCTCTCGAGAGACTCGTCGTTTCCAACACCATCCTCCTGTCCTAAT
This sequence comes from Tarenaya hassleriana, assembly GCF_000463585.1. NCBI lineage: Eukaryota > Viridiplantae > Streptophyta > Magnoliopsida > Brassicales > Cleomaceae > Tarenaya > Tarenaya hassleriana. The sequence goes on along the minus strand of NW_010965373.1, from coordinate 2,317,709 downwards.
TGTCCCTCCTCCTCCTCCATCACCGCAGGCTTTGCCTCTTCCTCTGGCAGTGGCTTTGGCTCCGCCGTCACGGCTGCAGGCTGTTGCTCAGGTGGCAACGACCGTTGCTGAGGTGGCGGCGGCTGTTGCTGAGGTGGTGGCGGCTGTTGCTGATTTGGCTGTGGCGGCGGAGGTTGAGTTTTTCCGGTGGGACCCTTCTTGCTTTTCCGGTGACTCTCTGGGTGTTTGGCTGCCCATTGTTCCATTGTTGTCGGTTTTCGTCACAAGATCAACGGAAAAAAATGGGGAATACAACATGCATCCAAGTATATGACAAAACAAACAAAATCCACGTTTAAAAAAAATATAAATTACACGACATTGAGCAGTCGTTGTCGCATACGGATCTTTAAAAATTCACTTGGATATATAATTACGAAATAATTTTTTCGCTGTTAACCATGTATAAAATAATCGAAAAAAAAAAATTTATCAAAATAATATAGGAATTCGAAAGAATATAATTTTTATGAAACGGAAAAATGAAAACCGAAAAAATCACCTCTAGAATAGTTCAATCGGTAAAACGGACGCAAACAGTCTATAACATTCCGAATTCAAATCTTAAGTTTGGAGAGATAACGTATAATCTAAATATTGTGGTTGACTCCCAAGATTGTACTAAATAACTGAAAAATTACCGAAAGAACAAAAAAGAAGAGAAAGGGAGGGCGCTTACGTTTGGACAGCCGGTGACCCATGACGTTCCGCAGTTACCACCACGGTGTGATCTCTATTGTACAATATTACGGTAATTTATGTTTATGTAGGAGTAAAAAGTATTTAAAAATGGAAAAATACCATATTTTTATGTTTATGTAGAAGTAAAAAGTAAATATTGCTTTTTAGTTTCTGGGTTTAGGTTTTGAAATTGGAATTTCTTTTGTATGTTCCATATTGTCAAAAAGAAGAAATTTATGTAAATTTGATATTTATAAAATTGAATTTGGCGTGTTCTCCATATTATATATGCCGGCGTGTTAAAACATTTATGGTTCCAGATCCTAGACCTAACCTTAGACGACTTCGACTGGATATATGCATATGTATTGACAAAAGTGGTAGTTTATAAATATATGTTACATATATTTTTATAAAAATTATGTGACATTTGTAGGTGAAACAAATGTGAACAGACAAAGCGGTGAGGTGGGAGCCAGACGAAGATATATATATATATATATATATATTAATAGTACAATATACCTTAATTAAAAAAATTAGATTATTATATCCCTTTTTTTTTATAAAAGGATGATGATCATTTTCATTCTGATACGTATCATTATTCTGATTTAAAAATTCATTATATGCGACTTTTTAAAATCAAATTGAATAAATTTGAATATAATATACAAAAATCGAATGAAAAATTAATATTTTTCACGTGTAAATCGAATTGACACAATATTTTATTTTTCAAATCTAATTTTTTATAACATTTGTTTTAATAAAAATAATGCGATAAAAAGTTAGAACGAATCTTATTAAAACACGCGAGAGAGAATTGAATACATTTAAAAATGAATCTAAACTATACCATTTTTAAAATAGTGATTTGGACTAACAATTTACTTGATAAATCATTAAATCTAATAAGATTTTAATATTTATATTTTACTATTAAAACATATTATTATAGAATTAGCAGTTAGAAATAAAAATATTTTATACGTTCGCATTATAATCATTATCATAATTTATAGTTTTAATAATAATTTCCATAATTTAAATTAACAATAATTTTTTAGAATTTTCTTAAATTTAAATATATATTTTGTTATAAAAAGTTTGAAAAGTCCAAACTAAATTCTAGTTTTTTTTGGCAATACTCTTATAAAAATATATACATTAGTTACTCTCTCCTTCTTCGGTGTCCAATCTGCTTTGATTCCAAGGCCGCCACAGCCGCCGGCACAAATCTCTCTCTCTCTCTCTCGTTCTTAGGGTTTCCGCCTTCCTTGGCTTCCTCATCAATGGCGTCTTCGTTTCTCAGAATCCCAACTATCTCCTCAAGAACCCTCGAAACCCCTTCTCTTCCCTCCTTATCCTCTTCCTCCTCCAAATTCTCTCCTCTTTCCCCCCATTTCCATCACCGCCACCGGCGCTCCGCCACCGTCCTCCGTCTCTCATGCTCCGCCTCGGCTGACGCATCTCCTCTTCCTTCCCATTCCCTCCGCCGCCGGCCGCAATACATCCCGAACCGCATCCCCGACCCCAACTACGTCCGCATCTTCGACACCACCCTCCGCGACGGGGAACAATCTCCTGGAGCTACCCTCACGGCCAAGGAAAAGATCGACATCGCTCGTCAACTCGCGAAACTCGGGGTTGACATCATTGAAGCTGGGTTTCCCGCCGCTTCCAAGGAAGATTTCCAAGCCGTGAAAACAATCGCCGAGATTATCGGAAACACCGTCGACGAGTCCGGCTACGTCCCCGTCATCTGCGGCCTCTCCAGATGCAACAAGAAGGACATCGAGACGGCATGGGAAGCGGTGAAATACGCCAAGCGGCCGAGGATCCACACGTTCATCGCGACGAGTGACATTCACTTGAAATATAAGTTGAAGAAGAGCAAAGAGGAGGTAATCGAAATCGCGCGGAGTATGGTTCGATTCGCGAGGAGCTTGGGCTGCGAAGATGTGGAGTTTAGCCCTGAAGATGCTGGAAGGTTCGATTTTTTTTTCTTTTTTCTTCATTATCTGTTTGCTTTTTCCGATTTGGGTAGCGAGGATGTTGAAAGGATTTGATTCATGTTCTTGAACTGAAACCAAGTATCAATTTTGGCAGCACTTTTCCGTCACTCGATTTTAGCACTGTAGAATTGGATTAATTTTGACAACCGCGAAGGGTGTCGTTTCGAGGTCACGGGTTCAAATCTTGTCTTTCCTTTAACCCAGAAATCAATAAATTTGTATGGCTGAAGCTGACATTTGATAGTAGTGAAGGGTGCTAATGCTGTAATGGAATATGCAGATTCTCTTTGTTCTTTTTCCCTGTTAATTTAAAAGTCTCTTGCTTTACAGATCCGACAGAGAGTTTCTGTACCGGATTCTTGGTGAAGTCATCAAAGCTGGAGCCACAACTCTCAACATACCCGATACGGTTGGTATAACTTTGCCGAGTGAGTTTGGTCAGTTGATAGCTGATATAAAGGCCAACACACCCGGGATCGAAAATGTCATTATCTCAACACACTGTCAAAATGATCTTGGGCTCTCTACAGCCAACACTTTAGCTGTATGTAATTTTCTTCTTCTTCTTTTTTTCCTTTGGGTGAAACAGCTAGTATGAATCATTTATATGTGTATTGTACTTATATCGCTGCCCTTTTAAATTCAGGGTTCATATGCAGGTGCAAGGCAAGTGGAAGTAACAATCAATGGAATTGGTGAGAGGGCTGGAAATGCTTCACTGGAAGAGGTGGGAGTTTTATGGTTGTGATTGTTGTAACCTGTGAAGAATACTCGCGAAACTTTATGCAACTGAAATCCGTGTTTTAAACATTTAATTTCCCAACCAAACTTTGTTAGTGTAGGAACCACATATTGATAGACTCACATCAGTAACAATGGGAGATCTAGAATACTGATAGCCAGTATTGCTTCAAAACATGCTATGATGAGGCTAGTTAGTTAAGTCTTCTATGGTGTAGAAAAAAGTCGATCTTAGAATACCCTAATATGGAGTTGCTTTCTAGATTTTTGGAGGAATAGCTCGGTTTTTACTTTTGGTGTTGAGCGAAAGCTCTGCTAATTTTCATTTGTTTATCTGATATTTTGTCTAAGAAATTTGGCTCTAGCCTCAATATATCTGTGTTTTGGCTCTTATGCATTTTTGTGTATATTCTAATGAATTAGCCATTGTGAACAGGATCCTTATTTCTCACATCACTACTTTCTTGAAAATGTAGGTTGTGATGGCCATAAAATGCCGCGGTGATCACATATTAGGAGGTTTATTTACGGGAATTGATACCAGGCACATTGTTATGACAAGCAAGATGGTATGCATTCTGAACACCATTCTGTTCTTTTGTGACAGAGAAATTATCTTTCTATTTTTTATGAGGGAAAAAAGAGTTTGTAGATTATGGTCTCTACCAGATAAGGCCTTTCTTCACGTATGGCAGCATGCTTGTTAGGTTGAAGACTACACGGGTCTGCATCTTCAGCCCCATAAGGCTATTGTAGGAGCTAATGCTTTTGCCCATGAAAGCGGTATCCATCAGGTCAGTTGATGAAACCTTTGAAGTATTGCTATCTCCTTCATATCTTGTATGAAATGGACCAAGTCATTTGTCACAAATTCCTAGATGTAACTAAATGTGAGCTAGTTCGGTACGTGGTCAGTTGCTTATTGGATAAACAAGTGAAGAATGCGATATGATTGAGTTCTTTTCCTTATCATGGGAGCTAGAGTAATTACTTGTGTGACTAGATCCTGTCCATTAACTGGAAGAAGGCTATCTCATAATCTGTTTTTTTTTTTGTGATTATGAATTGGCCCTCCAGCTTTTTATAGAAGTTATCAACATACTAAGTTTCAGTCCCTCCCCATTCCATCCATCTCATCTTGTAGAAAAAGATAAATTAAATGAAGAACAATGGTCTCTTTTGAACTTGCATACTTAGTCAGTCTGCTACCTATTTGTATGTATTCTTCCTTCCCCCTTCCTAGTTGCTTATTCCAAAAAGCATCCTTCTGAAGCTCTTAACAGGACCTAATCATTGTCTTGTACGCCATTTAGGATGGAATGCTAAAGCACAAGGGTACATACGAAATTATATGCCCCGAAGAGATTGGGCTTGAGCGGTCAAATGAAGCTGGCATTGTCCTGGGGAAGCTTAGGTATGGAACCTCCCGACTTCTCCTGTCTTGTTGGCAAGTTGCAACAGCTATGCTATATATCATAAAAAATTATAACTAGTTCTCATCAAGCTTGTATCTGTGCATGAATGAAGTGACTGCTCCTAGTTCATCAACTGTGTACGATTAAATGCAGTCAGTAGATTAATGGATCAACTAAAGATGGTGGAATTAATTTTTAAGGAGATCTATTTTGAAAACGTGGGTTACATCTGTGAGAGTGTTGAGTGTGCCAAACGAGTCTCCATTTTGAAATAAGTTTCTTGCGGTAACAGTGAGCTTTATTTTCCGCCGATTCTGCCAGTAGACATTATAACCCTCCTGATTCTGCCCTTTGTTTGCATACAGTTTCTGATGATTCAGGTTTGAGAACATTTTTGTGTATTTTTCTTTTCCTTCGTGCTTCCAGGGCTGAACCGATTTTGAAACCACTATTATGGGCACAGAAATAATCATTATTACTTAGAATCTCATAGAGGAAGGTTCCTCCATTTGTCTAAAGCTCAAATATATGGTGAAATGGAATTAGTGTTATGACCCCCTAACATGTTCAATCTTTTGTGATATTATATAAACATCAACTGTTTGATAATATACGATGTACTGGCAAGTGTGTGCTACATGTATGTGTTTGGACATATATAACTTATTTTCTACTTTCACTTGGATGTTATATTATGCAGTGGGCGTCATGCACTGAGAGACCGTCTTAATGAGGTATGTACATGAAACCTCATCCATACACATGATGTACTCAATGTATCCTTAGGTTGCATTAATGTCATCTTTTCAACTTTCTCAGCTTGGTTATGAACTGGATGAGGAACAGCTAAACAACATTTTCTGGCGTTTCAAAGCTGTGGCTGAGCAGAAAAAGGTAGCAGCAGCTTATGTTGATCATTATGCTCCTTTTATAGTATGATATCAAATTGTTTTTTCGTCTAGCCCAGGTTTTTCTTTCCCAAATTTGGTGCTCTTTGCATTGGTTTTTTCGTTTTAACCGAGTTTGCAGCACATTTCTGTAAAGTGTAAACTGTATGTAATCTTGTAAAATCCAATATTGCGTATTCAGAGTTATCACCTAAACTTTGTGGATGTGAGAATTTAAAGGGGATTGGAGAGAAGAAAGCAGTACTCGATACGTTTTTTCAAAACAAAGAAACAGTAGTTTTTTAAGTTCATGCCACGGATCCCTAAGAGACTGCATGTTTTGCCCCTTGGTATTTTCTCTCGATAATGTTTTTGTTTGTCTGCCGTAAAAGGTGCTTATGGTATTTTTTTTAAATTACTTTTCGATTTGTGGTGAACCAGAGAGTTACAGATGCTGACATAATTGCCTTAGTATCTGATGAAGTTTTCCAGCCAGAAGTCGTGTGGAAGCTCCTCGACGTTCAGGTAATATTGGAATTCAGATTGTCTTGTTCCTTTTTTTCTGTGTTCATCTTCATTTCTTGCCCTTCTTATTTCGATATGGAAATGGAGTGCAGGTAACTTGTGGAACCCTTGGTCTGTCAACTGCAACAGTAAAACTGGCCGAAGCCAATGGGAAAGAGCATGTTGCTTGTTCTACTGGAACTGGCCCTGTAGATGCAGCCTACAAGGCCATTGATCTCATTGTGAAGGTACTTCATGTTAAGATTTCGGATTATATGTATTTTAATTACTGGTGGTCAGTTTACTGTTTCAAGGCTCTCTTTTATGATAAACCAGTTCAGATGATGCATAATCAGATAATCCACTGAAGTGCTCTGCATATTGCTTGACCAAGATTTAATACGTATAATCAGATGATGCATAATCTCGATCAATGATCTCTCCTTTTTCTTCTCTTTTTGGTTCTTCAGGAGCCTGTGACTCTGCTTGAATATTCCATGAACGCGGTAACAGAAGGCATCGATGCCATTGCAACCACCCGGGTTTTGATTCGCGGAGACAACAACTTCTCTTCTACAAATGCATTAACTGGTGAAGTTGTTCAAAGAACTTTCAGGTCAAAACCCACTTCCCTTCACTTCTCAGCTTTCAACGCTCTCAGAATTTTTAGCCCGAGTGAACTAAAAACAGAAGATAATTGGACTGACCTGCGTGGGTTTGGGTTCATACTCGCGATTATTCGGTCATAAGGTGGCATTGTTTTTTGTTGTCTGGTTCGGTAAATTACACAGTGAAGCACTTGTGTGTTTGTGTTCTGCAGTGGAACTGGAGCAGGGATGGACATTGTTGTCTCCAGTGTCAAAGCCTATGTTGGAGCTGTCAACAAAATGCTCGGTTTCGAAGAACGTTCCTTACCGAGAGTCTCGTCGGAAAGCAGCAAAGTTCCGGCCTAACCCTATGCCTTTACTCGGTCCAAAACTCGGGGATCCAGGTGCAGAGATAGGTGAAAGAATCTATCAGCTTTTAATCGTCGTTCTTCGTGCCTAATTTATGAATCTTTTTCGCCGAAACTAAGACTGTTAAGTGTAAAAAAAATGGAACAGTGGTTTGGATTCTGGTAAAACAGTTGCAGAACTTCATCATCTAAAGTCATTTTGTGAGCAGGAAAAGGAGTTGACTGATGTGTAGTTTCCACTTGGAATTTGTCTGAATAATGCGAGCAGGAAAAGGAGTTGCATGATATAATGATATTATATAATTATCTTTAAAAAATTAAATTAAACGTATGCGAAGTAAAAATAAAAAAAATGAAATGATACGTTTTTTAAAATGACGTTTTTTTATAAAAAAAAAAAGTGATTTCTAATTAATTTCGAATCAGTTTTTTAGGTTTTATAAAAATTTATATCCATTTCAGATTTTTAGTTTTTTTAAAGATGATATCCATTTCGCTTTTTTGTATATAATGTCTGTTTATTTTAGATTTTATTAAGATTCTTTTAACAAAAATAAAATACATATTTTTAGAAAAAGTCGTTTCCATTTTTTTTTGTTATTTTTATTATCCAACTTAGTTTTCATTAATTTTGGGTCAAAATTACATCGAAGTAACTCTGTCAAATACCTCCAACTCCAAAACCTTTGTTAACACTAGATGAGGACCCGCGCGCTGCGCGGGTTAAATTGTTTTTGAACTGTATCATTTGTTGACATTAATATAATAAAAACTTATAAAGATTATTTGTTACATTCATCCAAAAATATATCTATGTAATTTAATTATTGTAAATCATCATTATATTATTTATAGAATGAATATTAAAAAAATATAAAGTTGTATAAAAATATGAGTGTCGTTGTCTACACGTTATATAGGTTCGATGTAAATAATTTGTTATGAGTGTCTTAAATCTCGATCTTTTTTTATGCGTGATGTGCGAGTTATTTTTTATTTGATTATAAAATATTATTGATATGAATGTATTAAAAAATATTTTATATATTATGTAAGGTGAAAACCCTTAAAAATTCTCAAACTTCAAATTCAGTTGAAAACTAATGTGAAAATTTATACTGGTGTGTCATATATATCACATTGGAAATCTATACTTTTTTTTCTTCCTTTGCAAACTATACCTTTATATAAATTTTTGACAAAAATATCCTTACTTTATTATCTAAATTCAGTATTGTCATTTAGTGCTGCAAAAAATATGCAGTATAAAAAAGTAATTGTTTTTTGGAAACTGTATTATCCGGGAGAACTGTTTTTTCATCTATGAAACATGTTTTTCATCTAACACCCATTTTCGTCCGGGAGAACTATTTTTTATCCGAAAAAACTGTTTTTCAACCGGATAAAAAACAGTTCTCCGGAACCAAAAACAAATTCTCCCGGACGGAAAACATATTCAATCATTATATATATATATGTATATATATATATAAATAAATGAATAAATAAATATTAAACTTTTTTCGATTGTTTTTGTTTTTTGTAGTTTTTGAATTTTTTTATAATATTTTGTAAATTCAAGAATTTATTTATATTAAAATATGAGGTAATTATTCATGCAAACTTATGATTATTATCATTGTTAATATAACACATAAAAATTCTAGATTATTTAATATATATATATAAAACAATATCATTATTATACTAATAATGTAATAATGTTTATATTCTTATATACATATATATATATATATATTGATTGAATACTATAATTTTAACTTTACATAATATATATAATAATTTTTATACATTCATATCAATAAATTTTATAATAAACAAAAAATAATCCACACATATACATAAAATAATTGTATAAATATACATACCTAAGCATATATACATATATATATATATATATATTTATATATATATATGCATGCATATATATATATGTATGTATGATCTGCTCTTTCCGGATGTTCCACGCCACTACTTCTTCTAAAACTTGTTACCCATGTTTTTGTGTGAAGATACACATCCACCCATATTCGAATTCTCCTGGAATCCAAATGTTAAAGAGATCAAATCTGTTAATGAAATCTCAAAGATCTGTTGAAGATGAAAAAAGATAGAAACTATTTAGATTGATATCAGTGATACGTTAATATTTAGAAAATATTTAGACTAAATCATTTATCAAATTATCGTTCTTTATATAATTAGTTTAATAAATAATATATATATATTACCAATAAATAATTTATGTCCAAAAAACGATCTTAAAAAACTCAATTAACTCACCTAATATTTATTCAAAAACCCTTATTTTGCTAAGCCAAAAATAATAATATTATTTAGAACATATAAACACAATTTCTTTGAAGAATGTAAAAGGCTATCATACATTTTCCAATTTGAACAAACTCATATAATAATTAATCTTGGCCACCGTTTTTGTTTTCATTAGTGCTCTAAGGAATATTACATTGCATATTATTTTCGTTAAAAATCAAGATTATTAGAAAATCTTGGAAATCCTCACTAAGTCACTCCCACATGCACACAACTTTTGATAAAAACAATAAAAACTATTGAAATTAGAAATAATTGCAGAAAAAAATAAAGAGAGTTACAGTATGGAGGGCAGGAAGAAAGGATAAAGAGGCAAAAGAGAGACGTGGGAAACTTTTCGTGTGTTGTTCATTCCAAACTATTCATACAAAATATTTATACAAACTCAAATCTAAACCAAATCATACTAAACCGAACACCAAATCTAATACTAAACCGATACTCTCTAATATATATATATATATATATATATATATATTGAGAGAGATGATAAAATGTGGATGTCTCCCAAGTCAATGTGAAACTTTTAAAATGATACATAGGGAAAAAAAAATTCTAAACCACCAAAGATAATATATAACTCACATGCATTTGTATGAGGATTGGTATTTCTTGACGGTTTAGATAGACCCCCTTGACTTGCTGTCCGTTGTAGGTTTGTTTCATATTTTTACCCTTTTGCATCGGGTATCCCGTTTGCTTTTGTGTATTTCATTACGATTTCATTTATGGATGTAAAGGAACCTTTTTTTACCAGTAATATGAATCACACGTAAACAAAAAAAAAACTCACATGTATCAAGAAGTCAATACAATTTCAAACTTTACAATTTGTTCTTCGTCTTTGGAGGACTCTCGAACATCCAGCTTCGCTTTCTGTACATCCCACTTCGCCTTCTGTCTTGCTGATGGAGGAAGCGTTAGTTTGACAATAATTAAAAGAATTATCACCGTTTTGAACATGAGGCCATTTTTTTATATCGAGCTCTGTTTGATTCATGTATTATATAGAAATGCTAATAAGATAAAAATACAATAAAATAAAATTGAAATTAATTACAAAAAGAGAGCTACCGTTTTTCCATTAGCAGATTAGTGAATAGTCTATCCAATAATAAATATTCTTACTACCTTTTTTGTTTGTAAGTAGTGGAGTGGGCAATAAATATTGTATTTAAATTATAATAATACATTTATAAGTCATATTCTATTTTTATAGTCGAAATAAGATATCATTTTTTAGAATTTTTTAGATTCTTCTTGATATCTTTGAAGCATACCAGATATTCGACTATATACCGAATGATAAGGAAATTAAGTTACCTGGACACCGTATGCCGCATCTGAGGAGTTAAAACAAAAGAGGTATTGAAGACAAAAAGCGGATTGGTTAACTCGTTAGAACGGACGTTACGAAAAAATATTGATCGGCTTAATTAAAACATCATAATTAATTTTTTATTTAATAATAAATAGATAACAAATTTTGTTTTATGGGACGACTTGTAAATTGAATCGTTTTAGTATGATCAAAGCTCTATTGATATATAATACCGGAGAAATATTTCACCTTTTAAACTCCACAGATAAGTTTTTTAATTTCTTTTGTAATTTGACGAACATGGTAAATTTTTTGTTTGGCAAAGATAGCGAGTAGTTATATAAACATATCAAAAAAAAATTCTTTGCAATATTACAAATAATATCATCAACCTTTTCAACAAAAATATTTTTCGTCTAATCAAAGGTTTCCACACCATTATCACTAAATTAAAAATAAAAACCATATTTTTTCATAATTACCGACGTTTCAGTCAATTTCAATTGTTTATGTGTTCGTTATATATATATATATATATATATATATATATATATATATTATTTTCACACTATTCTTTTCAATATACTTTTTCGCCAATTATAATATGTGCAAATCATTTCCAAACAATATATGAACAATACAATGGTATACTTTGTTGTCTTCCACGACAGAGTAGAATTCAGCTAATTCAGGTTTTGCGTTTTCAAGGAATTCAAAGAATACTTTTGAGTACTTGTGTAATTTTATTAACAAAATAATGCAAAAAAAAAATGAGAAAAGAGTCGTCATTCACTTCATAATTTAATACAAATTTATTCGCGAATTTCGATATATAACAAAAAGAATTTTAAAAATTATTTACAAACTGTGACAAAAAATGTTATCATTTATAATGTTTTAATTCTTCCTAATTTAAATTATATTGATCACCAAAATGATTATTGGTTACATATTTGTGTTCTCGAATTTGACCATAAACCTATATCGCATCTAAAAAAATCACACCAATATCATTTGTACTACAAAAAATTAAAACATATAGCATCAAAAATGAAACGTAAAACTCGTTGGAAGCCGACTTTGGTACACGTTTGTAGTACTTGTACACATTCTCGAATTTCTCCTTACATTTCTTGACACTTCTTGGATACCCAAGCTCAGCCATTTTCCTGGTCATTCATCAAGAATCCATATAAGATATATACTTGCATATACATAAATATATATATGCATATATGTGTGTTTAGAAACCCATTCTTCAAGAACACATACATATGAGTATATGTAGAAAGACATGTATATATATGCATATACATATGAAGTCTTGTATAAAAATCATGAGTAATAGTTACATCAAATTGAAAATAAAAATAATAATCCTCAGATAAGAGTAATATGCATACATATATACATGTATATGTATATACAAATGTGTTATATATGTATATATAGTTTGGAGTAGTAACAAAATAAATATGGAGATTTATTCCTACAAGAGAGACTTAAAAGCATAATTTCTAAAAGTTTAGTCTATCTCCGATTGTATCTTCAGGAGAGCCAAAATCTCCAACTGAAACCATCGGGTTACTCTCTCTCCACAGCCGAGGACTGTGGAAATATCACCGTAATCCTCCAACTTCACATCCATCTCTTCCTCTCCTACCGTGACTACCACGATTTAGTTTTTTTGGTTTTTGGCTTGATCCCCCAATATATATGTATGTAATATATGCTAATTTTGGAATAAAATGTTTCTAAGGACCAAATGTTGATATTTATTTATATTTAAAGTTGTAAATTTTTGGTGTATGGCTTTTAAGCCATTACCATTAAATCATGACGATTTTGATTTTGGAATATAATATTGAAGGTTTTATAAAAAAAAATATCTTTACAATGATAATTTGGAAAGAGATATAAATGAAAGATACGTTTCACACTAAAATATATTAGTATTTTATTAGATTTAGTTATTTTAATAATAAATTAATTTTAATATGAGAAAAGTGAGAGGTATTGAAAAAACTTTGGCATTTAAAACTGATATTATTATATTTTATTTGGTTATTATTAATTTTTCAATGATAATTAAAAATTTGCTACATGGATGATGATCACCTACTCTATTGTCAAATTAATAGCCATGGTCATTCACCACCCAAAGTAATGACCACTATGCATAATGATACGTTTCTCCCATTACTAAGCTAATAAATAGTCTTGGTCATTTCATATTTTTAACTTTTTATTCTATCAAATATTAATTACATGTTAAATCTAATCCAAATGATTTTTATTTTCTCAAAATATTATCATTTTAGTTACCATAATTAACATATAAACAAAGATGAATTGCTAAAACTCAATTATAAATAAAGATTAACATATTATCATTTTAATAAGAACAAAAATTTATTGAAAATCAATAGGATGACATGAATTGACTTTTTTTATTATTTTTATTTTGAAGGTAAATTTAAAAATGCACACAAATATAATATAAATAAAATTCATTTTTTTATTTGGACATAATTTTTTCAAAATAATATCATTTGAATTTAATATATTAAACTAACAACGAAATTAGAAATTATTTTCATTATATGAAACAAAAGTTCATATTTTTTTCCCAAAATCATATTTATAATATTCTAATTAAATAACTAATGAGAAATTTAATAGGCACACACATATATATATGATTAGTGAAACGTACGGCGTAAATAGACGTAAGTAGTTTTTTACTCGTAAGCCATAAAATTTGTAATTTAATTTTTTTATTATAATGTTTAAGTTATTATTTTTTATTAATTATCTTATTATGAATTTTTTTCATATGAATTTAGTTGAAAAATATAGAATATTTTTTTTGATAAAGATAAAATATATGTTTTTATTAGTTTATATTATTATATAAAATTAATTTAATATGAATTAAAATTGTTTAGAAAAAGAGAAAATATATATATAGAAAATTAGTGAAACAATGTGATATTCATAGATACACCAATCTCCATCATCCCCGCCTATGTTATGAGCCGACCGAGAAAGTCTCGAAAATTCGCCAACATGTGCCTTTCTTGCTCTGCATAAACCTCGGTATCCCGATATTTTACCTTTGCTTCTTGCTTTTCCTCGTTTTTTGTCAATCGGGCCTCTGCTACTTTCGTTGATATGATCATACGATTTTCATCGCATATCAATGCCCGTGTTGCTGGAGATAAATGCCTCTCTTCCTCTGTATCATGTTGATATAGTACAGAGTCGTCGCTCTTAGTAGCTGCTTAATCCTCAACCCGAAGAACATCAATGGAAGACTCTGGAAAGGCGATCTGTAATGTCTCATGTTGTTTTTCTCTATTCTCTTGGACCATCCGTCGAGATCCGTCGCAAAGAACACCGGATCTTTACTCTCCGCAGAGCTCGCCGGGTCCACCTCCACAATCTTCGCCGGCAGATACATATACATCATATATACACATATACACATACAAAATACATTCATATATATATATACATATACACACAAATATATACACATAAATACATCTATATATACATATATACAAATTACAAATTCAAAATAAAATACAAAAATTGCATTCATACATACTACACAAATATAAACACAGATACATGCAAATAAAAAGTAAAAAATATAAATTTATACATATATATATATATATATATCCATACATATATATCCACCATTTTAGTAGCTTCGTGATTGTCATCGCCATCTTCTTCTTCCGGTTCTTCACCGTTGGTTTAAGTTCCACCGCCATCTCATCGGAATCTAATTCTTCCGATTCTTCTCTTTGGAAAGGCCAAGAATTAGTGGTTTCATGTTATTTAAAGAAAAAGTTACGAAACATAAATGGAGAGATTTGGAAGACAAAAAGGTTTTTTACAAGCGGAGAGTTATAATTCTAAATCAATTGTTTTAAATGTAATGATTGTTATTACTTAAATGTAATTCTCCTTTTATACGTTTTATTTAGTAATTCCATATTACTTACGTTTTTTTTAGTAACTCCATATTAAGTTTATAATTTTGTCAATATATTAACTCCATGTATGTACATATATTTTTATATATATTAACTCCATATATTAGTCCGTTACATTATATGTTAGTGGGCTAATTAATTGTTAATTATTATATGCAAAACATTATTATATGCAAAACTCAATGCTAATCTAATTAAATGTTCATATAACTAAACATTTTTATAACCAATCAAAATTTTAGAAACATCCATGTAGGATGATGAGGTGGCTTCACCAAATTGCTTTAAACTTCTTTATTAATATATATAGATATAGATTCATCCATAATTTGTTTAAAAATTTCAGATTATCCTATACAAAATTATTACCAATGGATTCGAATTCAATATAATATAACAATAATATTGTTGGAAACAGTTGCTTAACTGTGACACCAACGACGAGTTTTTACTATTTTTACATGGACAAATAAAAGTTCTTCTCCTCCGTTTTAACCAACCGCCATTGTCTTCCTACATTCTTCAATCAAATTCTGATAACCTCATCAAATCTATTGTCTGCATCGACCGATTCATTCTCTGTTCATAATCTCATCAAATCTCTCGTGGGCATTCCTCAAAATCTCATCTTGTTACGGAAATATGGAGGATCAGCTCAGACAATTACATGCCATATTCGACCGGTTCGACATGGACTCGGACGGGAGCTTAACCGTCCTAGAACTCGCGGCCTTGCTCCGCTCGCTCGGCCTCAGACCTTCCGGCGATCAGATCCACGTCCTGTTAGCCAGCATGGACGCAAACGGCAACGGATCCGTGGAATTTGAGGAGCTCGTCGGGGCAATCCTCCCCGACATGAACGAGGAGATCTTCGTGAACTCGGAGAAGCTGCTCGAGATTTTCCAGTCTTTCGACAGGGACGGGAACGGTTTCATCAGCGCGGCGGAGCTCGCGGGCGCAATGGCGAAAATGGGTCAGCCCCTGACGTATAAAGAGCTCACGGAGATGATCAGAGAGGCCGACACCAACGGAGACGGCGTCATAAGCTTCGGAGAGTTCGCTTCAGTCATGGCGAAGTCCGCATCCGAATTCTTCGGTATCCCTTTCACTTCATGACAGTTATATGTCTGACCACAAACAGTAGAAAAGATTTGTAAAATTTCCTTCTTCTTGGTTCATATCAGAATCAGTCTCCACCTTTGACTTTGATAATATACTCTGCAGCATCAGGTGAAAAAAAGTTTTTTTTTTTGGGAATGTTCCAATCTCAGTGGAACGCCATTGATTCAGACGGAATCAGATCAAATGAAGAAGACAAAACATGTTTCTGATGGATTTAATCCGATCATTAATGAAATTCATGAACTTTCAAATCAAAAAGTATATGCAAATCATTCAACGCGAAATCTGCCACAGTTTTGAACAAAAACAGGAAGGACAAGCTCGCATTTCCAACAAATGCTGTGAAATATCTATTTTAAAACATCCAGACAATCTGACAAATCCAAAAACTAATGAAAATAATTAGTAAAAGAATACATAAAATGGCACACAACGTGATTGATCCTAATGAAAAATAAAATAAAATAAAATCAGAGACAAACACACCCTCTATGCTGTTTTCCTCTTCTTCTCCATAATCTTTTTTTTTTTTGTGTGTTATGTTTTGTCTTTACAGATGTTACAAAAAAAAAAGTGGGAAAAACCAAAAAGAAAAAGGAGAAAAGGAAGTTGGAGAAATCAAATATGTCAGTATCAGAATCTTGTGGTGGGACGAGCAAAGCCAGGCTGCAAAACATGAACACAAAAAAAAAAAAAAGGCCGTAACACTTAATAGTTTCTGTCAGAAAAACGAGGTTTTGATGTGATGTTCTGTTTGGATTGGTAAGAATGAAGGAAAAAAGGAAACAGTACCTGAAGAAGCATGGAAGGAGCTGCAGAAGCGGAAGCTTCTAGAACAACATGGCTTCTGGTTTTCCTTCCATTCAGTGAAGGGCTATTTCCTACTGTGATATCCCAAAAGCTTCTCTTTTTAGCTGTTGTTGCTAATGGAGACTTGAACCGATGGCTCGGGCTCTTCAACTCGCTCGAAGGGTCATTCTTCTTCTTCTCCCCCCTAGTGATTACCCTCTTCGGTTCTCGAGTTCTTCCCGGTGTTATCTCCCTTTTTCTTGAAAGATCTCGAATGAGTTCGTCTTTTTTCTTGATCTCCAATGTATGTTCTTTCTTCATTCTCTCCATCTCCATTTTTAAAGATTTTACTGTAAGTTGAAGCTCCTTGACAGTTTCTTCTGCCTTTCTCCTTTTGGATTCCGGGGTGAAACACGTGCCTGACAAGAACGAAGGCCTCGGTTTTCGTTTCTCGTTTGGTTGAGCGGTTGATGGCGGAGTCATGAGAGATGTGACTGAAGGTGGAGTCATGGAAGCAATATTGTTTGCAGCCAAAGACTGTGCTTGGAGGGTGAGGAGCTTTTGATGTTGCTTTGCCAGTTGAACACGCAGTTCTCGGTTCTCTTTCTGAACCTCAAACAAGAGCTTGGCCTGGTCTGGTCCTTGTCCTGATCCTGGTTCAGACACTTGGACCACCTCTTCATTTGTTTCACAACCCTGAATCCAAAAAACAAGAATTAGAAACCATTTTCTGAAACTGTTGCATCGATATGAAACCCCGAAAAGCCTCTGCAATGTGTACCTTAGTGCGGATCTCCTTAGCTCGATCCGCCCAATGGAGGGTATTTTGCGTTTCACCGAAAGAATGATTGCTCGGACTGATATTAGCGATCATCACAGTGTTACAGGCACCTCCTAATGAGTCCTTGAGTAGCTGAGTGAGCTTTGAATTCCTGTATGGGATATGCTTCTTGCCTTCCACTAATGCATTGATGCAACTACTCAGTGCAAGAAGCGATCGGTTTATGTTTGCACCCTCTAGAGATCGAAGTGTCCTCTGGTCAGTTGCAAGGGCTCGCTCTGATCCCGCAAGATCGATGAGAGAGAGCTTTCCAATCCGGTTTATGATGCTCATGGACGCATCTCTTGTCCTGTACTCCACCATGACCTAGAATCCAGTCAATACAAGAACAGATAAACCAGAGTCATTCACCAGGTTCCTGGCTTCTATAAACCGATATCTTGGAAAGGTAAAACGGGTTTAAGCCTCGAGAAACGATGATAATATGACATGAAACTACTACAATTCATCAAGATCAAGATATTGGAACACACTGAGTCATATGCATTGGGAAATACTCCATTTCAAGATGAAGAAAACGAGATTTACCTGAAGAATAGCATGTGAACGTGAAGAAGTTTCGTTGGCACGAGTTGGCTCGGTAGTTCTGTTTTGATTTCCACGTTGGAGCAACACCATGACCTGCCATAACGAAAATGAGGCCAGATTCCTCTATTGGATTTTTCGTTTTCTTCGAGTTTATTTGAATTAACTCTGATACCATATTGAATTTGAGCAATTCAACTGTATTGAATCCGCAATTATGGAACTTGGATATTCTAAACCGAACCAAACCAAACTAAACCGGCCTAGAGTTAAAACAAGAGACAGAGTAGATAGATACTTCATCGGTGGAATAAGCTCGGTATTGAGTGAGGCCAGCTGCTACAATTCCCTGTTAGACATTGAAGGCATTTCTCTCACAATAAGTGAAAAGAATGTACAATAGAAAGCCGAAAACTTTCTAAGTGATTAGGTTTCCGCACCTGTTTATCTTCGCGGAGTACTAGAGGTCTACCGGGTGAGAGCAAATCTCTAACCGTTTCATTGTAAACCTCGAGATACGAAAGATGAACAACGTGATTCCCATCGACGCTTCTCTGTCTAACCTTTGCAAAAAGATCTTTAATGGCTAAAACCATTACACCCGGATTGTCAACCGTGCCTAGCATCGTGTACGTTTTGCCAGCTCCCGTGGCACCATAGCAGAAAACAGAACCATTCCTTCCTTGAAGAACTGCCTCTACAAGAGCTGACGTTCTGAAAACCCAAAACAAAGAACAGAGAAGATGCTTCATCAGAACATGGATCGTAGTAACTTTGCGTATAGATCAAACAGCTAGAGTTTCATAGTACCGAAGAAATCACAAATTCTATATCCTGTAATCTGTGAAGTTACACTTACGTTGTGGAATAGACTTCCTGTTGAGTCGTGGTCTCGGGGAAGGAAGCGTCGAAGGTGAAATGGCGGCCTCGGAGCCTTTTCAGCCTGAGATAATCGTTCTCACTCGCATATTCCGTCAGATAAACATCTCTCTTATTCACTATCTTCACGCAACACCGAGACCCGGCCTCTTTCTCTTTCTTCGCCATTGGCCTAAGCCTCAAAAAAACGAGAATTCGACTCCCATTCTCATCGAAATTCTCTGTTTTCTCCACTTTATCAACCTGTGTGACATTATTAGCTCCATTAACCTCATCTTGATCTGGATTCTGCTGCACAGATGCTCCCATGGAGAGCTTTCTCATCACATTAGAGGAAGATTCTCGCTTTTTCGGATACGAAGTGATTCGATCAGCACCCACTATTACATTGCGATCAATATCCATTATTACATTGTTCTCCTTAGCTTCCTCACCACCGTGGGGCTGCGACAAAACCAGATTTCTCGTGGCTGTAGTGTTTGCATCGTTCTCTCTCATCGTATTGTGCTCCAAGTTCGAATTTTTCACCTCGTTTCCCAGGCCCTTTTCTCCCTTCCTGCAAGAATCAAGCAGCTCGATGCTCGGGTGAGTGGTGAATCTCTGTTCTTCGTGTTTCGGCGACTGATTAGGGTTTCTCAGAGCAAAAGAGGCTCTCTTTTGCTGTTCGTACAAAAGGGTCAAAGCCCTCATCTTCTCTTTCAGCCCTTGATGCGGATTTCGCATCGGGAGAGTCGAATTGGCGTTTTCTTGCTCATTCTGCTCTTGCCTCAGAACCTTAGAACGAGTCGATACAGGCATTTTTTTCTTGCCCTTTCTTATGATTTTCTCACCATCCAAACAAACCCAGATGAAAATTTTCGCAGACCCAAGCGGAGAGATTGCAAGATTTTACCTTTATTGTGGAAGAAGAAGGGCAAGAACGAACAACAACTACAGGAACAAAATTGTGTGTGATCTCTCAAATGTTAAATTAGGACCCAATGTGCGCCGTTGATTCGACTAAAATCCGACGGTCGAAGTTAATGCGAGGGAGATCTGAGATTTCAAAGTGCAAACTATTGCTACTACCACTCCTATTTTTGGCTTTATTTACTCTCAGATATGTGAATCCTTGGAGTGGCAAAAGTAAGTACTGGACTGGAGATATTAAAAGAAGAAAAAAAAGAAAAAGAAAAAGAAAAAAAGACTATATGGACGAATTAAAAATTTTGAAAAAGTGATTGCAACGGTCGAAAATTCGTGCCGTCAGGTCAACGGTAATTTAGCTATGGGCCCCACTTTAACTTTTAATTCAAGAGAAATCTAGATGGATAAAAATCATAAAATAATTGTGGTGTGTTTTTATTCATTATGCTTATTCGTTTTAATAGTATTTTAATATCTAGAAAATTTTAAAGAAAGTATATAAAAGAATATAATTTATACTTAGAGTACAACAAACGAAAAAATATTTGTTTGGAAAAAAATTGGATATCAATTTCGGATATATATAAAGAAAAATCTCTTATAAGAACATAAATTTATTAAAATGTATTAGATAAACATATAAATAAATAAAAAGTGTATACAAAAATTTCTATGATTGGCAATCGTTAACAATGCTAGATATCTAACGGAATATGGTAAAAGAAATTGGCATGGCTTGTTATAATTTCAATGTCAATATCAAGTAACCGTCATGTTACCCACACATCAACGAAAAATGTTACATCAAACATTTAAGAAAATTCAAAACATATACATATATACACACACATATATATAGCCCTATATATATTTATAACACGCTTAGACACATATATGCATATACACAAGAATGCACTTACATATATATATATATATACATATATATATCCACATATTTATACATAGAGATAACTAAATACATAGTAATACCTAAATATACATGTATATATACACACATATTTTTAGATATATATAAACATATACACATTTATCTATACATGTATATATGTATATACAAATATACGCACTTCACATATTTATATATATCCATGCATTATACACATAATGTATCGTGTATTGTTGATAATCGAAGCATACCAAGATTTACATAAATAGTGTATCATGTATTATTGATAATCGCATAAGTACTTTATATATACACCGCAGTTTCCTCTCATTAAAATTCATAATTCATATACTAATATGATAAAAAAAAAAAAATAGATAACCACAATACATAAATATCGAAACTCCTCCACAAATGTGGTAACGTGTATGACATTGGACGATATTTAAATTTCGACAAAAATGTTTATCTCATTAATAGATTATTTATCACGAAAACTGTCTCATATTCCAAAAACCCTAAAAAAATCAAACATATCGATGGAACCAATTCGTATAGACGCTTTCGTTCTCACAACCAAACAAATTTGGAGATTCACCAACCTCTCCTTTCAAGAAGAGTCATATTTGTAACTTTTTGGTTCGTTCTCGATCTTTGCATTCAAATCTCTCGTCGTTTTCGTAACAACTCTTAATTCGTCTCCAAGTTCTTTTTTGTCTCTTTAGTTCTCCTTTGGGATTTCAATTCCGAATCAAACTCCTGCCCCAAAAAAAAAACAAAATATAAATTTTAATATCTTACCATTAATTAATAAGATCAGTAAACCTGAATTTTTTTTTTTTAAAAAAAAACTTTTTGGTGGAAATTTTGTAAATCCATTGTTGAAGTTAGGAGTCGTATATGTACACAAGGAAGATAATTTACTATTGAAGAAAGTTTTGTGTAAATCGTGCAATGTATTTTGGATATTAGAAAACATGAGTTAGCATCGTACGTACGTGCAAACTAAGTGCATGGGTTACGATGAAAATTCATATTGTATAGATAAATATTGGTGGAGAATATCTAAATAGATTAGTTGAATGATATTAGAAATATGTATCTGAAATTGGTATTAGACGAACAAAATTAGAGAGTTCCAAAAATGTATATGAATAATCAAATCTTCTTTAAAATCCCATATACTCGAACCTTCATCCACATACGAATAAGCGTTTACTATAAATAATCATATAAATTGTTTGACTCGTGTGTGTGTGTGTGTGTGTATGAGATACATGAGTCCATTATATATACACACAAATTTAATTTGTTTTTGTACAATTTGAAAAATATTACAATACCAGATTATTTCGTTAGGAGTTTACATATTTCGAATTCCGTATATTACAGTGCCTGTATTTATATGTGTATATATAGTTTTATACGAAAGCTTGACTATATATGTTGTGTATCTATATGTGTAATTATAGTTTTATACATAATCTTCATTTAAATAAAAATACCATATGGTATATAATTCTTCAAATGGATAAAAGGACGAAGCTTTTGAAGACCCTTGAATGGCAAACAACACCGTTTTTATACATAATGTCAATTCACCCACCTACCACTATTTCTCTTTTAATAAAAGAATTCATCTATACGCATAAAATCTGCAAATAGTTTGAATTTATAAAAATACAATTCCAATTTTATAATTTTTGGAAGATAGATGGGATTTGAACTATTAGATTGCGAATTTTATCCATCCATCTTTATTGTGGGAAAAACGTTTTGATTTGTGTAAAAAACAAATATTTAGTTACTATAAAATTATAAATAATGCGGATTGTTTTTTTTTAACTAACGCTTAATAAATTTCAAAATACAAAATAATTTTTAAATGGGGAACTCTAAATTAAAGGTTGATGGAAATTTTCAAAAACTGTCGATGTAATTTGTTGGAATTTCTGTAATTCATGTTGTGTTTGCATATTTGTTCTGTAATTTTTTTTTGGACCATACAAAAAAAAATTGTCGATGCATTTTATTTCATTAGATAACAACTGATCCAGTTACAACACTTGTGTCTGAACGAAAGTGTTGAAAAAAAATTGCCAAAGACCAAATAAATAATTTTTGTTATGACATGGTCCAAGTCCAGTGTTTGAGGGAACAAGTTGTTCCATAAATTATATTTTCTCTTACAAAGCAAATTCTTCACCACGACTAAATTAATTACTTAGTTAATTTCCTCGAATTTTCGTTGTATTTTTTACTGTGGAGACCAATAAAATCATTATATTATATATATATATATACACACATTATTTTTGCACTCTAATGTCTTTGCTACTCTCGTAGATTTTGGTCCTTTTTGGAAAAGTCTCGACGACTTTTAATGTTGACTTATTCTAATTACATTATCCGTATTTTCTTTGTTTGAGATTTCGTTGTGATTATTAAAAAATATTTTTATATTCTGTAATTATTTTCCATTATTATTATATTTTATTGAATTTGATTTAGATTTTATTAACATTATATATATAATGGATTTCTGCATAAAATTAATTATCTCTTGTTTGGATTATCGGATTTGTTTTGATTACGTTCAAACTAAAATCATTGCTCCTAATACCGACGAAGACACGTGTGCTGACGCTTTGTTTTTGTTTTTTTTGGAAAATATTGTCCGCTTCTAATTTGACAAGTTTACACCTTTGTCAAAGAATTATTACATTACGGTATGTGGAACGTTACATTTGTTCCAAATTAAATATCTCAAGACCGCAGAAAAAAAAAATCAACAAAAGATATTTTTAAAATTTACTTTAACGCCTCTATTATTGGAAATTAGACAAATAAAAGTTGGAAAATCAAAATTCGAATATTAAAAATTCATCTTCTGTTGAAGAATCTCCGCTAGGCATTAATGGTAATGGCTTTTGGAGATATTACCATTAACGTCAATCTAAGCCCATTTATTTTTTTAGTGTGACATATCTAATTGCGTCACTCCATATACTATTTTCGTTTTATTTCCTTTTAATTTTCATTGAGATTATTGGATATTAAACTTCCTTGTTTTGCATATATCTATAATAGAAATTCTATCTATTGTTCTAATTCGTGGAAGGTTTCTAGATGGTAAAAAAAGAGTACAAACATACGTGGCATGAAGAATAAAATTTCTAAAAAATTATTAGGAAATATTGGGTTAGAAGGGATAAGTATCATCGTTTTATATGTTATAAAAGTAAATGGTTGGATATATGACACCAATTTATAATAGAAAATGACTAATTGCATGGCCGTCAAAAAAAAAACGAAAAAAAACAAAGTATAATTAAAAAAAAGCCAGCAGCCGCACGGGAAATTATAATAAAATAATTAGTCTTAAAATCTCAAAAAAATTATTAACTCTTACTTGGAAAGGGCGACGAATGTTCACAGACGCTATCTATACAGACAAAATCCAACTAAAGTATTTCTCAACCAGTCAAATAATGCCACGTGTTATCCACAAAAAACCTTAAACCGTCGGTCGAATCCGCGCATAAATATCCCTCGCCACAATCTTTGAATTGGTCACTGCTCAAAGTGGAAGAACTCTTTCAAGGCTCTCCTCTTTGTCCCTCAACTAAAGTATTTCTCAACCAGTCAAATAATGCCACGTGTTATCCACAAAAAACCTTAAACCGTCGGTCGAATCCGCGCATAAATATCCCTCGCCACAATCTTTGAATTGGTCACTGCTCAAAGTGGAAGAACTCTTTCAAGGCTCTCCTCTTTGTCCCTCTTCATCTTCTCCCCCCCCCCAAAAAAAAAAAAAAAAAAAAAAAAAAAACTAAACACACCCTTTTTTCTCTCTCTTGATAACTTGAAGAAAATGTCGATACGACTTATTTTCTTATGCTTATTAGTGTTAATAAGAAGATCGATCTTATTCTTATAAACCCAAAATTCTCCTTTCGTCTTTTTTTTTTCCCGTTCTTAAATCGTTTTTCAGAGCCGTTTCGCTGCTTATATGGCTCCAAACCCTACTTGAAAACACGAAAATCTTCAAGAACGTCCATCGCTACGGATCGAAAGAGAGACCATGAGCCCTTTTGGAGATCGGTAGCGGAGGGGAAAGAAGCCGAGAAATTCGTCGAAATTGAGAGAGAATTTAGAGGGAAAAAAAATGGTGAGGACTCCATGTTGCAAAGCAGAGGGATTGAGGAAAGGAGCATGGGCTCCCGAAGAAGATCAGAAACTCATCGCTTACGTCAATGAGCATGGCGAAGGTGGCTGGCGAACCCTCCCCGAAAAAGCTGGTATTTTTTATTTTAAAATCTTATTTTTTGTTTGTCGTTGTAAGACATAAAATAATTATTGTAATAATGTTTTCTACGATTCTGATTGGTTGATAGGTCTCAAGAGGTGCGGGAAGAGTTGCAGGCTGAGGTGGGCGAATTATCTTCGACCCGACATCAAACGAGGAGAGTTTAGTGAAGAAGACGAAGAAACGATCGTTAGACTTCATGCAACTCATGGAAACAAGTGAGCGAATTAAGAATTAGCACAGCAAAACAAAAAATTGATAATTGGTACTAATAACGATAATAATCTCTTTAAGGTGGTCGGCTATCGCTCGGAGATTGCCCGGGAGAACGGACAACGAGATAAAAAACCACTGGAACACTCACATTAAGAAGCGTTTGATCAAGAAGGGCATCGACCCCCTGACCCACAGGCCGATATCGGGAAATTCGGACAGCGAATCCAGCCGAGAAATGCAGAAGGACTGTCCGGAGACGACAGTGGAGGAAATCAGTACCCGTCAGGGGCAAGATCTTGAGCGTCGGAAGCCGCCATTGTCACTCTCAGCTAAGTTCCTTAACAAAGTTGCCAACAAGTTCGCTAGAAGAGTCAACAAAAGTGCTTTGACTGAAATAATCGAAGGTGGTGGACCGCAAACCAACAACAACGTAATCAACGGTAATAGCGTTTGTAATAATAACGATAATTCCATTGAATCTGAACGTGAAAGATCAATAAATTCGTCTACATCAACTTTGAATCTTCTCAACAAGATCACTCCAAGTAGGCTTCGATCCATCCTCGACGGAGAATGCCACCCACCGTCCGTGTCCATGTCCATGTCCTCGGCCTCTTCACCGTCCGTCAATGACCCTTTAACTTATTCTCTCGAGATGAAGATGGGCGATAAGCTTAACGGTGTTTGGAGTGGGAATGATTATAGGGACATTGAATTCAATAAGTTCTTGAGTAGTATCGCTAATGATGAAGATTTCATGGGAGATAACTCTAGGGTTGGGGACATTGTGTTTGTGAACGAGTTCACGGGGATTCTTCAGGATGATGGACCGTATGACACCAACATGATGATGATGGTCAATGAAAGAGAGGCGCGCATAAAAGGAGCTTTTGAAGATATTGAGAGTTATTTGGATGACTACATGGATCTTGAGAATCATTAGGTTCATGATATGATGATGGTTGATCATTATAGTCATGATGATGATGATGATGATGATGATGATGAAAGAAAAGGGCGTCATGTAAATCAAACAAATTTGATTTGCGATGTTCTGTCTGAGTTCGATGTTTTGCAGGGAAGCAAAGAGGAGGTGCTTTGCCAAAAAAAATAATAATAATAATAATAAGAGAAGGTGGTAGTTAACAAATATGTTCTGTTTTTTTTTTTAATATTAATTGTTTACACCTTCGTGTCTTACAATGTTACTGAGCATCTTTTCTGTTACAAATTGAATAAAAGTGGAAAATAATGCAAATATTCTCCGCATTTGAATGTAAAATTGCGTTTTCTTTAATTGTTTTAACCATTATCTTCGTTTATTCGAAACAATGGATCTATTATATATATACCAATTTGAAAACAATTTGTTAACTAATTAGATTCTCTTTAGATTTTATTTTTAATATATGCAGAGAATTTGGTACTTATTCCAACTTGTTAGGAGTGAAAAAAGATATGGGCAACCGAGTTAGCAAATAGAGGAAAATAAAAACAGAAGTATATAAGGTAATCAAAAAGCTCTTGACAAAGAAAAAAAGGTAATCAAAAGGCAAAAATGGAAAATATTTTCAAAATCTTTTCAGATATGATGAAAATATATAACTATTTCATTCCTAACAGCAATGTATTATTAATGTGTTTATTAAATTATTTTTACGATTTATAACATATAAATTTTACATAAACATTTGTGAATATAATTTACATTATGAAAATCTTTTAAATATTTTTACATTAAGAAATTAAATGTAATTCACATCTTATATAATCTAATAATATCTTAAAAGGTTAGAAAATTTTATTTTATAAGAAAATATACAATATAAAAATTATAAAATAAAGAAAATGTGGTAGTGTAATATAGAAAGAAATGTATAATAATTTCTAAAAAAACGAAACAAACAATTTTTTTGAAAAGAAAAGAAAATATAAAAATTTGAAAACTGTAAACTCAAACAAAAATAAAAGAGGGAGTTTTACAATTAGAATAATAATTTTATAGAAGTATTATTTGCATTTATATATTTAATATGTTTTTCTATGGATAGAGGAATATATACTGCTAACTACGAATAAAATTTTTACCAGGTTAAGATATAATGTTTCCAAATATTACAAGACAATATTTTGTTAACATTATTTAAAAAATAATTTATTTATAATTTAGAAGAGGGATATTATTTTTTTAATAAGAAATAGTTATATGCATTATATAAAATATTCATAATTAAAAGTGTAGGGTCAGAAAATCCAATAATTACATATAAATTATTTAAAAATTGATTGAAATCACATGAATAAAATTATTTAATCAAATATTACAATAATAAAAACTGAATGAGAAAATATTTTTACATATTTATCATTTAAAATGATTTTAAATAAAAATAAAATCACATTAAGGATGGATGTAAATATTGAATAAGCATAGTTTTATAAAACGAACTTTAAACCAAAATATTTATCGTGAAATTTTAATTTTTTCGACTATTCCTTTGGTGGCGCAGGACATACGCAGGAAAAGACAAAGAAGCAGGTGATATTTCCTTTTTGTTCCACTATAATATATTATTATTGTTGAAATTCATAATATTATCATATTATATAAAGCATTCTATATTGTATATATACACGCATATTTAACCAAATGATTGATTATTTTGATTTAGACGTTAGTAAACCTTTCTTTGTATTCATTTCTATTATATAATATATTTTTATTTGCTATTCAATGTATCTATTATCAAATTTTTTTTTCAGACATTGTTAATTCTACAAATGTGGAATAATAATCTTGTTTAAGTTACAATGTTCAAATTTATTTCGTTTATAATATTTAAAATGTAGAAATATTATCAAAGTCATCCAATATTAGGTACTAATAAAAGAAAACATATTTTATAGACATAATGATATGCCTAATCTTCTTTTTTATATTAAATCAATCAAAACTACATTTTGCGAAAGAATCTATTTTCACGATGATATTACTAGTTACACCTTATAAGCAATGCCATTTATTTATTTTAACTGATTATTTTATCTTTATGACATTTTTTTGCTAGGTTCTTTAACCAAATCGATTCAATTGATTGATTTTTGTATTTTTTTGTTTAAATTAACATTTCAAATTTTTTTGAAGTATATTAGAATTTAAATAAGTAGAATATCAATATTCACCTAAAACAAAATGAAGAGCTGATATAGATGTTTCAACATCTTTACCCATTAACTAGAGATCAGTGGTTCTCTACTATGAGAATGGAGCAATCTTCTAATCCAATGCTTTACCGCTTAATGCACTGATCTAGAGACGAATGGAGATTATTTTGAATGTGTTAGGCTTAATGATATAGATTTACAGTTGAACGTCATTCAGGATACTTCGTGATATATTCAAAAAAAAAATATTCATCTAAAACAGTTAATCTAATTTATATTAAATCAAATGAAAAGTTTTTTAATATTTTAAATTCATATTTCGAAAAATTATTTTAAAATATTAATCAGATATTTTTTTTGAATATTATCATATACAAGATATAGTGTCTTACATTCTCTCAAGTCTCAAGCATATAAAATCAATAAAAAAATATTAAAGTGTCTTCCCATATACCCAGAAGACAAAAGTGAAAAAATATATTTTAAATTTTGTTTGGCTTTTAAAGTGTTTAGTGTTTTCCCATGCGAAATCCCATATTTAGAGTTAAATATCAATTTATGTGCGAAATTCGATATCTTCGATTCCTCGAGTCCACTAAGGAACTTTCCAAGAGCACGGTTTTGGCGCGCGCGATTCCTCGAGGCCACTAAGGAATAAATTTGGATACTTATACCAAGTTCATGGCATAAAATAAACCGACTATTATCCTTAATAACATTATAATATAATGGTATTATGATCCATTAGACACATTTACATACCTAATTTGACCTAATAAAAAAAATAGATTTAATTTCAATTTGATCTAATTTACATATCTAATTTGAGCATGTTACGGGCGGGCGTCTTTAATGGTGGGCACATGGTGCGACCCTTGACTTGATATTTCTATGCTCCATGACGTGATAGCAATTACAATAATATATATATATATATATATATATATATATATATATATATATA
>NW_010965373.1:2264651-2287868 GCF_000463585.1 Tarenaya hassleriana | reverse complement strand
ATTGGAAAATAAATATATATATATATATATATATATATGAAATGATTCTTTTGCTTATTAAAACTTAAAATTTTTCCGACAAGATACACTTTTGCTGCCATTTCTTGGATCCCACCGTGAGGGGTGAGGGAAGTAAACAAATTGATGAATCATGATTTAGTATTGTGATATATATATGTGTGTGCCGTGTGTGCGTTTGTGAAAATCCATAATAATAATAATGCATGATTGGGAGAATCCTCAACCTAGTGGTTAATGACAATTCCTTCTACCAAGAGGTTGTGGGTTCGAAACCTAAGTATAAAAACTCCCATTGAGTTGGTCAGCTGCATTGAATCCCTTACAAACTAATGGATGTAAACAAATAGTGCGTCCTTCCACTAAAATGGGTCGAGGTTGGTTTACCTACTCTGCGTAGTTTACCGGCTACTACGTAGAGCGGTGGGTTTTCTCAGGTCCGCGATGCTATCTGATACCGTTCTCGTCCGGCCCACGGGTTGAGAGACGTTGCGGTGTCCAGTGTCCGACCCGAAGGGTTGTAAAATAGGAGTTTTCCATCGTAACAATAATAATAATAATAATAATAATAATAATAATAATAATAATGCATGATTGCATGAAAAGGGTTCTTCACCAAGTGCACGGATTTCATTTCCTCCTCTCTTTACGTCTTTGTCATGGATTTTTTAAATTATAAAATTTCATGTGATTTTACTTCAAAAAAAAAAAAAAAGACCGACGTGATTAAGAACATAAAAAAATGAGCACATGAGAAAGCAAATAAAAAAAAGGACCTACATGATGCACCAAAGGAAAAATTCCAAGATGAAGCCAAGTCATTGTAATGAATTCATATGCGTAGCATGCATAGACTTATTTTTCATTTGATAATGTTACAAAACAAACTAAATTCCATCAAAATATTTTTACCATTAGATTTGTCCGATTTTTTTTTTCAGAATCCGAAAGTTCACCATGGTTTTAACCCAACTATATCTTCGAAAAAACCGAAGAAATTCAAGTGAATTCTCCTCTCCACACTTTTTTTTTATAATCTGAAAATTAATCAACCTTTTGATCCGACTACATCTCTCAAACTAAGAAGTCCATGTGAATATCCTTCTCCAAGTGAGAACTCGAACCCGCGTTGGGAAGAAATTTTGCTCCCTTCTTTACTGGATGAACCTCCTAATCTTGGATTTCTCTCCACGTTTGAATTTGAACCCAAAAAATATATTTTATATTTTTTTTTTTTACTATTAGACTATACAAGTTTGGGTTTCCAGGATTATTTTATCTTGAGTTATTTTAAGTATAAATTATAATTATATATCTAGCTAATGCAAATGTAGCAAAACTTTTTTCCTTGATTTTTTTTTGTAATGCAGTAAATAAATGTAAACTAAATATAAATTATTATAATATATAAATTTTCAATATTCTCCGTAATGACATTTAGAATTACCCAATATGATTTTCGGATCATATTCACATCCGTGGGCCTCCAGGATTTCATAACCGGTATCGATTTTCTAAACCAATTACAAAATCGATTGAGATGCCGACCTAAACCGGTGGACCAACCATGAAATATGGACAGATTCTACGAACCCCCAAGTTTGAGGCCCAAAACTCACAATACCATTTTCCCACCCACCCAACCCAATATCGTACAAAATGGGCTTCCGTTGAATACATAATGTATAAAAGAGAAAATGGATTTTCAAGTGTTTTATTTATAAAAAGGATTTTTACGTGTTAGTATATCTTCTATGATATTTTGAGAATTTGTGATTATTTGAAGTAAAAACCAAATGAATAATTGACCAAAAATACACAAATTTTAGAGGAAAATGGTGGAAGAAAAGGTGTTATTGAGATTAAAAAATGCAAAAATGAAATTCATCTTGTTCTTCAAGCGTTGGAGCTATCCAAACGTAAATCGTGTAATGTTTTGGTCTCAAACCAAATAAAAAAAATATTCTAAATCATTATAATTTTCCATTTTTAAGATCATATATTGATCTAATAAAAGTGGAGAGAAATTTTCTAGAAAAATTAATCATGATAAAAATTAACCAAATAATATCGAATCATATTGATTTTTTCATAATCATTATAAGATCTCGATTTGAACGTTTCGACATGTCGAATTAAACCCGAACTTAATTAAACTATTTATGTTTCTGGTTCTGGTTCGATTTCACCCGCACGGTTTATATCGGTTTAGTTCCCTCCAGAAAATATTACGGAAATACCATTAGATACACTCCGATTCAGACAGAAACTTCCGAAGCCACTACCATATGGGAAAATATATAAATGTAGATTAAAAACTTAAATTAAACCTAAACTATAATTTCCGGTTTGGTTTGACAAAAGCCAACTATTTTGTAAACATTATTGAAGAGAATGAATAAAAAAATAATTTTAAATAGATTGGATGTAGACAAATATTTATTTCTCATTTTTCTCTTGATCGCATTAAGAATTAACAATTATGGGTTCAAACTTAATGATAATGGAGTCTTAAAACGGCTGAAAATATTTAAATATTAATTTAATATAGGTCAAATTTAGTGTTTTATAATGGGATCATGCAATTGTACATTGCACTTTGATATTCCTTTCTGGAATTTTTAAAAGGAAATATAGAAATTGGAAAATAAAATTGGAAAATGGCATTTATTTATGGAAATTCGTTTTGAATACACTGTGACAGTGGAGAAGAAAACACACGAAAGGAAAGCCCAAACACACCTGCGAAAGCCAGATCACATCTCACACACACTCTCTCTCTCCTCCCTAGATTCTTTTCCCGTTAAGTTGTTCATGTGTGTCTGAATCCGGACAAACTCGGCTTCGTGGGTTCTGTCCGAATTCGGAGGCGGGTCTTATGAATCGGTTTAGAATCTGGATTGGTTGGTGAGGAAATTGTGGAAGCGGCGGCGTCGGCGGTGTCGGCGGCGGCGAAGGGAGTAGTAAACGGAGGAAGATGCGGCGGCGTCCGGCGAGGAGGAGGTTGTCGAGTTGGATATGGCTTCTTCTGGGTTCGTTCTCTGTGGCTGGATTGGTTCTCTTCATGGTTCATCATCATCACCATCACTCTCATCAAGATCCAAATCAACCGGTGATCGTACGTCTCTCCCCAGTCCATCTTTTTCAATTTCTGATTTTCGAGTTGACTCTCTTGGTTTCCCTTAATCTCTAGGGTTCGATCCTTAGATTCGGGTTCAGATATGATTATCCGTCGTGAAAGTGTAGATTTTTGTGCGGGAAAAGGATTGAATTTCCTTGCTCTGTGATTCTGTGATACTTTAGGGTATGAAGTGTTGTGATTTCGTTTACTTCTGAATCTTGGAGGTTTCTTGGATGGGTTTAGTGAAATTTCAACGATGCACGTCTTGGATTTGAATCAATGTTGCTGTTGAATCAATTTGGCTTTCGGAAGATCGGATTCCTCTTGGTCTCTGATCATGGAGCCTTACTAATATTCTTCGATGCTTCTGCTCGAGGAATTTATTGAAACGAGTTCCACAATTCTATTCAACCAAATGATGGATTAAGCTTCTGCAACGGTGAAACAGTGAAACTGTTTATGTTCAAGTTAAAAACACAACAGAGAAAGTGTGTTTCTTTCTTTGTGAATCTAAAAGATTCAGCGTCATAGTTTAAGTGAAGATGTGTTAGAGTTTCAGTTCACCAAGGTGTGGAAAGACAGATGTTAGGCTCTTGCCCTTTGCTCTGAATCTAAAAGATTCAATGTTCATAACGTGTGTTTCTTTCTTTGTGATTTCCTTTATTTCTTTTTGAATTCTCATATCTGATCCACTTGGCTTTGACAGGAGAGAGAGATGAGAATCGGGAATGCGTCTACCGAACTCTCAGATTCCGGAGAAGAGGCAACAAGCAGTGCTTCGTCGTTCTCTAGGAAGTTAGCAGAGCAAATGACCCTTGCCAAGGCTTATGTCTTCATCGCCAAAGAGCACAATAATCTTCACTTGGCTTGGGAATTGAGTTCTAAGATCAGAAGCTGCCAGCTCTTCCTCTCTAGGGCCGCAATGAGAGGACGGCCCGTTACATCTGGCGAGGCGGAGCCAATGATAAGTGGCTTGTCGGCGTTGATATTCAAGGCAGAAGACGCGCACTATGATGTCGCCACCACGATGATGACCTTGAAATCTCACATCCAAGCCCTTGAAGAGCATGCAAATGCAGCGATGGTTCAGACAACGGTTTTCGGGCAACTGGTCACGGAATCCGTACCTAAGAGCCTCCATTGCTCGGTGGTCAAGCTCACGTCTGACTGGCTGTCAAACCCGTCTCTTCATGAACTGGCCGACGGGAAGAGAAACTCTCATAGGCTTGTTGACAACAATCTCTACCATTTCTGCATCTTTTCGGATAACGTGATAGCTTCCTCCGTCGTTGTTAACTCTACCGTCTCGAATGCTGACCACCCGAAACAGCTTGTTTTCCACATAGTGACGAGCCGGGTGAGCTATGGAGCTATGCAGGCTTGGTTTCTCGGTAACGACTTCAGGGGCTCGGCTGTAGAAATCAGGAGCATAGATGAGTTTTCTTGGTTGAATGCTTCGTATTCTCCCGTGGTAAAGCAATTGATGAACGCTGATTCCCGGGCTTACTATTTCGGCCAACAAGAAAGTCGAGATTTCAAGTCTGAGCTGAAGCTGAGGAACCCTAAGCACTTGTCATTGCTGAACCACCTTAGGTTTTACATCCCCGAGATTTATCCGCAGCTAGAGAAGATCGTTTTCCTCGACGATGATGTCGTTGTTCAGAAGGATCTGACCCATCTCTTCTCCTTGGATTTGCACGGGAACGTCAATGGAGCGGTGGAAACATGCCTGGAATCCTTTCACCGGCATTACAAGTACCTAAATTTTTCGAACCCACTCATCAGCTCGAAGTTTGACCCTCAAGCATGCGGATGGGCATTCGGAATGAACGTTTTCGACCTCGTTGCTTGGAGGAAAGCCAAAGTGACGGCGAGTTACCATTACTGGCAGGAGCAAAACACTGAACGGACTCTGTGGAAGGCCGGGACGCTTCCTCCGGGGCTTTTGTCCTTCTACGGCCTGACCGAGCCACTCGACAGAAGATGGCATGTCTTGGGTTTAGGCTACGACTTAAACATCGATATCCGCCTCATCGAGAGCGCAGCTGTCATTCACTATAACGGTAACTTGAAGCCATGGCTGAAGCTTGCCATTGGAAGGTACAAACCTTTCTGGGAAAGGTACTTGAATTCAAGTCACTCTTATCTGCAGGATTGTGTCACAGCTTAGCAAGAGAGTTATAATATTTTTGCCCGATTAGGTTTTCGGGCAATTCATATTTATCGATGCGAATCCGGGCGATCGGTGGATTCTTTTACATTTTGAAGCTTTTTGGATCCATACATGTTGTGGATCTCATGAACGAGGAGATTCAGGGTTCTGTCTGAAGGTTTGCTCTCTGTTACTGTCTGAAAAAAAAAACAAAACAAAAGGATTGGTAAAAAGAAAGCACACATTAGGGCTCAAATGTACCTAACGGTCGAGTAGATCAACGGCCAAATTTCTTATTACTATTCTTCTCTCTTTTGGATAATAATTTATCTATTTTAAAGGATGGTTACAATCTGTGGAATTATTTGTGAATTCTTCTAATTATCAGTCAATTTTTTTTATATAATATTCATTTATTCATTTCATGTTTCTAAAAGCCAGAAATAAATTTTCCTATGTATGAATTTTTATATGTATATATTTTAAAAATGCATATATATACGTTTATATGTCATGTCATATGTATATGTATGTATATATGTAAATATATAATATTTATGTATGTGTATATATGTATATATATATGTAAGTGATTTTGTATATATATATACATGTATTTTTGTTAAATTTTGTTTTTTATGCATATATATATATGTAATTTTGTAAATGTTTGTAGTGGTTTCCATTAGTTACCTGTTAATGCTTCTTAAAAATTTACAAACAATCAGAGATTTATATTTTATCAAGAAGTTTAAGACAACTTCATATTATTTTATGAAATTTAATATTTTTTTTATAAATTCAAATATTTTTCGAGATTTTTCACACACACACACACACACATTTATATATAATTATATATGCATGCAAGTATGAAGTAACTAATGTGATATATTTAGATATAGTTTTATTCGGAAAGTCGGTTACCGGTAAAAGTTGAAGAACCGAGGAAACTGAAAAAAAGACCGAATAAATTTTGTAAGTAATAGCATGATCCTTGGACGGTTGATTTTAATATACTTGGACGGTTGAAATTCAATTTGACCATAAAAATGTATTAATTGAAATTCATAAAAAAGTTAATAAGCATAAATGTACGTTTAAAATTTCTGTTTTATTTTCACTATTTTTGAATCTTGCTTTCTTTTTAGTTATATAAAAATTATTCTATTCTATGTTTGCATCGTTTTTTTTTTATAATTTTCTATTTATTTGGATTCAATTTTCATGAAAAGAAAAATTCATTTAGAAAAAAGGTTTTATTTTCATTTTTTATTATTTTTATATTTGGTTTGTAGTTTGGATTCCATTAATTTGGATAAATATTACTCGATTTAATTTTCTTATTTTTATATCGAACCCAAATATCCAGTAATAAAGGTTAAGAAAAAAATTTACCTCAAGACTTTTCACACGAAAATTATATATATATATGAACCATAAGAAATTTAAAAACTCCAAAGTCCAATAATAATGTCTATGAGATTCCTAACCTAACCATAGCTTTGGAACTCTAAGACAGTTTAATTAGTTAATTAATAGCATATTATAAATTAGTTAAGGAATCTGTTAATTAACATAAAGGAATTGCTTCATATGGACCCAACAAAAACATTACCGTTTCCTCGTCCTTATCATATGGCCCGTGTCCACCAGATTCAGACCACAGCCTCGGTCTCTTCCCTAAAAATATTTAATATATTCATTGACAAAATTTAATTTACAATATATTGTCGCATACTATTCCATAAAATTATATATATTTTTTGCGAGCAAACAAATAATGTCTCTCTATTTGCTAATGCTTATTCCATACAGTCTCAAGCGAGAAATCTAGCTAAAAAATAACGCAATTCACAGAATTTAGTTGCAATATTGAAATAATGCAAAACTATTTTTATATATATATACACATTACCAAACAAAATATCTGAGATAGATTATCATGAAATAAATATAGATCGAGGGATGTTTTTTCATTAATAAACAAAATACTTGATAAGTATTACGAGATTGACACATATGTATATAAATATACGTTAGGATTCCATATTAGGTTTAAAAAAACTTCTTGAAATGTCTTTATTAAACATATTAAAGTTAATATTCATTTAAGATATATAATTCCATTTTTTTTATGAACCTCTGTATGTATGATGATTTTATCTAGATAAGTTGTATAAAAAATGGAAAAATGATATAATTATGTTGTATAATAGAGTTAGAGAGAATCATAATATATATATATTTTTTATCTTGGTAATTAATTTCTAAGTATGCTGCTTTTTAACATGCGAAGGATGAAAACAGGCTTGATCTCTGAAGGAGACAGCATTGTCTCCTTGTACCCACCAACATATGTTGCCTCGAATCCAAAAAGAAAGTTCTGAAATATGCTGCCATATACACATAGCTACATATATAATAATGTGTCAAATTTAATAATCTTGTTTCACCCGAACTTCTCGTATTTTCTGGAAGATATAATTGTAGTAAATACACGGTGAACTTTCGAATTATCAAAAATAAATGTCGTTCAAGTTATAAGTTGGCAAAATGGTAATTGTATGGCAATAATATAGGTATATAGACTATGGTTCTTGAATAATTTCATCATATAGTTCCATTTTTTTTACAATGGTTGTAATCCACAACACTTCTCTTTCTAATATTTAGTAATAATTTTCTGTTTGTACATATAAAGTTTCTTCAAAAGTGAAAAAAAAAACGGTTTTAAAATTTTGTCACAAAATAAATTTTTTTAGTTGCGATCTAAATCCAAAACCCAAATAATTATAACCATAAGATATAAATATATTTATACACGTGTATATCCCTGTATAATATAAACCAATCGGAATTTAAAGTTGTATTTTGTATCATTGAATTTTAACAATTATTTCACCCACCAAAAACATAATTACCGAATGAATTCTATATATTTTTCACAGAATAGAACCAAAATATATCCGCGTTTTTAATATTGGTGTTGGAACACGAGTCAATACGATATATGGGTATGGTTTTGATGTTAGGGTTTGCTAATTGGAACCCTAATGTTTATGATACAATTAATCTATGAAAATATAAGCAACCTCTAAACTCGTACGTTGTCAAAACAGGTTAAGATATGATGCTTGAGAAGCAAGCAAGTGTCGATTATTCAACATAAAACCGTCGTTAGATATTATTGCCCCAAGTCAAAGATATTATTTTGACCATCGGTTTCTCAGACCAAACATTACAGTTGTCCATATTTATTTTTTTTTTGTATTTTAATAACCATGAAATTATGTGTAGTTAAGACAAAACTCGTCTCAAAATTTGGTTTAATTAATATATTGGGGTTTTATTTGATTAGATTTTGCTCTGTTTAATTGATTAGTTTTGTTAGCGAATGATTTGATATTTTTCCGTTCTATTTAAAAAACAATCGATTGTATATATAAAAAAACAAGCGCTTTATTTTATAAAATAATTGAGAATTTTTTAAACCGAACTAAAGTAAACCAAAATATATTCAAAGCAAATCAAAACTAAATCTGACATTAAATTAATAACTCACTCTAATAGAATGTCATAATCATATGAGGCTCTTGTATGTGTATATTATAATTTTAATCGTGCAAGTACATCAAACACATTTTGACAAAAATATGACTGCGTCATAATTCGTAAAAGTAACGTGAGAAAATCAACATTTCATTAAAAAAAATATTGTACTAAAAAACATTTTAAATAATGGCTAAATATTGCGATCAATGCCTAATTAAACTTCTTATACAAAACTCTATTGTCTGTAGAACTTTAAGCAAAATAGATCATGCTAGAAAAAGAAAAACCGTATAATATATATATGTATGAAGAAAAAAAACTCCCCATTAAAAAAGGAGCTAATTTGCATGGCGAGGGCCAACGGAACCCATGCAAAAAGAAAGGGCAAATCCGTACAGTTGAAAAATACTCATAAGCATGAACAAATTCACATATAGATATCTAACCATGGTTAAAATGGACCAGTAGAAATTCGAACCCTAGTTAAACTTCATACCTATATAAACGACGTCCTTGTGGCTTTCACATTCATCAACCCATCAAGAAAATATCCGTCTTCTCCTTGTTAAGAGTCAGTGAGCCCTAAAGAAGAAAACCCTAGTTTTCCTTCTTCAAGAAAATGGCAATGGATTCATACCTTTCCCTGGTCTCGACGCCATTTATGACCCTCGAGCTCTGCCTCGGCCTCTTCGTCTTCATTTCCCTCTTCGCCTTCTGGTTGACACCAGGAGGCTTCGCTTGGGCTCTCTACAAGGCCCGACCTGAATCCAAGACCCGACCCGCCATCCCGGGACCCACCGGCCTCCCCATCGTCGGCCTGTTGTTCGCCTTCGTCAACAACGCGTTGACTCACCGAGTCCTCGCGAGTCTTGCTCAGTCCTTCAAGGCCAAGTCCCTCATGGCCTTCTCTGTCGGGTCGACCCGTTTCGTCATCTCCAGCGAACCCGAGACCGCGAAAGAGCTCTTGAACAGCTCCGCTTTCGCAGACAGACCCGTCAAAGAGTCTGCTTACGAGCTTCTCTTCCACCGAGCCATGGGGTTTGCTCCCTTTGGCGGTTACTGGAGAGAGCTCAGAAGGATCTCTTCTACTCACTTGTTTAGTCCCAAAAGAATCGCCAGCTTCGGTGGTTTCCGCCAGAAGATTGGACAAACAATGGTGGGAGAGATCAAGAAATCAATGGAGAGCCATGGCGAGGTTCAGATCAAGAGGATCTTGCATTTCGGATCGCTCAATAACGTTATGACGACCGTTTTCGGCAAAACATATGACTTCAGCGGAGAATCCGACAAGACCATAGACTCCAGAGAGAGCAGGGAGCTCGAACACTTGGTGTCCGAAGGGTATGAGCTGTTGGGGATATTCAACTGGAGCGATCATTTTCCGGTCTTGGGATGGTTGGATTTGCAAGGAGTGAGGAGGAGATGCCGCAATTTGGTGGCGAAGGTGAATGTTTTTGTCGGAAAAACCATCGAAGAACACAGATCAAAAAGATTGAACCATTCTTCTGAAGATGGAAAGGGTGACTTCGTTGATGTTTTGCTTGACATGCAACACGACACTAAGATCTCCGATTCTGATATGATCGCTGTCCTCTGGGTACATCCTATTTCCTTGTTCTTCCCATCCATACAAAGTGTATACACGCACGTTCTTGATTTGTTTTTCTGTATATATATATACACACACATATATGTCAGGAAATGATATTCAGAGGTACAGACACCGTGGCGATCCTTCTCGAGTGGATCCTGGCTAGGATGGTCCTCCACCCTGACATCCAAGCCAAGGCTCAGGCCGAGCTTGACGCCGTAATGGGCCTCAGTGGACAGCGACTCACCGATTCTGACCTCCCCAAGCTTCCGTACCTCCGAGCCATCGTCAAGGAAACCCTAAGGATGCACCCGCCAGGCCCTCTCCTCTCATGGGCTCGTCTCTCCATCCACGACACCACCGTCGGAACCCACTTCGTCCCAGCTGGCACCACCGCCATGGTGAACATGTGGTCCATCACCCACGACGAAAGCGTGTGGGCCCAGGCTCATGAGTTCAAACCGGAGAGGTTCCTTGGTGGGCAAGAAAACGATAATTTCCCCATCATGGGATCCGATCTGAGGCTGGCTCCTTTCGGCTCGGGCCGCAGGGTTTGCCCTGGCAAGTCCATGGGGTTAGCCACTGTCGAGCTCTGGCTCGCTCAGCTGCTCCATAGCTTCAAATGGGTCCCCCATGGTGACGTGGAGTTGGCTGAGAGCTTGAAGCTCTCGATGGAGATGAAGAACCCTCTGGTTTGCAAGGCCATCCCCAGGGTTTAGGGTTTCTAAATCCATTCCACTGCTCAGCCTTTTATGTATTTTAGTGATGGCCTCGCTCTGGATAGGGTCCATGAGAGGAGATCTCATAACTATTATAATGATGAAGTAATGATCTTACTATATATGGCTATATCCATATGTGACTTTGCGAAGCTCTTTGTCGGTCAAAGAAAGTGGAAACAAAATCAAAATTGCGTGGGAGGAGACATCGTTTTCCTTTCAAGTTGAGCCAAAAAAAAAAAAACACAGAAGATGAGACAGAAAGAAAACTGGTTTGGAAATGAACTGAAGAGTTCGTATGTTCCTTCTCACCCACATCTTAAACTTGCTTTCTACATTAACCCCATCCTATGTCCCTCCAATGTACAAAACACAGAGCAGTTCCCCTTCCTGTTGCTACCTCTAAAGCTGAAGCTGTTCTTGTTGTAGTTCCTCATCAATGGCGGCTACTCTGCTTCCTCCTCCTTCCATTGACGCCAGTCTCTCATCTGTCACCAAATTGCTAGAACGAGAGTTAGATACTGTAGAGCTTGCGGTATTCGAGATTAGATTTCGTTTCTACTTGTTTTGCTCGGGTTGAGACATTGCCACCTTGGTTTTTTGAAGATGGGTCTGCAGGTACAGACATGGCAGCAGCAGCAGCTCCAACATCTCTGGAAACCCCGTTTCTGGGATCCGATGCTTCGTTTGTCTGTTCGTCGTTTAAGTTGGGAGGAACTGAACTCGGTTCTGTGTTCTCAGGGCCCTGCAGCCGAACATCCGGTAAATTTTGAGAAAAAAAAACGACATTAAGAATTGCCTGAGAGAAACGAGATTGTTGGGGATCGATCGGTTACCATGTTGAGTTGAGAAGCATCTTGCTCCACTTGATTCTCCACTACTGGTGTAGCAGGACGTTCTGTTTCATGTTGTGCCGATGTGTTTATATTAACACCGAGAGGGTTTTCGGGTGAAACCTTCTTGTTACGGTCAGAGAGATCAGTGCCCGTTTCCATGCCATTTGATGGAGAATCTTTCGAATCGATTGCATCATCTTTTGTCGGGTTAGCCGTCAAATCCTTGCTTAGGGTTCTCGAAGTCTTAGGCCCGCTACCTTGATCACCATTCCACACAGCACCCCTCTTCCTGGTACACCGACAGAACAAGAAGTGGTTTAGAATCATGAACCAGAGCAAAAACCCGACAAAAGATACGAAAAAAAAGACTCTTGCCTACTAAAGCTGTAATCAGCCGTCAGAACGGAGCCCTGTCTGTTTGAGAATAAAACGCCACGGAGCATCTTTCCGTCGATGACAGTTTCTATAGTGTACCCAAGTGGGAAACTCTCAGTGACCCTCGCTTGAAACGTCATCTTTCCATGAGTAAACTGGCTCTGGTTCAAAGGGAAATTCTCTCTTCCTACAACAAATCGGATGCAACGAGTGATTTCACGCTCAAGAAAAATGCCATCTTTACGTTTCAATATAAACTTTATTAGTGCGATATCTGCGTAAACGCACACCTTGACCCATATCGATCGTGACCAGAGCTTTATCATACAAGGAATCAGCAAGACTTTGTTCTTGGCATTTTAGTTTCAGTTGTTTCTTTAGAGACAACCTCCCTTGACTCTGATCATCTCTTGAGTCATGTCCAAGTCCTGTTTCCCAAGAGCAAACTAGATTAAAGATGCCTCACATACCCGAAAAACAAAATTATAATTTTAAAACAGAGACATAATCAGATTTGTCGGTCCGGAAATTGAACCGATAATCCATAGAAGAATAGAACCGAGTGTTCATGGCAAAACCTGTGCATAAGTAGTACATGTCGTCCAATGCCTCGAGGTTCTTATTGCAGCCACCTACGAAGACAAGCATACCAGACTTGTGAGGATCAAGACAGTCCCCAGAAGCAGAGAACCTCGCTGAAGGCCCTTCGCTCATTGTAAGAACCCTAGACCATACACATGCTTCTGCAGATATGAAAAAGAATATTGTAACGATGCACCCGATTTTGATGTTACAATATAAAAACGACACTAACACGACATAACGATACACCGTATCGAGTGAAACAAATGTCCATTTACATAGTTGTAATAAAACACATGACTCAATTGCTAAAATTCTTCAAAAGTAATAGGCAGAGAAACAAAAAAACATGGGGAAATTTCTTTTTTCAGTCTCTCAAAGATAACTGATTTACTGGTTCATCCAAAACACCATCA
Organism: Tarenaya hassleriana; assembly: GCF_000463585.1. Classification (NCBI taxonomy): domain Eukaryota; kingdom Viridiplantae; phylum Streptophyta; class Magnoliopsida; order Brassicales; family Cleomaceae; genus Tarenaya; species Tarenaya hassleriana. The sequence goes on along the minus strand of NW_010965373.1, from coordinate 2,274,503 downwards.
CCTCAGCCATTTCTATTCGTAAAAGGGGTCATATGAAGATCAGAATCAAGATTCAAGACCGATATTTCTTCAATATATGACGTTGGTATTAACTCACATCGCTGAGTACTTACCAACATCTAGAACATATAGATCATCGTAAAGATTTTGTGCATCAGTGAACCCTCCAAACACAAATAGGTTCCTGCCAAGTGCAACAGTGGCATGACCAGCTCGAGGCGTCAACAACTGGCCTGAAGTATTCAGCTCCTTCCATACCAGTGTATCTAATAACAGAATACGGTAAAATCAGGATAAGTATCTCTAGCTTTTCTCCGATAAAAGACATATACAAAACTTAAGTACCTGCATCGAGTATGTGGACATCAGACAAATAATAATCATGCCCATCTTCACCACCGATAACAATGATTTTGTTTATCCAGGATGAGCAGGTGTGGCTATCACGTGCAGACGGTGGATTCCCCGTTGTTACAGCACGTTTCCACACAAAAGTCTCTACATGAGATCATCACCAATTAAATTACATCCATCAGGGAAAAAAGGGAACCCGACAAAATGTTCATAAACTCAAAGAACAAGGCATGTGCTTGTTTTTATTTTATTTTATGTTTACAGAGGATACAAGTCTATATTTGCCTTGGTCAATGCTTAATAAGCAAAGAACAAACGTAAAAATGTTCATTCTTGGACCGCCCTCTGATTTCACATCAATGGCCAATGCTGACATACAGAAAACCGATTCAAGGAAGCCTTGTATTGAGTAGCAGTACCTGTGTTCAATATGTAAAGATCATTGTAATACAGTTCATCACCAGTATCAGAAGATTTGCCACATCCACCAAATACGAAAAGTCTTTTGCCAACCAGTGTTGCACCATGACCCTCTCTTGCCTCAGGCCCCTCACCTCTAACACTTGGACATATCCAAGTATGTGAAGCTACAAGAACAAAGAAACAATGAAAAAATGATACAATGATGACTTTAAACACAATAATCTACTCGTAGCAGGAACAATGGACAGATCGTTGTTTGCAAGAGCACAATGATGAACAATGGGAGGGACATTTTCTCGATCTAATCAAGTTCTGTCAAAAAATATGAATCGAAAACGAAAAGTAACGATGGAAGAGCATACAAGTATCAAGTATGTGCAAATCTTTCAGAGGGTTCCTCCCATCAGTACCGCCAAACACGAAGAGATTGTCGCCCACAGTTGTGCAGCTGTGGCTATCCCTCGGAGCAGGCGGTGTGCCTTTGATCGAAGGCTGAGTCCATATCTGCTTTTCTGCACAAAATCACCATGATGCAAGTGATTAACATCAAGAATTCGAAAGCAGACAATGGGGAAAGTAAACCATGGACCGAAAAAATCTAAAATAAAGTTTCAAATTCTATCAAAAAATCAAATGAAACAACCCAATTATGGCATAACCATGGACACAAACAGGGGATTGCACAGTATTGCCTAAGAGAGAAAACAATCAAAATCACGAAAAATGTGGTTTTTCTCGAACCAAAACTCATCACATCAAGTTCTTCCCTGAAGCATTGATGTCTAGAAACTACCAACACATGCAAAGGAGAAAACAATGAACAATCAAAGAAAAACCTAGAGAGATTGACCAAAATAATCACACAGATCAGACGTGGAAACAAAAAAGATTGAGGCTTTGTGCAATACCCACCACAAGAATCGACGTCACACTAAAGAACCCGACACTTTCCCACAGAGATGAATCTCTCCCTGGAAAAGAAAAACCCAGAAACTCACCAGTGTCGAAGACATGCACTAGATTGGTTTGGCAGTTGTCTCTGCCATAACCACCGAAGACATAGAGAAGGCTGCCCCCTTTAATGGCGTTGCAAGTGTGCCCCCATCTTTTTCCGGGCCCGGCAGAGGACTCGCCGAGACCCACTTGTGGGTATTGCTGTCGGACCCTTTCCCACCTCATTTTCCTGGGAAAATTTCCTCCTTATGGGTGGGAAAGTGCGGGAAAATACAAGGGTTTGGCAAGAAGATTAAAAAACGAAATTGAAAAAGAAAACCATAATATTGTTGTTTGGCGATACAGAGGACAAAGAGCTTCTTCTTCCTTAGGTTTTTCAACGAAGGCGATCGGCAACAAAAACCAAAGAAATTAACCAAAAACAGGAGGAAAAATTAAAAATGATATATGGGGGAAAAGGAAAAATTTTGCTGATTAGTGTGAGAAAAGCGAGCTTCAGTTTTCCTATTAAAATCCAATGGGTAATGACGTGGCACTCTAAATGACGTGTCATATCCTCGTTGGTAATTTTGAAACAAAAAATTATTATTAACGAAAACGGGTGTGGCCTCTGGAAAATACGTTACAAAGGGATTTTATCTTTATATATATATATATATATATATATATATAAATGAATTTTAAATAAAAGTTTTTCATTAGGCATTATTTATTTTGATTACTGAGTGTATTTTAACTTGAGAAAAAAATTGATAAAAAATAATCTCTATAAACTATAAGATTTTTTGGTGTAAATTAAATATTGTTTATCATTATGTTGAATTTGATGTTTGAATAGAGTGACTAAATAACATATATATATATATATATTATTCGTAAAAGGGGTCATATGAAGATCAGAATCAAGATTCAAGACCGATATTTCTTCAATATATGACGTTGGTATTAACTCACATCGCTGAGTACTTACCAACATCTAGAACATATAGATCATCGTAAAGATTTTGTGCATCAGTGAACCCTCCAAACACAAATAGGTTCCTGCCAAGTGCAACAGTGGCATGACCAGCTCGAGGCGTCAACAACTGGCCTGAAGTATTCAGCTCCTTCCATACCAGTGTATCTAATAACAGAATACGGTAAAATCAGGATAAGTATCTCTAGCTTTTCTCCGATAAAAGACATATACAAAACTTAAGTACCTGCATCGAGTATGTGGACATCAGACAAATAATAAGGGATTTTATATATATATATATATATATATATATATATATAAATGAATTTTAAATAAAAGTTTTTCATTAGGCATTATTTATTTTGATTACTGAGTGTATTTTAACTTGAGAAAAAAATTGATAAAAAATAATCTCTATAAACTATAAGATTTTTTGGTGTAAATTAAATATTGTTTATCATTATGTTGAATTTGATGTTTGAATAGAGTGACTAAATAACATATATATATATATATATATTACAACAATAATACAAATCTTGGTGACAATATTTGTTGTTATTACAATTTTATGTCCTCTATTAAAAATCAATCGTATATTATAGTAAATTATATCAATTCTACTAGATTTATTTTTTTATATATCATGCATTACAAATTTATAAAATTTTGGAAATTTAACATAGATTACTCCTAAGAAATAAAAAAAATAAAAAAATCTATGACGTGTCTCATCTCAACGAGCAATTCTCTGTCAACGGCCAAGATCTTTCCAAAATGAAATCAATGGACAAGATCGTATTACGGAGAAACGCCTCACTCTTACTTATACCATCTTCATTACTATGGTTCTTTCGCTTCTAGAGAGCAGGCCTTCCCCATAAACCCTAGAGAACAGGTCGGTAAAATCCTCCCCCTCCTCCTCCTTCCAATGTTCATTTTTGCTTATCTTTTTTCATGTTTCGATATGATATTCTGAAATCTGGAGTTTGTATCTCTGTTCGCGCGTGATGTTTCTCGTTCTCGTTGCTCGTTCTCCTGGGATTCTTGTTCACGCTTCATATTTCTGAAGTAGTTCTAGGGATCAATTTGTAGCAATCTTGTGTTTCTTTATGGCTCTGTTCTCTGCTCTGTGTGAGTGGATATCTGATTATCTGGGTTAGCCAGAAGTTATGGATTACTGAGTTGACTCTGAACTTTAGTTCGATCTTATCGATTCTCGTCGGGAAAAACATTTCTGAAACTGGTTCGAGGTTGTATAATGTTGTGTCCACGAAGGGAAGATCTTAATCGTTGTTGGTTTTTGAGTTCGCAGTGTGGCGATCACTAGACCTGATCGCGAAATTTCCACGCTTTTTCTCTCCCACATGGTTAAACGTATGAAAAAATGCCTTTTTTCTCATTGAATTGATGGGCCCTAGGTTTATGCAAGAATATTTCTGAAGTTACTTTGGTTTCATTTCCTCACGAATGAGTGATAGTTCTTTCTCTTGGTTTCAGGATTCGGATAAGCAAATACATATGGCGTTCTTTAGTAAAGTTGGCAATGTATTCGGGCAGACCGGAAAACGGCTCATGGTCTCTAACTCATCGATGTTACAGAGCATGCGAAGCATGTCATCTTCAAAAGTCTTTGTCGGAGGTGGGTGCAACCTTTGTTTCTGTTTTTTGGTTTTCATTTTTCTCCTCTTGATTGTTTTTATGAACGCCCCATTGTTCTTCTTCAGGTATCTCTTATAGCACCGATGAGTTTGGCTTAAAACAAGCTTTCAGTAAATACGGGGAAGTTGTTGAAGGTAGCGATCTCCCACCAAGTGATTACAGAACAGTTAACTTGTTTCTTTGCATAATGAAATTTTGTGAAACTTGCACAACTTTCTCGGGGCTTGACAAATTATCATAAAACAAGCTTGACTGCGCATTTGATGGTTTAAGCTGTATCTCTGTGAAGTGTTAGGTCCTCATTTTCGTGGCTTCTTTTAATCTATTACTCACTGCAGCAAGGGTTATTGTTGACCGTGAGACTGGAAAATCAAGGGGCTTTGGTTTTGTAACATTCACTTCGAGTGATGAGGCTTCTGGCGCAATTCAGGAAATGGATGGACAGGTAATATCAATTTTCCAGCTTATGTTGATACTAATATGCAGTGTGGCTAATTTCGATGTTTCTTTTTTTTTTCTTTTTAGTCCCATAATAAACTTGGGATTAAGGCGATGTTGTTGTTGTTGTTGTTGTTGTTGTTGTTGTTGTTGTTGTTGTTGTTTAGTCCCATAATCTCTCTTTTGTTCTAAATGCTTTACTTCTGGCAACAGATTTTACCTAAATGATACATGTTTCCAGCTTTTCCTGCACAAGTTTTTCTTCTTGTTGCATTTCTTGTATTTGGCCTTAAGTGTTGTGTTGTGCGCATAATGGAGAGTCTGAGTATTGGATCAATATCTTCCTCGTTTTATGATTGGTTGGTTTAGATGCCTTGGAAACCCTTAAGATGGTTCATACTTCATTGCTTACTTTGCTTTATCAAGCCAGACATTTATCGAGGTTCCTACTTGTATAGGACCTTCACGGAAGAAGAATAAGGGTGAATTACGCAACTGATAGAGGAAGCGGTTTCGGTGGCCCTGGTGGTGGTGGTTTCCGTAATGCCAATGCTTTTGGAACTCCGGCCAGTGGTTATGGAGGTCCTGCCGGAGGATATGGAGGTCCTGCCGCTGGTTATGGAGGAGGTCCTGCCAGTGGTTATGGAGGTGGCTATGGAGTCGCGGGTGGTGTTGGTGGAAGCGACGGCTTTCCACTTCCCCCGAGGGCCGAGACTGATGGTGGGTTCGGTGACAAGTTTGGAAATGACGGTAATGATCACAGGCTTGGAGGCGGGTTTGGCAGCGAGAACGAATTTGACGACCCAGAAGACGGGAAATCAACGGACAGCAGCGGCCTGGATTCTTTCGATGGGGACAATGAAGGCGATACCGATTTTGTCAAGAGAGCTTAGAGAGCAACGAACACATACACACACAGTTCACGTTTTGTCCGAAACTCATCTTGTAATGCTTCATCATCGCTTGGAGAAAACTTTTGTTTTGGAGGTCTTTTGGTTTCTCTGTAATGAATCGGGAATGCTACATAAGCTTTGAAATCCCCCATTGTTGTTTTCTTTTGTGACATGTTGATGTTTGTACTTTGAATGAATAAGTGCGTCCAAGACGCATCCTTGTGGATAGTTCTTGTAGAAGCTCGCAATCTGTAACTATAATCGTTATGTATTACAGCTTCATGTATACCAAAAACCTATAAAATTAAAGGGACGAATACAAAATTTTGTGTAAACGCATAAACTGATGCTACAGTTTGTTAAAATAATGAAGAGATTCCAAAAAGATCATTTCTTGATGCCATACTCAATAGAGCCAACACTGCATTCTTGTATTTGCACATGAAAATGAGAGACAAAACAAATGATGCTTTAGATGAACACCAAAACATTCATTCAAATGAAGAAGTCAGACCAAATCTTCAAATCCAATACAAGAAAAAAACTTAAGGTCCCCAATCTAAATGTCTTAGTAATGAGAACTCTTCCAACAAAACAAGAACTAGAATGTGTTTCATATGTTGCTCGGGTACATAAAGACTCTGACACGAGCTCCCTGCAAATGAATAAAGAAACCTCGGTTACAAACTCAATCTGAAGACATGATTTATCGAAATAAGATTATGTTTAACGTATGATATAGAATACCATTGACTTAGGGGGCAGGTTCGACTTGAACTTGGTACGGACCACACCGCTGTTACCATGAGGGCGGGTGACTTTGCCCCAGATGCATCGGTAGTGGCTACCGTTCTTCTTTGTCTTCGCCTTGTAGATGTAAGCCATCTTCTTCCCCCGGTACCATGACACCTCCTCTTGGGTGTTGACTCCCTCGATCTGGACAAGGGATGTGTTTGGATACTGGTTCGATTTTGAACTGGATAACGATGACATTAGCAATCAAGGACAGATAGAGAGAAAACCGTACAACTGTATGCCGGATAAAGGATTAAAACTCGATGGGATACAAAATTAACGAATGTAACCATCTTTCCAGAACCAGGATAACGTAGTTTAACAAAGTTATGTACTCACAATTGGCATGGAAAAGAACAAAAATTAATTCAATATGGCTTCAAATTCAACACAATGCAAGAACTTATACCGCAACCCTAATTACAAAACAGTGTCAAACAGCTAAAATGCAAATCAAGAAAACAAAACAAGAGCTCACCGCTTGTATCCAAGGATGGTTCCTCTCACATAGAGTCTGCAACAGAAGAAAAATAAAGTTAGAAACTTGAACAAATAGAACTAAACTTTACTTCTTACACGAACTAAGAAAACAAAAGGGTACATCAAAATCAGACAAAATATAAGGATCCCTAATCAATCATCATAACTAAACAGAACAGAAACTAATTAAAAAACACAAAACTTTACTCCATACACGACTAACTAACCAAAAGGGTACGTCAAAATCAAACAATAAAATATATTCCTAACTCTTGAAAATCAGCGAATCTAATCACCAAGTATAACAGTGAATCTCACGAGAAATCTGAAGTTTTCGAAAAGATTTATCGAAGAAGAAGGAGAAACAGAGTGGGTCGGACGGTACCTGACACGCTCTCCTTGGCGTCCCTTCACCATTGTTGAGTCGGCCGGCTTGGAAAATGGCTTCACCTGAGGAGACGGAGAACAGAAAAAACCCTAATTCATCAATTCCCCTTTATAGGTCGAGTGATTGTTCTCTCGTTAGTTTTCGGATTTCTATGGGCCTATGGGCCGAGTATTGTTAATGGGCTTCTATCGTATTTATTTATTTATTTTTTGTTAACGATATTTATTTATTTTCCTTGCACTTGCTGAGAGAGAGATTCTTCTCTATAAATTTCGGAAATAAAAATCATTTTTCAGGGAGATTTTAGTAAAATAAACTGTCGCGTGAGGTAGGGGTGGGCACGGGTCGGGTATCCGGAAATTTGAGGGTACCTGAACCCGAACCCGAACATCTCGGATTACATGTTTTATTACCCGATCTCATACCCGTAAAATCGAGTACCCGAATTCGAAAACCCGTGAGATAATTTCCGGATACCCGAGGATACCCGAACCCGAATATTTGTAATTTTTTCAATTATTATTTTTAAACATATTTATATATACATACACAAAATCATTCAAAATAAATTTAAATTGTATTTATATCTAAAATAACTTTATTTTAAAAAAATACATCAAAGATATATCCCAATAATATCTATATAATCATTAATATTAAATAAAATAACATAAAATCTAATAAAAAATCTAAATTTTAAAACATATTTTTTTATTATCCGGGTATCCGAGGGTACCCGTGAGATAATAACCATTACCCGAACCCGAACCCAAAAATTCGGGTATTCTAATACCAATACCCGATCTCATGTCTCATTCGCTCGGATACCCGAATTTTTGAGTACCCGACCTTCGGGTCGGGTCGGGTACTCAAAATCCGGGTATTTTTGTCCACCCCTAGCGTGAGGTGCCTTAGTAATCTCGTGCTGAAGGCTCCGGATCAACCAGAGGTTTTGAAGGCGGGAAAGTTTGTTGCGTCGTCCTCTTCTTCCTTGGAGCTATAACTAGAAAAAACCTTAAAATCAATAAGAAATCTCTCTCTTCTTTCGAGACGTAGGGTTGATCACAACGATGAACCTGAACTCGTTAATCCGTGTATTCCTTTACTTTTCAGTTCGTGTGCATTTTTTTTTATAATCCGGAAGTTCACCGGGCCTTTGGCCCAACTATATCTTTCAGCGGATCGGGGCAGCCCATGTGAAAACCCCTCCCCAACCAGGAATCGAACCGTCAACCTCTGAGTGCTTTGCATCCATCTGCTGACCACTCGCCCACAAACTGTTGGATAGTTCGTGTGCGTTCTTGGTTGCGTGTATCTGGTAAATCGACTCAGAGAAGTGAAGGACGTGATTGGAAAATCGGCAGGTTAAAGGTTCGAGCCCATTCGCAGTACATAAAACAATTATAAAACATTTTGGTTTTCAAAATAATATATTCAAAAGATTATAGTTGAAATATTTTCTTAAAATGTCCAAGTTTTGCTGAAACTTTTTATTTTAGAATTAGTTATATTTTGAATTATTATAAAAAAAAAATAAACATTATATGCTAGTTTAAAATAGATAAATATGTTAGAGGTAAAGTGAACAAATTCACAAGGAACCAAACCACAAAACCAAGAGCGTTTCTTCTTCTCACGCAAGCACAAAGCTAAATTAAGACGAAAGAGCCTCACACACTACAAAAAGCTTCAGCCATCATCATCAATCATTTTTCACGGTCTGAACCGCGTCAATCCTCGCCCGTTTCCGGATCTGAACCAGCACGTCCGGTTCATGTCTGGTCGCCGCCGTGTCAATGAGCCATCCGCCCTTCTCGACCAGATACACGAGCTCTCTCCCTCCCTCGCCCACGTCTATGTACACTGTTGACTTCTCGTCCATCTCTCCACGGACCAGCATCCTCGACAGCTCGGTCACGACCCTCTTCTCCACCCACCTCATGATGGACCTCGCTCCGTACACCGGGTCGTAACTCTCGGCCAAAACGTAGTCCAATGCAGCATTCGTGACTGCCAGCTCGACACCTTTCTCGACGAGTCGGACTGCGATTTCTTTCATCCGAAGACGGGTGACTCTTCGCAACTGCTCATGCGAGAGAGGGTCGAACACGACGATCTCATCTAAACCGTCCAGGAGTTTCGGCTTGAAGTGCTTCCTCGCTTCCTCCATCACTCGATCTCGAGCAACTTGCATCGGCACCTTCCCCGTTAGCCCCGAGAGAAGAGGCTCAGAGCCTAGGTTCGATGTCAAGATGACTACCGTGTTTCCAAAATCGACTTTCCTGCCTTGACCATCGGTTAATCTCCCGTCGTCAAGAACCTGAAGCAGAGCGTTGAGCACGGCAACATGAGCCTTTTCCACCTGGTCGAACAGTATGACGCTGAACGGAAGTCGCCTCACGGCCTCGGTTAGCTGTCCACCATCTTCGCAGCCGATGTACCTGAAAAAACCCGCGGTCATATTAGTAGATCAGTCTCGATGATATATATCAAAACAGACACTCTTT
>NW_010965373.1:2192541-2264577 GCF_000463585.1 Tarenaya hassleriana | reverse complement strand
CTTTCCGCATTGTGTGGACCGTATTTAAAGGCAAACACAGTCAGATACCCGGAATTTTCGGACTACCTGAGCTCAAACACCAAATTTCGAGAGATTTCATTCAAAATCCTAGAATTTTGTTAGGGTTAATTTTTTCACTCATAGTTCCCCGTGGGTAATATCCATCTCGCACGCAAATACCCAAACCCGATTTTCAGATTTCCTTTATAACAAAACCCGATCTCATCTCATATAGGTACTTACCCGAGTGGTGCACCGATGAGGCGAGAAACAGACAGTTGTTGCATGTACTCTGACATATCGATTCTCACGAGCAAATTCTCGTCGTCAAAGAGTTGCTCAGCGAGAGCCTTAGCAAGCTCGTTTTTTCCCACACCTGTCAGACCCAAGAATAGGAATGTTCCGATCGGATGATGTGGCCTTCCTATCCCAGCCCTCGACCTTAAGATGGCCTCAGCAACAGCCTTCACCGCAAGACCTTGACCCACAACCCTCTTCTGCAGCCTATCACAGAGAAACATCAGCCTCTCCTTCTCGTCCCGGTCAAGTCTTGCCACCGGAATTCCAGTCCACCGGCTCACCACTTCGGCAATGTGTTTCATACCGACAGTTCCGGGAGTGTTCTCTTCCGAGATTGATTCGAGTTGGGCGATTTCCCATTCCACTTCTTTGATTTTCCGATATAGCAAACCAGCAGCTCGGCCAATGTTTTGAATCATCTCTGCCTCCTGAAGAGAAAGCATGAGCTCCTCCCTCTTCTGTTTAAGCCGGGGGATCTCCTTGATTCTCTGTTTCGCCTTCCAGAACTTCATTTTCCGATGATTAAGCATGTTCGTCAAGTCAATACGTTCTTTCCGAAACTATAGATCCATGTTGATTTGTACAAGACGAAAAATGTTAGATCAGCATAACCAACGTGAAAAAAAAAAACGAATCTTGTAGGTGCCAATGTTTCTGTTTCTTACCTCCACGCACTGAGCTTTGTCCTTCTCCGTCTCACATAATTCAGATAACTGGGATTTCTTCCCCTCGAGGTTATCGATTTCTGTAGATAAGCTATCGAGCTGGACTCTTGCATTTGCACAAGCCTCGTCGACTAAATCAATCGCCTTATCAGGCAGATGCCAACCTAACAAGACACAGAAACATTAAAAATGTCCAGATCAAGAAATCAAGACCTAGAATATGTCAACAGACCAGTTATGTAACGAGAAGACAGCTGAGCAGCAACGACAAGAGCCCTGTCCTGGATGTGGACGCCGTGGTGTCCCTCGTATTTCTCTTTCAGCCCTCGGAGAATAGATATGGTGTCGGGAACACTAGGCTCATAGACGAACACTTGCTGAAACCCTCTATCTAAGACGGAGTCTTTCTCGACGTATTTCCGGTATTTCTTGAGCGTAGTAGCTCCGATGCATCGAAGCCGGCCTCTTGCAATCATGGGCTTGAACAGATTGGCCACATCCACAAGAACCGAATGGATCTCATCTATAAAGAGAATAACTTTACCTTCAGCTTCCTCGGCTTCTTTCAGCACATCTTTCAGTCTTTCTTCAAAGTCTCCTCGGCATTTCACTTCACCGAGCAAAGCAACCATGTCCAAAGCAATGAGCTTTACATCAGAAAGCTTCCTAGGAACATTTCCTTTCATAATCCATTGCGCCAAGCCTTCCACGACAGCAGTTTTCCCGACACCTGGTTCACCAATTAGCACCGGGTTGTTCTTCCTTTTTCTCGAGAGAATCCAAATAACCCTTTCTTGTTGGACCAGATCTCTTCCATAAGTCTTCAGAGCCTGAAACAATGTCTCACCAGAAGCACTCTCCACTTTCTTCCCCTCTTTCTCAACAAGCTTCTCGAACTCAGACTTCACTCTCGAAGGATCAACTCCGGCTTCTTTGAACGATTCCCCGATCTGGGGATCTTCAAGAAGACCGAAAACCAACTGGTCCGGGGTCAAAAGTGCGTGGCCAAGAGATCTCTGCACGGCCTGAGCACGAAGAACCGTCTGGACGAGGCTCATGTCCACCGGAATCTCACCAGACGGCGGAGACTGCGCCGGGAGATTCTTCAAGGCTTGGTTGATTGCTCTCTCGGCTGATTCAACCGCGTCTTCGCTCCCTGCGCTTGAAATTGCTCGTGGGAAGATTCCAGATGAATCAGAGATCAGAGCAGCTGCCATGTGCAAGGGAGTGAACTCTGCATGACCAGCATTCGTTGCAAGAACACGAGCAGTGGAAATGACTCCGTTGGTCTCGCGTGTGAACTTCTCAGGGTTCATATCCACTTAATTATATCCCTAATCAGAATCGAAATTAGAGCAATTTGTGAAATGGGAAATCCCTTGATCATCGTAAAACCCTCTATGGGTTCTAAAAATCGAGCCTTTCTTTTATCGGGAATCATGATTTTTTACATGAACAAGGGATATAAGTTTTTAAAGAACATGAAAACGATGAGAGATTCCGACATACCTCCAGAGACTACGACGACCGGGTTTCTGTCGAATGACCTCTTCTTCTTCTTATCAAAGCTTTCCCGAGAAACAAACATCCTTTTTCCTGGAGAATTTAGCAGTGTAATTTGGTTTGAACAGAGAGCGACAAATGAAGTAGGTCAAGAAGAGAGAAATGTGGAAGAAAATCGAATCGCCATGGCCATTGGAACTGGAAGCGTCATGATGATCATGCACGCAGAGAGAGAGATCGCCAGTTCCACAGTTCCCTATTGCCACGTGGATTTTCGCTTTTACTCCTACGCCATGTACGGCTCGGAATTATAACATATTTATTTGATAATAGAATTAAATAATGAGAACTAGATAAATAGGCTGTTTTTATAAGAAATATTTAAACAAACAGATTTTTTATTTGTCTGAAAACTAAATTCTTATTATTAAAAATTTAAAACACACACAAAAAAAGTACATACTAAAGCCTGTTGTTAATTATTAATAGCAAAATTTATGCTCTAAAGATGCTATTTTTTAAAATTTGATAAATTCAAATTCAAATTTATTTAGTCTTCATTTCCTACTAAGAATTCTTGAAAATCTCCACATGTTACTAATTTTGAGTGTTTTTAAAATCACAGAATTCTTGAAACAAATAATTGAAATTGCAAATAGATTTTCCATTCAGGGATACAATTGAGAACAACAAAAATTTTATTGACCATTCACAAATTTGTTGGCAACTACCATCAAAACATTTTTTTGATTAACTAAGATGTGTCCGACCCTCCATTGCATACTCCGATTCCTCTGCTGGAATCGAACCAGGATCTTGAAACATCAACTGTTTGGGAGGTTGCTACATAAGTTACATAAACCATCATATTACAGCTTCTAAATATTATCATCATGCATTTCAATTTGATTATAATATATTGGCGGATAATTATAAAGTCGAGATGCATATAACAATCTCTAGAAAATATCAATACACTGAAAAAATGGTGGAAGGGTTTACATGAAGCTCTCCCGTAAAGAATCAAACATAACAGGACAAAAATCGTTTCTTCCGACACTAGCTTCCAAACCCACCGGAAAAGCCACCAATCACCACTGCCGCCACCGTTATTCATCATAACCATGGTCACCACCATGGGCGGATCTACATGTTGATGAGTGGGGTCCCATGCCCCCACTCAATTACATAAATTTTAATTAGTTTCTTCAAAAAACTATAAAATAATTAAATAATATTTATAAATGCCCCCATTCAAAATATTTGTTTGCCCCCGTAACATTTTTTTCTTTACTTATCTCAATTTCTTTGTGGGCCCACTTTTTTAATTTAGTCTTTCTTAGTTTCTTTCCTAAAATCTAGGGTTAGATTAAGTAATATACATTTTTTTTTTACATTTTTATCTTCTTCGTATATACATATAGTTTTCTAAAAATTATCAAAAAAATACAGAACAATTAATAGAATTAAATTATATAAATATTGTGATTTTAATTTTAAAAAAATATTATTTTTATTTATTATTTTCTATATTTTGATCATATTTATTAATTTACTATTCTATAATATTTACTTAATATTTTATATTTGACTTGATAGAAAAATTAATGGATAATTTTTTTAAAAAAATTTTGCATCGATAACTCAATATACTGGTAAAATTCAATCAGTAATGTATCAAAATTTTAAATTAACCTTTTAATGTTTGAACAAATTGATTTGGATGATTTGTTTTCAAATCACATTGATAGAAAAAATATTAGAATATTATACTAATCAAAAGATTGGATAAGATGTAAATATTTTATGAGATAAAATCATGTGATCATAACTTTCCAAAAAAATATGAAAAACATTTAGACTATTTAATCCACTCTAGTTTAAATGGATCATTTATGTTAGAATATAACATAAATGATCGATTTGTACATATTGTTATGAATTTACCGAGAATTTAATAAATGTTTTGAAGAGAAATTCATAATTATTCATTTGTATTATAATTTTAAATTTTATTGACTCATTTCGTGAGTTTAATATTTCAAATCTAATGCAATTGACTAAATTTTATCAAAAAAAACTATGAATATATTTTATCAAAAAAAATATTTTAAATAATTACAAATAAAATTATTATGTATAGATTTTAAAAAATAAAAAATTGTAGCATTAATGTAAAATATAAATATTTTTTAGGTGATATATATTTATTAATTTTTTTTATTTTATACGTATTTAATTGTGCCCCGTTAATTTTTTTTTCTGGATCCGCCACTGGTCACCACCAGCAACCATAACCATAATCACCGACTTCATCATAATCATCGTGATCTTCTCCACCGTCACTAAAATTGCCAATACTATCTCCATATTCATCATAACCATGCTCACCACCCGCATCATAATCCCAACCATAACCATAATCATCGTGGTCATCATAATCATCAGCATCGCAATCGTAAAAATCACCGCCATAAACCGTAGCCATCGTCTTCTTCAACTCTCGACCAAACCGTAGTCCCAACTGCGATGTCTTCAACCTGAAGCCGGGTAACTTTACTATCAGCTGCTCGTGCCAGAGCTCTTTAGGAATGCACGTATTCTAAGAACATGCATGTAAACGATGAGAGATACTCCGACATACCTTGGGAATACGACAGCTGGGTCTCTTAGCAGAGTTTTCCCGAGAAACAAACAACCTTTTCTTGGAGAATTTAGCAGTGTAATGGGAGTGAAGGGCTTTTTATCGAGGACATAAATTTGGAAGAAAATCGAATCGTCATGGCCATTGGAACTAGAAACATCATCATGGCCTTTGGAACGGGAAGCGTCATGGTCATGCACTTTCTTTAATCTCCTGTTGCCACGTGGATTTTCGCAGTCCCTAGGGCTCGATTTTGTATGAAAACTAGCTAAACCGGCTGATTTTATAAGATGATTCTAAAAAAAAACGGACCCACGGCTTTTTCCGCTTCTGAAAACTAAATTTTTATTATTAAAACATAAACAGAAAAACAAAATCATGAAATTAAATGCTCTAAAAATGCTGTTTTCTTATATTTGATTTGATGACAAAACAATGTTATTTTTTAAAAACATTGAAAATCCGACTTCAAATTTCAGAAAGTTTTTTTTAATTATGTCCCATCAAATAAATTGTATCAGATGTTTTAGTAAATATTATTGGAATATTAAGTGCAAAGTTATCTTTTTTCATATTTAAATCATATATACATACATATTATTTATATCGTATTAATTAAGAAATCGGTCCTAAACGGACATAAAAATGTTACAATATTTTTTTTTATAAACTTAGAACCGAACCCGGTTTAGAGTCAAACAAAAATTGAGCTAGTCAAAGGCCCATGTTTTTATGAGTCTTTTAAATCAACGGTCAAGATGATAGCATGGTGTACATCTGTGTTGCACCAGATCATCTACCGTTGAGGATGATGAGATGACTCCGGTGAGGAAAAAAGGAAAAGGAAAATAAGCGAGAGATAAAATTCAAAGAAGAAGAAGAAAACGATCTGGTTCCGAGCCCGAGACCTCTCGTCCCTTCAATTTCCCCAAATCCAATCCCAAATTTCTGTCGAGATAGAGAACGAACGGGATGGATTTTACTTTTACCTTTACGTTGACGAAAAAGTTAAGCTTGGAGAGAGAATGAACACGTAGTGGAATTTTGTCCGTGTTCCCAACGAAGGACCAGGAAGAGAACACGATACTCACCTTCAGTTTTCTTCTTCATCATATTGTTTTCTCCTCCGATTTTCCCGTCAATCTTGTTTCCCGTGATTCTCGTGGAGTTTCCCCTCTGGGTTCGATGTCGAGCGAAGCTTCTTCTCCGGGGTTACGTGTGTTCGGGTTGGGCACAGTCGAAGATTATAGCCTTGTGAGTGTAATTTCTAATAACTTTTTTCTTGAATCTCTAGGGCTGTTCGGATTCCAAGAAAGTGTGGATAAGGGAAAGATAATGTCTTTTCTCTGAATTGAGAAGTTTGTATCTGAATGATGAACCC
Source organism: Tarenaya hassleriana (assembly GCF_000463585.1). Classification (NCBI taxonomy): domain Eukaryota; kingdom Viridiplantae; phylum Streptophyta; class Magnoliopsida; order Brassicales; family Cleomaceae; genus Tarenaya; species Tarenaya hassleriana. The sequence continues at coordinate 2,258,084 of NW_010965373.1, read as the reverse complement.
TTTGGGGATCGAGATGAAAGCTCTGCCAATAATGCATGAAGTTTTGCTTTTGTTCATCTTTTTGTTCTACTGAGTGATGTTGGATTACCTCTATCGAGTTTTGTTAGTGAATTCAGTGTCCAATAATCTAAGGATGTTCCCAATTACATTACATGTCGAGGGAAAAGCCGAAGAAAGACAAGGAAGTTTCTGGATTGCATTAGTTTTTAGTTGATTGTCTGAAATTTTCGTGGTCTATCTTCAGGTCAGTGAAGCAGACCACTCGTTGCCTTTAGATATACACAATCAGGTTTTCCAACTCGTGGAGAAAGGAAACCAATCATTCAAAGAGTCCCGTTTTGAGGAGGTGAAGATATCATTTTCTTGCATTAAATGGTTATGCTTTTAGTTCTGTTGTGTTGACTCGGTTTTATGTCATCGTTGCATTGATGTTTTTATCTGGTGTTCCATGTTTGGAGAATGCTCTCTGCTTTTGCTTCTTGATGCAATTGGTGTAGAGATTGCCCGGTGATTTAGTATAGTATATAGTTTAGCATTTTCAAAAGACCCATTTCGTTAGATTCTTTGGTAGAGCTTCTTGTGAATTTGAAAGAGAAAGCCTCTTTTTTAGCTGTCTCAAGACACCCATCTAGCCATTTTGAGGGTTCTATGGAATTCCACCTCTTGGAATATATGGCTTATGAAATTTGCCATAATGAACATGGTATTAGCAAATTCCCCTCGGTATCTATGATGATATGATCTAGCTTTGTGGCGATGGTAAGAAAAGAACTCCTGATTAACATGTTTCTTCGTAGAATTTGATTTAGAAATCCTGGTTATTCCTGGGTAATCTAAAGCTTCGGTGTCGAAGTTCTGATTTGAAGCCTGATATTGTTGTATCTAGAAATCTAGTGAGCCCTTATTGTAAGATTTTAAAAGGCTTTCCTTATGTTCTTTTTTATTGCCAAGGGTGAAGCTTTCTCTTTTTTTGATTTTCAGGCAATTAGTAGCTATTCAAGAGCCAATTCTGTTAAGCCTTTTGATCCTATTGTTTTAAGCAACAGAAGTGCTGCATATGTAAGGTCTGTCCGAATTTAAGATCAAATAACATTTTGTGTAATTGCCTCTTGCCCTTTTCCTGGGATACATCTAGGTTTTAGTGCTGACATGCTCTTCTCTCTCTCATGTTTTCTTTGTTTTCAGTCTTGGTCAATTCCTGAAACAAAGGTCTGCATCGGTTTCTGAATATAGACCTCTGAATGGATTTGATGTGACGATGCTCGGGGAAGTATGTCTTTGTCCAAATAGCTTAACCTCGCCCTGAAAATCACTTGAAAAAAAATGAAAAAACAAAACATGCATTTGTTATTTCCCTACAGCTTGCTCTTAAGGATGCTGACAAGCTAATGAATCTGAGGAACAGTTCAGTAAAGTCTTATATTATAAAGGCCAGTGCTCTGATGTTGGTACGTGATGTGTTTTTCTTTCCTTCTTTTTCATGGAAATCAAATTGAAATTTTCCTTTCTCTTCTTCTTTTCAATAATATTTTGGCCCAGTTCGTGTTATACGTGATCATTTTATTTGATTCTGCAGCTAGAAAGATATGAAATGGCACGTGATGCTATCCTCTTAGGCCTTCAGATTGATCCCTTTAGGTACTATAGTATATGCATGACATACTGGATTCCATATCAATTCCTTATCGAATGTATCGATTTTGAAAATTTGAAGTTTCTTCTGATCGCATGAAGCGATCCTCTCCGATCGAATCTTCAGGAATTGGAGAAGGCTCTACCCGGTCTGATGAGTAAAACCCATGGAAAGACAGAGCGGTCCGATGACTTCGACTGCACCCTTTGTCTGAAATTGCTATATGAGCCTGTTACAACTTCATGTGGGCATACATTCTGCAGATCTTGTCTTTTTCAGTCAATGGATCGAGGTGGGTTTACAGGACCATGTCTTTGGTTTACTCTCTCTAGCTTCTCTTTCTTCACTGTCATGTTGCTCATTTTTGCTCTTTGGCATGTAGGTAACAAATGCCCACTGTGTCGAACTGTACTTTTCATCACTCCAAGAACATGTGCTGTGAGGTAACAAACATGTTTGGTCTGATCTTCGATAAAAAAATATAATTATTTTATCGTCTGCTTTGCTTGATAGGAACTGTACCTGGAATTTCTGTTGCAATGCGATAATCGATAAACTAAGAGGCGTACTTGTTATGCTTGTGCAATGAAATTAACAGAGGTTACTGACTAAAACCAGAACCCGTTCTTTTCACGTTAGAATATGGTTTTTACTCGATGATTTCCTCAACTTTTGTTACCAGACCAGCTATCATTAATATGATCTAGAACTTTGTTCTTCTCTGCAATGCATGCACTAGCATACATGTTTTTCTTCAATGCCATGGTCACTTGAATCCTTGGGCTTTGTGTTAAATTTCTTATTCTGAAGCAATAACGGTTTTGTCAGCGTGACACTCAACAACGTTATACAAAAAAACTTTCCGGATGAATATGCTGAAAGGAAGTCAGAGCAGAATACTTTGACCCACATGGGAAATGATACAATGCCTCTTTTTGTCATGGATGTGATCATCCCTTGCCAGAAGTTGTCACTTCACATATTTGAACCAAGATACAGGCTAATGGTGAGTTTTTCTTTTTTCAGTTTTATTTTACTTTAGTATTTCATTTGTTAATTTCTCTGGAATTCTTAAATTCTAGTGTTAAACCGGTTAGAAAGATTTACACTGGCAGCATTTTTGTCTTGGATTCAACCATGTTTTTTGCAATTTTAATTAACATGTGCCAACTTAAACTAGGTGAGAAGAATAATGGAAGGAAATCATCGGATGGGGATGGTAGAGTGCTCTGCTCTTTCCCGTTACTTATTGCTTATTTAACTTCAAATTCCTAAACTTTTTCTGACTCATGAATTTTTTGCCATCTCGATTTTCGTAGGTAGCTCTCGATCCTGCAACAGGTTCTCCATTTGATTTTGCTTGTGAAGTTGAGATCACAGAGTATGTTGCCTTTTCTTTTTCTTTTTTCTTTTTCTCCTTCATTTTTTTCTGGGTGTTATATCGGGACGAACTCACCCAAGCTTGAGTTGTGCAGGTGTGATCCACTCCCAGATGGGCGCTTTGTTCTTGAGGTGAATATGTGTAATTATATTCTCTATCTACCTCTTTTAATGGGGATTTCCACCCATTATCGCTTTCTGTGATTTATTTCAGAGTTCTTATGATGTGAGCACTGTTGTCCCTTCTTATATAAGCGTTAAAAAAGCAAAGAAAACACCCGAAACCTAATAAACTCATAAAAATAAAAAACATAAATTAAATCATAGTCTAATAGTTCTTTTGCACTATCTCGTGGTCAAGTCGTTGCATGATTAATCGAGTGTTTGCTGCATGCAGCTTGAAAGCCGCAGAAGGTGCCACATTTTAAAATCTTGGGATCAAGATGGGTAAGCTTTTCATATACTTATTTAGCACTTTGCAGATCTTACCATTCATGATTTTTTTGCTTCTCTTCCATTAATCTGAAATTGTTAAAAGATGAAATGTTATAGAACAAAAATTATACTTCTTGGACTTTCCTACAAGTCAAATCATTCAAAATCCTTGTACTATCGGTTTTGCTTCCAGGTATCGTGTGGCAGAGGTTGAATGGGTGACGGATATACCACCGCAAACCGACCAGGGCAAAACAGATGTATGATTACTGAAACTCTCAACAAAATACCGTCTTTTGCTTTGCTTGCTTCTGTAGTAAAGTTTTGTTTGTTAATTCATCTTTCATGAGAATACGATAAACCTGCTAAAATGCAAATATATTTACAGAGGCATATTAGTCTTACTTTCGTGAAAATTAACACTTCTTCCAATGCAGCTGAAAATTTCTCTTAAGAGATGTGAATTCGAAAAAGTCGAGACACTGACATTGATTTTACAAACTAATGACTTATATGACCGTGGAACAACTAGAGATATCGTCTTTTCTTCACTCTTTGGCTAGTCATGTAACGTTCCATGTCAGAACTATGACTTTCATCAATATCAGAACTGTGAGCAGATATTGATTTCAGTTGTAACTCTTATGGCTTCTTACAGTTATGCGAACTGGCAGACAGTGCAGCCGGATTTGCTCGGTCATGGCTGCAGAGAGCAAAGGAAGCAGCTAGACAAGGAGGTAAGCAATATGAGTTAGCTTAGAACGGGGAAGTTGAACTCTCACGAGATTTAATCTCCTACCAGTCGAAAGAAAAATGAATTACTATGGAGCATTATCAGGTTTTGGACAAGAATTTACCGGTGTGTCTCTAGTTCCTTTGTATTCTCCTTGTTTTTCAGACATGATTGATTTTGTTCCTGTTTTGATTGATCAGATAGGAGAAGGCTCGAAATACTTCTGAATGTTGAATCTATGATACCGACACCTCAAGATCCAGAGCGATTCAGTTTCTGGGTATTGGGTTTTATTATCCGCATTCTCTCTACCTCTCTCTCTAGAATGAACAAAGTTTTTGGCAATGCTATTGAACTGAATTCTGCACAATGGGTTTTCAGCTTGTTACCTTGACGGATCGAAGACCTTCGGAAAGATTGGAACTTTTACGCCTCCAAGATACTGGAGAGGTACTGAAATATTATCGTCCGGTATTTTCCGTGAAGGGCTTTGCATTAACGTTAAGGATCTCGAATATGAAGCTGCTTGTTAATCCTAATCTGATTTCTTGATCCCGTTTATCGCTAAATGTTTGTCGCAGAGAATAAGGCGCGGACTGATATATCTTCGATCAGAAGAACGCGGATGCAGAATGCAATAAAACTGGCCTGGAAACTTCGTAGAACGGTACAAGAAAACTGGAATCTGTTCAGAAGAAGCAGAGTGTTCTTTGGAGAGAAACAGAGTATGAAAGAAACTGAATGAAGAAATCCATGTAAAATATATATTATGGATGATGATGAAAGCTTTAAAGATCTAACAAAAGCGCTATTTATTTGTTGGAAGGAAAGATTCACATGAATGATCGTCTTTGGATCCATTGTAATATTATTCATGCCTTATTGTAATTTACCATATTGACTGTTTTCAGAGAAACTGAAATTCTTTGATGTTATATTCTCCTTGGGACTTGTTTCAATTCCTTCTGGCTTTTGGTTGTATGGTTATATTTTGTTCCTAGGTAAAGTTCACCCTTCAGACAGCATGACATCATGAATCAGAACATGACATCAGCTTGGTTACATCATCATCATCTAGACAGGAATTGAAGTTTAAAGCCACATTCCTTTCAAAAAGGTTTACATATATAATTATAGATATATACATCCACATATACTTGGAAAGATGTAAGCTTAAGAAAATATCATAATCGCAGGCCTGGCTCTATACATTCCAGCATGCCTTGAGTTATATATCAGAAGACAGACATAAAAAATCAATAAGCTCTCAAATTTGTTATCTATAACATTATATAATATGCAATAGCATTAACAAAACTGCATCACCACCCTCTTGAATCTCGGATCTTATCCAATAAATCACGGTTCCTGCAGCTGATGCCATGTCAGTTCTTGGAGCTTTCTTTTTCTTCTTCTTCTTCTTCTTCTGGTTTCTCTTGTCATTATCAGACAAATCTCCACAAGCTACTTCCTCTGTTTCTTACCTGCAAGTTCAAAAGGTCAAAACTTTGATGTTATGGTCTCCGAATCTTGATCAAATCCGATTAAAACCAGACAATACTAGCTGTTTTTCCGAGCATTTTGTCAAGAAACCCGATTGAAACATAGTTTCTTTTTACCTTTGTGGAACCATGATTTACGAACTAGATGGCGGATCTGACGTTCATGACGTTCCAAGAGCTCATCGACTCCATAAGATTGAGACAAGACAGGGCCGGAGAATTGAATCTTGTCCCCATCATCTTGACAACACTGTCGCAGCTTTAAACCCATTAGTATCATTCAGCATGCTTGTCAGTTAAAACTCCTAAAAAGCAGAAATGATGTCCTAAGCAATAATCATATCTACTTTTGCTTTCCTTTTCTTTAACATCATGGGCTTTAGACTCTCTGTAAAACTAGAATCTGGATGTTTAATATTTATACTTTGCAATATGAAGGAGATCACATTTACCCAATCCATTTTGATATTACATAGTTTCAGTCAACAGATTGCAACATAAAAGGCTAGAAATTTACATTTTCGGATCTTATTCTAAGGATAATGGCTGTAGATATAACTTCATATATCATATTTCCAGATGTATTTTTCGTTTCTTACTGAAACAAGATCAGTTTGGGGCAATCTACCAGGGAACTACACTCAGTTCCTATCATGCATATAGCGGTTAAACTGCCACGGAAACAATGCAGACTCTGTTAAAGAATCAAGAACGGTTGAACTATAGCTTCTACAATCTATAGACGTACCAAATTACCGAGTTTTGCAGCCATTTCTTCTCTCTGATACATTGCCAGTGACAGTTCCTGTGAACGATACTCCTCCGAAGCATCGAAAGAATCCGGGCGTTCGAGTTGGCTCCACTGCTTCAGCAAAGAACGTTTCATCATCTCGTATGACTCACGGCTCTGGGAATCTGTTCTGGCCCCATCTTTATCTTCCTTATCGTTCTCACTCATCTTAGATTCAACGTCACTTTTACCGGTCTGGGCAGGAGAAGGTCCCAAGAGGTTAGGAATGTGGCCTCTCGAGAGAGATCTATTATGTGACCTAACGCACGCATCATCTTTTCTACGCTTTGCCCACGCAAAACCACTCGATACGGAAACTTGTAATGGCCCTGAGAAAGGTACATCTCCTTGTGATGCATTCTTCGGATGAGAAGCTTCATCTTTCTCGTGATGATCCGATGGTTTTTGGAGGAGTTGTCCACCTAACCCGGCATCACTTTCAATCGAATTATGAATGGAGTGACCGTAACGTTTCTGAAGGCCTCGGGTTTTGGGTACTACATCCTGCAAAGCCGAAAAATGGAAACTTTTAGCATTTTTAGTATAAGGGTCTCAAGTTGCACAGTAAATGTAAACCAGAGAAGAAGTGGGAGGGACCTCGAGTGGTGCCAATTTAGTGAAAGCAAGTGGCTTTCGAGTTGCCTTCCTCGTTTCTGTACACCGAGCTCTTCCATTACCATTACCACTAGTCGTTTTCCTGGACACCCAACAAATGTACAAGAAAATTTCCATTACTGTACATGGAAATGAAGAAAAAGCTTCGAAATTTGACATACAAGAGCCCCAAAAAAAGGTTCTACGCCTCGAAGCAAGCCGTTCCCCAATGGTAATATCATGCAACACCTGTAAGAATTGCTATATCGGATTACGAATAAGAACTCTCACCTTGTTGTTTCTTCTCGATGCTTTGCATCAATCTCCTTGCTTGGTGGGTATACCGGTAAACTCAAGGGATCACAAGCATAAGGCTCTGTCACAAAATACTGAAAAAGGAAAAACAGGAAAAAGATGCATTTACTCGAAGCGATATTTTATAACAATAAAACACGAAAAACCGTATTTATGAAAATTTTCGAATTCTACATCTTCATACTCAGAAGGACTGGTGAGATATTTAAGGAAAGAAAAAAATGGTTACCTCTGAAACAAGGGCAGAAGAGGCAGTCCCACGTTTGTGAGGCTCGATAGAAAGAAGAGTTTCTATCAGATTAACTTCAGATTCGGACAAATCTTTCAAGGTTTCTCGGAGACAACCGTCGTAATGTTGTTGCGGTTTGAACAGCATTGCATGAGGAAGTTTGGATTTTTTCCAGTAATCTGATGGTGGAGATCCACACAGCTTGAATATCTTGTGCAATTGTTCAACCTGTAGCATAAATTTCCCACGAAACCATTATGCAAATTTAGTTTCAGTGAATGCCACAGGACAATATACAGAATAGCCTTTACCGAAGGCGATATTCAGGATTGAAACTATACGTAAACGATATTTTATGAGATGATAATTCCTCGTGTACCTCAGTTCTTCCTTGGAGAATCGGCCTGCCTAGCAGAAGCTCGGCAAAAACGCAACCAACACTCCACAAATCGACAAACGCTCCATAGTCTGTTGCCCCGAGCAAAAGCTCGGGTGGACGGTACCAGAGAGTCACGACTCGGCTCGTGAGGGGTTGTTGCTTGTTCCCGGAAGAATTACAGAAATTCGCAAGCCCGAAATCAGCCACCTTTAATATTCCTTCGTTATTCACCAAAAGATTTGAACCCTTTATGTCCCGATGCATAACGCCTCGTGAGTGACAATGATCGAGTCCAGACATTAACTGCTTCATGTAACATTTGATCTGCAAGGCAACAACAATAACATTTTGTCTTACTATACACAATGCAGAGGAAAATCTTACGATATCGAGTGACTATACTCTCGAATGAACCTGTGGAGTAGAGAACTTGATGTCGGGACAAGAAAGAAGACCGGTGAGATCATGCTCCATGTACTCGAACACGAGATAAATGTTGCAGGATAGTTTGGAAGTAACTAAACCTTCCAGTTTGATAATGTTGGGATGATCGAGCCTTCGAAGAATCAAAATCTCTCGGGCCATGAACCTTACGCTCTCTGGCTCGAAATTGTCGAACCTCACCTTTTTTAGAGCTACTATCCTCCCAGTTTCGAGCTCTCGAGCTCGGAACACATTGCTGTATGTACCTTGTCCGATCTAGACAACAACCAATACAATATCCAATCATTTTCACAGAATTTGAACAAATGGTGTTTCAAAATGGAGTTGAAAACTCAAAAGGGTTTCATCTCGTGCAGCGCTTCAGTTTCAGGGGAAAGATAAAGTCTCAATCTTTAACCCTAATATCTGAAAATCTGCTAAGAATGGTAAAACTTGGATCTTCATGTACATCATACATATAGCATCTACTGATGTACATGTATCTAGATAGAAAGAAATTGAAAGAAACCTTCTCGAGCTTTTCGAAAGCGTCAGATCGAAGTGGGATCCATCCGTGGATGGCATCGCCGGCAACGTTGCTGAGCCACGCCGGCCAACCGGCGGCCACCTGCTCGGCTTCCAGGTACCTGCTAAGGTTCCCGAGCCGGAAGCTCAGCGACTCGCTCCGGCAAGTCAAACTCGCCCGACCCGACTCGCTCAACTCGCTCCCCAACTCACTACTATGTGACCTAACGCACGCATCATCTTTTCTACGCTTTGCCCACGCAAAACCACTCGATACGGAAACTTGTAATGGCCCTGAGAAAGGTACATCTCCTTGTGATGCTTCTTGCTCCTCCTCCTCCCGCTCTTGCTCCCGCTCTTGCTCCTCCAAGCCACGACCGACTTCTTCTCAGGCACCGGATCCTCCGCCCCGATTCGACCCGACCCGGAACCCGCATTGTCCCTGAAAACGCCCGAGTGGTCAATTGCAGGCGTCACAGAGACTGTCTGCTTCGAGCTTACACAGCCCATCAAACCCACATGCGACCTTTTGATCTCCACCGGCCCGGCGACGACCCGACCCGATTGAGATCCCGGACAGAACCCGAAAACGAGTCGGCTGAATCTTCTGAAACAACAGAGGAGCAGACAGTGAAACAGTTGAGGTTTTTTTGTTTTTATACAAAAAAAAAGAATTTAGGAATGTTTTTCTTCCCACTTTTGACTTTTGCGTGAATTGCGGAAGACGACGGTCGATTAAATTTGGCACCTTTCCATTTTTTTAATTTAATCATGGAAACTATAAAAATCAAAGCTTTAAAGATCGAAAACCGAAATCCTCGGGATGGTCTCGCAATGATGACGCCTTCTTCCACTTATGTTGTTTTCCTTGTTCGTGTTTTATCTATTTTATTTATTTTTTTATAATCTATAAATTCACCAATATTTTAATCTGATTCGATCCTGGATTGAATATGAGTTTTGCTCTCTCTTTATCAGTTAAATCACTCAATCTTAAATTATGTATTTTATTTTTTTATCTCCCGTAATTTTTTTAAATTATTTTGGTTTTGTTAATTACTAATTATAATCAATAATTATACATTTATAATTAGAAATAGAATTATAAATTATAATGATGGTACTCTGTATATATATATACACATATTCCCATATTCCCCCATTCCGAAACTATATATGTATATAGATATACACGTGTCGTATGAACTATTTGAACAAGTGAGTGATGTGAAAATATATGTACATGGCATGATGGATGGATGAATAAGGCCATAAGAGATGACATGATGGTGGGTTGTTGTTGTCGTTGACTAACCGTGGTCTTTGAGTTTGAAACTAGTGAGTTTGTTTTCCTACACAATTTGGAAATTTTGTAAATATATTAACAAGTTTTATAAATTCAATTGGTTGGATCGTCGTCGGTCTCGTGTCTATTTTATTAGTGCCGCTGTAATGTTTGTCTTTACGCATATATTATTAGGAGCTACAAAAAAACATTAATTATAGGCACAATCTTTCCCGGTGATATATTGTATAACAGAAATACTTCATATATATATATATATATATATATATGTATGTATGTATATGAAGTATTTTATATACATTCTTTGTAAAGACGAAGAAGAAACAGGAAAAGCCTCCGTTTCGTGTAGAAGTTCCGGAGTCAAGAATACGGCGTCGTCTTAACTTGAATTCTGGGGCAGCTGGATTTCGTTCATATATTCATTATAATATTTGTATCTGCAGTCTTTCTTGGTGAAGCCTTTAATAATTGTAGAAACAAGGAAACCTCGGTTTCTGGCAGAGGGTTCTCGTGGGGGAGAACCGGCGTCGTTTTAGATTTGTCATTAAATGAGTTCAGGGGCCAATCCGTCATTTGTCATCTGACTGGATTTTTGTTATTTTATTATTATTTTTGAGTTTATTTTCATTGTATACTCTCTCGACAAACCTTGCAACAAAAGATATATACGCATATATGTTTTTGTATACCATAAAGTTTTGGAACGTGTATATAAATTTTTTATGTTTCTTTTAATTGAACATAAAGAAAAAAATATTTATAAGAAAAACATAAAAGAAAGATATTCAAAAGAAAAAGGTTTAATAAAAAACATTTTTAATATGAAATCAAACCCCAATATAATCCAAATAAAACAAATCGTGAAATCTTAATCATTCAAATATAAATATAATCAAAATCTGAAATATCTAAAACTTAGAAAAAAATATATCTAAAACAAGAAAAAGAAGTCGATATTAATTTAATCTTTTTTTTTTAATGTTTCGGACAACTTCTTTGTTGCTTGGAATGATTATCTATTATTTTTAAAAAGCAAACATAGACGAATGAGATTAAAAAGCTAAATTACTGTTAATTCCATTAGGTGGATTTTCGGTTCATAGAAATAATAAGTTCAAAGTTCACCTAATAATAATAATAATAATAATAATAATAATAATAATAATAATAATAATAATAATAATTGCCACTACAACTCCCCACATTGTGTCACATATGTTTGCCAGCTTAGGTAATGATGAACATTATTTATCATTACGTTTCTTTTTCCCTGCCTTTGTTTGCATTTCTTTAACCCTAAGGTAGGTCGTCTTTTGAGATATTATTATTATTATTTTCATTCCGTTATTTACCGAGTTTTGTATTGCTACTGTTCTTATTTTAGTACGTTTCACATTAGATTTTTACTGTAAATGTTTGTTTTAAAATTTTATTGTAAGTTTATCGATGATTTTGTTTAATTTACTCGTTTATATTTTAAAATTTGTCGTTTCTAAATTAAATATATTTCAGTTCGGTTTTATATGCCGAACTAAAATATCCATGTACACCGCAGAACTTTTGTTTTTTTTCAATAAAAAAAAACAAATACTATAATATGGTAAAAACAAGAGAATCAAGGATCCAGCATTATAAATTTCCTCTTAAATGCTCAAAGAATAATAAATATAATTGCATTTAATAATTCTATAAAAAAACGAAGAGGAACAGATTTTAATTAACACTCTAATTGTGTTTAACATTCTTTTAAAAATAAGATTAACAAAGTTAACCAACTCTCTAATCCTATTTAACATTTTCTAAGAAAAAAACGAAGATTAACAAAATTTAACTAACTGTTGATTTCTCATCCGCAGGTCCAAGGCCGATCCATGAAATGTGATTAGAGGCCCACAAGAATATAACTTATCGTCTCCTCGCTCCAACCCTAACTACAAAAAGCCTTAGACTAAGGATATTCTCAATCATCTCCCAACTTCCTCACAAGTCCAACCTCATACACTATTCATAAGCAAATTTACCCGATTTTCGGATATCTGACCACAACCCTCAAGTTTAATACCCTGAAAATAAAAGCGTATTTATGATGCCGGGACTAGTTCGGATTCAGTATGACAAGTTCAATTTCGGGTTGATCGATGTTCAGATAGACGGATTACTACGGGTGCCCGAAAGGATACACATGTCGATGACGAGCTTCAAGGCTCGTACGTTAAGATTATGGATCATCATCATGGCTGCGACAAATCAGTCCAAGAATGTTATAATAAGAGACATGAAAAGGAAGAATCAAGCTGACCAAATTCCATCCAACTCCTTACCATCATCACGAAGACAATAGCTATTTGTATAACCTCACTCCAAATCAATCTATACAAACCCATATCAAACCGCTAAACCGAATAAAACCGGTTCCCATTCTCTAATTCCCACTAATTTCCCAAGTGTGTGTATCTTCTTTTGTTTGTTTTTTGTTGTGCGAATCTTTTATTTTCCAAAATAGGTAAAATTTTATATTTTAAGCACGTTCAGTCGTTAGTCACATTAACAAATAAGGTAAATAAACGTGGGTTGCTAGACTCTTTGGTCCCACTTCACCAATTATTCCCGAACATATATTTCAAACACGTGATATTTAGAAAAGCGATCCGAAATTCAAACAAAGAATCGTATCCACCAAAAAAAATTATTATAATATATCAAACCACAAATCTTCTTTTTTTTGATAATATGTGATTTGCCAAGAGTAGGGTTCGAATTTGGGTGAAACACTCTTTGCGCATACTCATTTACCAGTTGAGCCAACCACCCTTGGCTCAAACCACAAATCTTATTCATGAATAACATATTTTGATAGTTTTATTTTATTTTTTCAACTTTTGTATTGATTTAACTTTTCTTCTGCTTTCCGTAAAAATAAGAAATCATGTCCCTATTCAAAAACTTGAGAAAAAAAAAATCTCAAATAACTAAATTTGCATGGCGTCGTTTTTATTTTGTGGACATATTTTTTTTGTCATCGTCTTTGAATGACAAATCGCATTTTTTCCATTTTTGGATTTATCTAATTGATTGTTGATTTCTCCACTCGGGACCGGTAAAGGGCCCCGAACGAATCTGCCTTATCGTTTCCTCGCTTCAAACCAACCACAAAAAACCCTAGCCATAATATATTTTCAAACATCTCTATCTTCATCACAAGTTCATACCCTAAATTTGCCCGGTTTTCGGATATCTGACCTGAACCGTAAGTCGGGTATCCGAAAATGGAGCACTTGCATTTATGTCGGGTTTAGTTCGGATTTAGTATGATGGATAACTTGAGATAGATGGATGGCGCAGGGGTGCCGAGAAGTACGAAAATAACTTTAGGTCTCAATAGTGAATATTACTAAGTTTTTTTTCCCACGTCGCATATATATAGTTTCGTTTTGTACACAATATTCACGTGATAAAAATAGAAACTGAAACTTCTGTTGGTATGAATCTTCAAATCACCTTTTTCCTGGTTTGATCTTTACATATTTTAAGTTTTCATGGCCCGAGAGATCGTATTTAATCACGTGTCCGCACCAACCAGATGATTTTTTTTATATATTTATTATGTTCCAACCAGATGATTTAAGCACGTGCGGTAAAAAAAACCCTCATGGAGACAAACCGGGTCACGGAGCAAACTTCGTTCGTCGTTGTGGCGTTCAGATACGCATGTGTAAGACACGTTAGAAACTTAGAATGATATCACATCCAGACGCAATCTTTGTCTCCAAGGATTATAATGGTCTGTCACATTTAAATCACACAATACACACACACACACACACACACACACACATATATATATATATATATATATATATATATATAGCACATTGCATTGACTAAAAGTCGACACTTTCTTTGTAGTATCATCCTAAGTTTCTAACGCGTGTATGAACAAGAAGCCCTCTGAAAACTGATAAAATTTTCAATAAAATAATAAATCTGAAAACAAACCAGGCCAATTTCAAATATGTTTTAAATATAAGAATTTTTTTTTTAAAAATGGTTACCCAAATAAACAAAAATCAATATATTTTTTTTAAAAATCAAACAAATATGATTTTACAACGTAAAAAGACGTATCCAACCATAAGTAAAATCCATTTATAAAGGCGAAACGAGAGGTGGGGTTGGGGAGTAGCCCAACGCAAAAAAGATTTAAAAACTTCACCTAGATCTGTCCTTTTACTGGAATTCATTCAGTGTGCTATTATTATATATATCTGTCAAAATATTTTTTCCAAACATAAAAATATCATGGTGTGAATTCGAAGAGATGTTCACACAGACCACACCGGAGGATCAGGACACGTTCATGGGACCATGTTAATGCATATCCATGGAGAGAGAGACAGAGACTTAAATTAGATTGATGGGATAGTCCTCCCGGTGATTTCACAGAGCTCGTCAAATGTGAACACAGTTAATTTTTACTTGACTTCGGCACGTCAACCCTAATTGCCCGTACCAAAGTTAATTCCACTGTTTCCTTTCTTAATAATTTCTTACTATTATCGTAATATTTTTCCCATTTTCTAACAACAGTGGTAAAAGTTTTTCACATTTTAAGATACCTAAGAACAACACCATTGGCTGATGTGTCATATTCAAATAAGATAATAACGTACGCATACCTCTATTTTTCGCATGGATTATGCCGCCACTATGATTAATTAAAGTTTTAGATTAATCATTTAATCATAGAAATTTTTATACACACCATAGTTATAGAGATAAATTCAGATTACGGAAATAAGATAGTTAAAACATAAATTTCTGAATATATAGAATATGAAGTATAATTCAAGAGTAATAATGTCTGACAATTTTAAAAGACTGAGAACGCGGATCATACATTTGAACATATTTAATACGAAAAATACAAGAAAATATTTTACTGATATTTTCACTAACCACATACAAACAAATTGATATATATTTTTTTAAAATAAAATCAAAATAGGAATGGGTATATATGTCCACATACTCTCACTCGCCTCTCCTTCGTTGCCAAGCAAGTGAAAGAACAACAGAGCCTCGGATAATTCCGGAATAGGAAAAGAAAAAAGAAAAAAAATATATATCTGTTTTCTCCCTTTGTTCCCTGAGCGGACACGTGGCTATCTCAGACTGGTTCAAGTCGCCGGAAAAAATGGGGAGGATGACGTGGTTTGACGTCGACGGCACGAAGAAAGGAGAATGGACGGCGGAGGAAGACCAGAAACTTGTCGCTTACATCAATGAACATGGAATCGGAGATTGGCGTTCACTCCCCCGCAAAGCTGGTATATACACATACCTATACTTACACGTGTATACGTACATGCATGGATGGATGTATCTGCACGTGTGCTTATAGGGCTTCATTAAGCACTTTTTCCCCCGAAAGTATAGATTAAAAAAAGTTTTTTTTTTGTTAAGATCTTCAAAGATGTGGAAAGAGCTGTAGATTAAGATGGCTTAATTACCTTAGACCTGGGCTTAAGAGAGGCAAGTTCAGTGCTGATGAAGAAGAAACCATAATCCAGCTTCATGCAGTTCTTGGAAACAGGTAAGTATTTACATAATTAGTGAATGATGTACTAATTTTCATGCTTATATATAGATATATATATGTTTATCATTAATGTATATATACACAATAAATATTCGAAATGATTGATTTAAAAAAAAAAACAGGTGGGCGGCCATAGCCAAGCATATGCAGAATAGAACAGACAACGACATCAAGAATCATTGGAACTCAAGTCTGAAAAAGAGACTCGCACGAAACGGAATCGACCCAATGACCCACGAGCCCTTCACCGTCGCCGGAGAAACACCATCCTCTTCCTCTTCCCCTCCGGCTACGGCGACGGCATCTTCTTCCTCCTCCGGCTCTGCTCGGATTCTGAACAAACTCGCCGCCGGGATGAGACGACAAGCTCTCGATCTCAAGACTATTTTGTCTCCGACAACGACGACGATGACGTGTCACGATGTCAACGGAGACGAAGAAAAAGAAGAACGTGAGAAGAGGAATGACGAGACTGATGTTCCGATGTGGGACAGAGATGACGTCGACGTAACTTGTTTCATGCAGAACTCGAGTTTTGAGGATGAAACGACCACGTTTAATGGGTTCACTACTGGAACTACAACGACGTCGTTTGATTGGTGTGACTCGCTCATGTATTTTGACTCGTCAAATTCCTCCTGCTTCTACAATTCTGAACTGTACGATATCATTGATGAAATTGACCGGTTTATTTGATATGATCGGATTTTTGAACGCCATAATCTGGAAATAATTTAAAATTTAATTTAATCTAGATTAGGGTATCTAAAATTTGAATATTTACTAAGGAAAACAGATTTGGTAAAATGTGACATTTTCCTACACGAACTTTTAATTTAACAAAAAACTACACCAAATTATCAAATATGTCAAATTGATACACGAACTACCCAATTTAACTGCAATTTCCTACACATAAAATTTTTTTAACACGTCCCATGTCAAATTTTAAAAAATCCAAAAAAGCAAAAAAAAATAAAACAAATTAAAAATTTTAAATTTTTTTTTATTAAAAAAATACATATATATAAATATATTTTTATATCTATATACAAATATAAATATATATATTCCTGTATAAATATATCTATATATATACAAAATAAAAAATATACACATATATATACAAATATCTATACAAATATATATACATATACATACAAACAAATATATTTATATATATATACATACACATATAAATATATATATATATATATATATACATACAAAATAAAAAAAATACATATATATACATATATAATCATATCTAAATACAAATACAAATATAAACATAAATACTCCTATGTATATATATATGTATATATATACAAAATAAAAATATACACGTATATATATATATAGGAGTATATATGTTTATATTTATATTTGTATATAGATACGAATATATATGTATATATATGTATATGTTTATATTTTTTATACATATATATATATATACATGTATATATATGTTTATATTTATATAAATATAATTACTCTTATATATATATATGTATATATATGTATATATATGTATTTTTTTATTTTGTATATATATATATGTATGTATATATATACGTGTATATATATTTATATATATACATATGTATATATATAAATATATTTGTTTGTATATATATGTATATATATATTTGTATAGATATTTGTATATATATGCGTATATTTTTTATTTTATATATATATAGATACATTTTTATATGATAGTATATACATTTATATTTATATATAGATAAGAATATATATGTATTTTTTCGAATTTGTTTTTGAAATCTAACATCTGTCATGGGACACACCACATCAACTGTTAACAAACACATAATACCGTTATCAGATTGACTAAAAAATTCCATTTAAATTGAGTAGTTTATATATCAATTTGGTATATTTGATAATTTGATGTAGATTTTTTCAAATTAAAAGTGTATAGAAAAATAACACATTTCACAAAATCTGTATAGAAAAATGTCATTTTCCCTATTTTTACTGTATCTACGAAATCTAACAGACCCGGCTCGGGCCGTAGGTATCGCCAAAGGACACTTGTTTTACAACAATGCAATCCTCATTACCAACAAAATGTAACACCACATTTAAAATTCTCTAACAAAGGTCCAAAAACATAAAAACTATAATCACAACTCTGATTCGGGATGATTTCAACTATCTAATAGGCCTTCATATACAATGAAGAATGATATGATTTATTACATGGGATGCTCTTGGAGCCCGAATTCAAAGATTTAGGCTTTACTACAAGAAGCACCCTTCATATCTCCGTTCTTACTTGCAATCATCAGGCCGCCGACAATCAATCATTCAGACAACACATGACAAAAAAGCACAAAAAGAGGAGGAAACCCAACAATGGTTTCAGCAGCTTTGCCTCAGAGGTAGTGACAATTTCGAGGTATTCATCATAACAACGAATGTCTGAATGAAAATTACGAAGTCTGCATCATCGGCAAACCAAAACCCAACAATCAGAAATTGAAAATCTTGGATCGAAATGATAAAAGTTTGAAGCTTTTGTGCATCAGAGAGATTCCCATTTTAGACAACAAGTCATCAATCGCCGAAGTGGAGAGATTCTGATGTCCCTGTCTGTTTCATCGTCACTTGCACTCACGGATGAACACCGAACAACACGAAACAGAGAAGCTAGCAAATAACCAAACAGATTTCTTGATTCAACACAGAAATTACACGAGGAGCTAGTGGGTTTAAACAGAAACCACGAATGAGGGTAATGAAGAAAATCATGAAAGAAGACAGGGAAAACTGAATCGGATTAAATCGGAAAACTCCAACGCCTCAGATTTGAATTCTTTTCACAGAGATTGAACTCTCAAAGTATATTTAACACCATCACAGGCATCAAACCGTTCAAACCCTGAAAACAGAGGGAACAAGGAACACAAAAGCAAATTGAGAAGATCGAGGGCCTCGAGGAAGATCAAAATCCGATCTTTGGGTAGCCCTTGAAGGATAAAAGCGGGGAGCACTGAAGCAGGATTAGGGTTTTCAAGAATTGGCAACGACTGCGTCTGCTGTTGTTTAAATAGAAGAACAGAAGGGGTGAAATTAGGGCAAAGGGATACGGAAGACTCTATATGGGCTGGTGTCTTGGGCCCAATAGCAGCAGACTCGTTGTTTAAAAATATTAAATAATATATTTAAATGCAAAAATCTAATAATACCTTATTTAATTTTAAAACCTTATGTTATATAGACAAAATATTTAGACTGATAAATTAAGACTATTTAAAATATTCTCAATGAAAAATGCCCGTTAATCTCAATAAAAAAAACAAGGCTTAATCTCTCCCTCTTTCTCTCTCTACACTGAACACACATTTTCCGATGGTCGACGTCTTGAGCTACACAGCGAAATCGAAGGTTGTCCTTTCGTGAGCTTGTGTGAGCTCTCTCTCTCTCTCTCCCACCATTAGTCTCCTTCGTCCTCGTCCTCTTTCTTTCGATTTTTTTCTTCTTCTTCTCCTAGAATCATGTTGATTCATGTTTCCTCCGTGATTTCCTCTTCTTGGTATCTTTTCTTTCCTGTTCGACGCAAAGATCACGAGGTCTCTGTTTCTGTTCTTTTCCTCGTCTTGTTGTCTGAAAGAGTTCGACTTCGAATTCTTCAAGTGATTTATTTGCTCTCTTCCAATCTTCAAGGAGGGGTTTTTCTTGATGGGTTGAACCATTTTCACGTTGTACCAAATCCGGCGAGTTCGATTTTGCGTGACCTTTTTTGTGGTTTGTCGCTTGGAACTAAAAACCCATTCAAGAAGTCAAATCCTTTGCTCATTGAAGTGAGTACACGAATGATTTGGTTGCAAGATCAGATTTTTTCTGGGAAATTTGTCAGATTTAATGGGTTTTCTTTTGTTCTGTCGTTTTTTCTTTCCATTATGGAATTTGCAGGATGGGAAGAGTTAAGCTGAAGATCAAACGGCTTGAGAGCACAAGCAACAGACAAGTTACATACTCGAAGAGAAGAAGTGGGATACTGAAAAAAGCAAAGGAATTGTCAATTTTGTGTGACATTGATATAGTGCTTCTTATGTTTTCTCCCACAGGAAAGCCTACGCTTTTCCATGGCGAACACAGGTAATATCCCGATTGACCACTCACTTTGGTATGCGGTAATAATACTAATTGAGGGTGTTGGTTGTTAATTTGTGTATGATCCTTGAAATGTGTGTTTCAATGATGCTTATGAGCTTCATCTGGTTCTTGAGGAAGTTCAAAGAGTTGGTCTTTTACATTGTTGATTTGTTGTGGAAAACCAACAAAGCACGTTGATATCTGCATTAGGATGCATTGTGGTAGAAATCTTTTGTTTCTTGAATGTGATAATGTAGCAGAAAACCACATCGATTTGTGGTATAAAACCGATAATGTATGTTAATATCTGTGGTTTGGATGCATCCCCTTTGATGCTAGTTTTGTTAAAATGGATTTTATTGAAGACATAATGATGAGCTATTCTCACATTTTACATTGTCTGCAATTGAATGATTTAATATGGTGTGTTCTTGCAGCGGCATTGAAGATGTCATCGCCAAGTTTTCCCAGTTAACTCCCCAAGAAAGGACGAAAAGGTTTATTATGAAACACAGATTGTTCTCTTGTACATAGGTTGTTTCTGTCGATGTCATAGTGTCATGAAACTAAGATGTTTTCCTTTTTGAATGTAACAGGAAACTGGAGAGCCTTGAAGTAAATTCACTGGATTTGTTCCTATCTGTCTCTTAAATTTTGTAGTTTGGAGAAATTCTGAGCTGAAACATTTTACTGTGGTGTCTTCTACCTATAGGCACTGAAGAAGACTTTTAAGAAGTTGGACCATGATGTGAATATAAACGAGTTTTTAGGAGCGAGGTATTTGATCTACATTGTCCGACGTTCATACATATATACGTATACATCATTTTCAGCTTCGAAATATCTGAAATCTTGCCCCTGTTTCGTCTTGCAGGAATAAAACTGCCGAGGTATGGATCGATCAAGACATGGTTATTTCTTGTCCTGACCCGAGATTGTACTTGCCCGATTATTGTTTAAGCCTCTTAACTTACCATATGCCAGGTTTTGAGTAATCAAGTAGCGGTTTTACAGGCTCAAATTACCGAGATACATAGGAGACTAAGGTGCACTCTTGGAGCTCTTTTTCTTTTAAGTAGTGATTTTATCTTCAATGTTTTATTTTGGTTTCATCCCTGAAAAAAAAAAATGTATATTATCGCCTTATCTTTTTATAACGTTTCATGGTGAAACTGAAAACATTATATAGTCTTTTGCTGTTGGTTGGATTAGAATTGATCAATAGAGAAAGCATGCTCTGTCCCGTTCCGTTTCTATGTTATAATGGCAAATCCATTGTGCAATTATAATTTCAATGATCTATACAAGAGTGGCTTGGATCTGCATTGTTTGCTGGTTATTTCTAAAGCTAAAGGAGCTATTTTTATTTTCAGCTGTTGGGGGAATATCGATAGAATTGAAAACGTAGAGCACCTCGGGCAGTTGGAAGAATCGTTGAGGAATTCCGTCGAGAAGATTCAGATTCACAGGGTATGTAATGTCCCTTTAACTTATCACCGATCACGAAATTTCGCAAGTTAGGTGTCCAATTCAGTCTCTTGGGAGCATATGTATGTGGCAATATCATTGTTTGAATACGTATACAAATACATGTAGAGTATATATAGAAGCTGTTCTTGAAGGTAAGAGAGATCATGTTACCATGGTGACTTCATTTCGCAGGAAAATTCCAGAAAGAACCAACTTATACCGGTAGGATGCACAAGCCAGGTTATAACCCTTCTCTTTCTCTCTCTCTCCCCCTTTCTCTCCCTCTCTGTTCTTGAACTGATCAAGTCTTCTTATGCAGTTTCACTGTGGAATATCGTTGCCATTGGCAATGGGAGGAGTGCAAGAAGCTCATTCGTTATCTTGGCTTCATGACGACGATAACCAACAGATCATCATACCGGGCGATCCAAGTTTTCTGCTGCATCGGTGAGTCATACTGCTACTTCACTCTGAATTCTTGACTATATATTCCACTGATTTCACATTTATGATGAACAGAGACATGAGGAGTACATCAACTGTTCCTTCACTTGCGGTCTACTCGGGTTTCTTTGAGCATGGAAAGCCAGAAGATCAGATCTGCAACCCGGGACAGTTTGACAACTTAGGACCCGAACCCAGTACCTTGAACGAGTTAAACAGAAACGGGTGCTTGAGTTTACAATTCGGGGAGGAATATTCATATGGTAATCCATTTGGTAGTATGAGCATGCAAGATGATGACAAGAAGTTGGATCAAGGGATCGAGTTAAACTTGCAACAAGATCCTTCGATGTATCAATCTAATACCAGTTTCCAGTTTCCTCATCAGCCCATGGGAACCAGTGATCATCATCATCATAATACATGGTTCCCAGATTCTGCCTGTTGTAGCACTTCAGGGTTTGGCCAGACTTCTTACAACCAGGTCAGAATTCAATTATTACAAAACTACTACTTAAATATCTTGTCTTGTTCTTGAAAACTAGTTCATCATGTTCTTGATCTACTCTTTAAAAAAAAAAAAAACAACTCGGGTCGTTGGTTTAAACACGAGTTTTCGCGCTTAAACCCGAAACATGTAAGGAAGAAGAAAATGGTGAAGTGATGATCCTTACATGTTTTGGGAATTGCAGCAAAGGAATTAACTCAGGTTTGGGAACTGGTAACTTCTTCAGTGGATGCTGAGGCTTTTGCCTTAACAAAGAGTAGGTTCTGAGTATGCATGTTTGTACATTACAGGATATACTGTATGCCCAGTGTATATGTTAGAATGCACATGTATGTATGTATGTACGTATGTACGTATGTATACAACAGAAGGGTTTCTTCTAGGAACATTGTGCATACAAGAATGTTGGTGTTAGAGAATGTAATATAAATGTTACATTGGTTCAATTATAAAAATTTCGGTGTAATGTTAGGGGGAAAACTCCTGCTTGATTTCATTCCCAATCCTTAATTTTCTCAGTATTTTTCATTCGAATATGCTTGTTTTGGTTAATTAAATTAAATGAGAATAAATTCTTTAGATATAACAAAATTTGGTTATAACTGGTAAAAAAGTAAAAGATTTTTCTTGATAAATCATAAAAATTAGAGTAATTAAAAAATTAGAGTAATTTCGTGGATTTCAAAAAATGATAATGCCAATTTCACATTTGTAAATAATTAGTAGAAAATTACTTGAAATAAATACGCCAATAGTGCTGTATACATCACTTGAAACAAAATAGTTATCAAGCTTTTTGCATACGAGACAATTCATTTTGCATGTTTTTTGTGTATGTATTCGTATATATCTTTGTTTTAAAATTGTTAAATAAAACTTCATATATCTTTAATGTTGTTTATGTACCTAAATTTCTACGATTTTTTACTAATGATCCTAAATAAGTAAAGATTGAATAAACGAATTATATTATATATATATATATATAGGATAAAGTTATAACCAGCATTTTTAAAGATACTACCACAAAATTATCACGAAAGAAATATGAAAATTTGCAGATTTTTTCCATTGGAAATATCACAAAACGATAAGTTAACAGATATCCTACGTGGCCGAATCTCAGCCAATTGCTCCATGCAAATGGCATGCATGGGCGCCCCAATGTTCCAAAACCAGAAAAACATTTATCCTCACGTTATCCAAATCCAATCTTCATCGTCCATTTTCTCAATCCAACGGTCAAACGCATCCGAAAATCTCTTACCGTATTCTCTCCCACCAAAAATAATATAAAAAATAAATAATAAATTCAATAAACTGAAGAAGAAGAACACATACCCAGACCAGACACTCTCTCTCAACTCTTCAGTTGCCGGCGAGAAATGGCTTCTCTCTCTCTCAAGTCCTTCACCGGACACCGGCAATCCACGGCGGAGCAACTGAATTTCATCTACCAAGCTCCGCCGCAGCGTGCCAATTTTCGGCGACGACGGAGCTCTCTCCGAATAACCGCCGCCAGATCTAGCCCCAAGCTCGCCGACCGGAGACTCCGGGTCGCTGTCATCGGAGGAGGTCCTGCCGGAGGATCCGCCGCTGAAACGCTTGCCAAGGGAGGAATCGAGACGGTGCTCATTGAGCGGAAGCTCGACAACTGCAAGCCCTGCGGCGGCGCTATCCCGCTCTGCATGGTCGGAGAGTTCAATCTCCCGCTCGATATCATCGATCGGAAGGTGACGAAGATGAAGATGATATCGCCGTCGAACATCGCCGTCGATATCGGTCAGACGCTGAAGGAGCATGAGTATATTGGTATGGTGAGGAGAGAGGTTCTAGATTCGTTCCTGAGGGAGCGAGCAGAGAAGAGTGGAGCTACTGTCATCAATGGCTTGTTCCTGAAGATGGATCTACCGGAAAATTGGGATTCGCCGTACGTTTTGCATTACACCGAGTATGACGGAAGAACAGGAGCCACAGGGCAGAAGAAGACGATGGAGGTTGACGCCGTTATTGGGGCTGACGGAGCGAATTCTAGGGTTGCTAAATCCATCAATGCCGGCGACTACGAGTACGCCATCGCGTTTCAGGTCGATTTTCTTCCTCATGATCTCCGAAATTTTGATTTGAATGCATTGAATTAGGTGAATTTATCTGCATAGTGTAACAACTCCTCATGAACAATGTTAGCTTTGGTAGAGATTATATAAGGGAACGAGTTCAAATTCAAACAGTATTCGCTGAAACCTGGAATTTGGGTCAGGAATCTGGAATTCGAAATGTCGGTTTGGCGCATGAAGTGGTGAAATTTCTTGCAGGAAAGAATCAAAATCCCAGATGAGAAAATGACTTACTATGAGAATCTTGCTGAGATGTACGTGGGAGACGACGTTTCGCCGGATTTCTATGGATGGGTCTTTCCGAAATGCGACCATGTTGCCGTCGGAACTGGAACTGTTACTCACAAAGGCGATATCAAGCAATTCCAACTCGCTACCCGGAACAGGGCAAGAGACAAGATTCTGGGAGGCAAGATCATCCGAGTCGAGGCTCACCCAATTCCCGAGCACCCTCGCCCTCGTAGAGCCTCCCAACGAGTGGCCCTCGTGGGCGATGCAGCCGGATATGTGACAAAATGCTCTGGCGAAGGGATCTATTTTGCGGCCAAGAGTGGGAGAATGTGTGCTGATGCCATTGTCGAATGCTCTCAGAACGGTATGCACAAAGCTTCTCCGAATTTTTCGGAACAGAATCTGGTTAAAGATAGAAACTTTGAGATATATATGATTCACAATCTGGTTAAAGATAGAAACTTTGAGATATATATGATTCACATTTTACTCTAACCTTTTGCCTCTTGATAGTTCGCGACAATCTTGAACTCTAATCTAAGATAAAGCATACTAAACGTTCATATCTCTTCACAGAGAAAATTTGCTTCGATAACTCCGAGCTGTAACATCTGTTATCGTAATCCGCAACAGGGAAGAAGATGATCGATGAGGGAGACTTGAGGAAATACCTGGAGAAATGGGACAAGACATACTGGCCGACGTACAAGGTTCTGGACGTGCTGCAGAAAGTGTTCTACAGGTCCAACCCAGCTAGAGAAGCGTTCGTCGAGATGTGTGGGGACGAGTACGTTCAGAAAATGACGTTCGATAGCTATTTATACAAACGGGTCGTGCCCGGAAATCCGTTGGAGGATCTGAAACTGGCTGTGAACACAATCGGAAGCTTGGTTAGGGCTAATGCTCTGAGGAGGGAGATTGAGAAACTGAATGTTTGAACAACTGAGAGAAGGGAGTTTTAAGTTCTTTCTTCTCCCCCTTTTTTTATATCACTTTCTTTTTTGTTTAAATGACTCTTTTTTCTTTCTTTGTAAGCTTCTTGGATTTGTACTGTGTTTAGGTAAAACTGTAATATCCTAAACGTTGGTGTTTATGTACCATATTAGTACTAATATTATGTCTCTTGACAGTTATATGTATGTATGTAAATGTTTAAAAAGTGCGATACGTGAAATAAAACTTTAAATATTTGCATTAGCCAAGTATTTTTAACTAAAGAAATGGCAGTAAGTTTTACTCCTTATTGTTGTGTCTGAGAAAACTCTTAGAAGACAAAGAGGCTGAGGCTTTGAAACTGTTTCTGCTCTTACAACTACTATGCCTTGGAACAGGAACTTTCTCAAGAAGAGACAAGACCTCCGCCATTGATGGTCGGACCTTAGCTTCTCCGATGCACTGTAACGCCAAGAACGACACCATGAATGCGCCTTTCTGTGGGTACTGACCCACGAGCTTCGTGTCCATTATCCTGAACACTTTCCTCTTGTCCCTAAGGTACGGTTTCGCCCATTCCACGAGGTTTTCTTCTTCTCGGGATTTGGTTCTGTCTATGACTCTTCTCCCCGTGAGGAGCTCTAGCAAAACTACTCCGAAGCTGTAGACATCGCACTTGGTCGTTAGATGACCTGATCAGACATGTGAAAACACCTTGTATCTGTCACGTGTTTCGAAAAATTCGTATTCCAGATTGTCGAGTGTATTGAACCAAACCCAAAATTAATATGTGATCCAACTTTCAGAAAGTTTTTACAATTTATCATAACTTACAGACCTGTTGCAAGGTATTCAGGAGCTGCATAACCTTGAGTGCCAATGACTTCGGTGGTGACATGTGAATTGTCACCGCTAGGACCTTCTTTGGCTAATCCGAAATCCGAAAGCTTCGGATTAAATTCCTGTGATCAACCACATGTAAAATTTTTTAAAAGGGTATCGAAAAGGAAACTAAAAGATTGGTACTTTGAGTGACACATACCGAATCAAGAAGGATATTCGATGCCTTCAAGTCCCTATAAATGACGTGGTCCTTAGCTTCGTGCAAGAAACGTAGACCGCGAGCTGCACCAATAGCTACTTTCATACGCAACGTCCACGAAAGGGCATGACCCTCTACCCGATTTAACATAGGCTATGTCAGAGTTTCAAGTCGGAAAATAAGGTATATGGGAAATGCACATAAGTTTCTGTCCAACATTCTTTCTTACTTGCAAACAGATGATTCTCCAAGCTGCCATTAGGCATGTACTCATACACCAAAAGACGGTTTTCGCCTTCCCAGGAGTAACCTATCAGTTTTACCAGACTCGGGTGATGCAGCCGAGTGAGATAATTTACTTCTCTCTGGTGAAACAGTAAACATACAGGTAAGATTTGGTTCAAAGGGGAAAATAACCAGACGATGCGGAAAATAACCGGAAAACTTACCAGCCACTCCTTGTGACCCTGAAACCCTTCGGGTTTGAGCTTCTTCACAGCGACAGCAATTTCATTTCCAGACCCGCCAATGCAGCCCTTATAAACAAACCCGAAACCTCCTTCACCGATGAGGCTATCAGAACAGAAATTTCCGGTTGCATTCTTCAGCTCATTGAACATAAATGACTTCGAGCTCGGGTTGTACAATGTATCCTCTACATTGCTACCCGTAGTTAGAGTAACAGCTTCACTTTTAGTAGTATTGCGAGATTTTAGCCTCCAAGGAAATAAAATACTCGGGGTTTTGACAGGAGAACAAGAACCTCCTGAAAACGGTATGACATGTTAACATCAATGAGACCGATACTGGAACCAAGTTAGTACATGAACACAGTGGTTTAAGATATGGTTTTCTTCCCTTGTGATTAAGCATTAATGATGTAAACGATTCTAATGATTGTTCTATCAGTTTCCAAACCTTTCAGAACAAACAAATCCGCAACTAAGTCTATACAGAGGAACAAACCAAGACATTGCTTAGAACAGTGATCCAATCCAACATTGCTGTTTATGTTTCAGCTTGAGCTCTAAAAACAAGATTATGCAAAACACAATTTCCTTGTTTCATTTGCCCATTGTCATGTCGGGTCTGATTAATACATATTGAGATTCCAGCAGCAAAGTACTTGCACAATCAAGAAACCAACTTCTGTTTCTTTCTTTGTAAGTTAATGGCGTCGAAGATAATCCGAACCTGAGAATTTGTACTACTCTAAACCGATTTCTGAAGACTCTCCAATCAAAACTTACTTTGGATCGAAACAAACAGGGATTACGAGAAATGAGCAAGCACTGTTCGAAGAATCTTACGTGAAAATGTCTCTGAGTTCACTGGAGAGTCGTCGTTATCGCTCCCATTCGAGCAAGATTCGAAGCAATTGCCCATCCCCTAAGGTTTCTCACCGAACAAAAAAACAAAAACCCAGAAAAAAAAACCCTCGAATCGAGATCAATGGCGATGAACGGAGATGCTATATTTACCATTCCATTGCCATTTGTATTCGCCGTTGTGCTCTTCTCATTCTTCCTCCGATAGGAGAAAGAAATGAAACGAGAGCGGAAATCGAATTCGATGTGTCGAATCCAATTCAAATGACTGGAATCGTGAGAAGAGAGAGAGATTGAAATTCAGGGGAGAGTATGAGTTTCGATTTGGAGAAGCTATTTTTGGATGGAGGAGGGAGCTTCCATGGAATCGTCGGAATCGACGTCCGTCACCTGATAGCAAGGTATGGTCACGTGACATGCTCTCCCATCGACCCTTCTACTCGCTTTCGTAATAAGTGCTATTTATGTCCCCCGACTTATTTATTTATTTATTTATTATCCATGCATGGAAATATATATTTTTTTATAAAAAAAACATTGCAGTTTGGAAATAAAACTGAACATTCGGATAACAAAAAAAAAGGGCAAACTTTTGCATGAACTAAGCCCGTTTAAAAATCATGATCACAAAAAAAAAGAGTCATTTCTCTTGGATCAACGTACAATGAAAATTAACAAATTACTTTTTTATATAAATAAAGTAACAAATTATTACTGCAATAGTATATATTTACAATGATCAACGTACGATGATAACTAAGAGTTTTAAAAAAGCATTTCACTTGTGACCTGAAAAATAAAATTCATTTTAAAATCTCGTATTATCTAATAATAGAGAACCTTGCAATTCAAGTATTGTATCAAAACTTGATTTATTTGGGGTTTGAAATTCTTTTTTTTTTCCCGCGGTAAACGACAGAGGAGAGGACGAACAATAGGACAAGTTCTATGGCAATATTGTTTTAATTTAAAAAGAAGAAAGTTGTATGTTTTAGTTTTTTTTTTATAACTTGTTTATCTTTAAACTCTTCGAAATCCAGGAAAAATTTAATTTTCTAGAGAAAATATTTGACAGTTATATATATATATATATATATTATATTTGTGAATTTTTATGGGTCAAAGTAGTAAAATCTAAAAAATGGGGAAGGCCATATCTTTTTGCAGCTTTTGTGCTTCTTTTGAGTGCATAGCGTCAAATTTACCCCATACTCTCTTGCCCCCAAAGCCCCCTCCATCCCTTCTCGGTAATCCTTGCATGTAATATTATTTATTGATTGCTTCCCAAAAAAGATATTATAGTATTACTTTATTATTATAAAGTTAATTTTGACATCTTGAATATTTACCGATGAATCCGATTGTCAACAACAACGTGAATTCGATCCATGAGTCTTGTATATGTCATCCCGTAAAAAAAATCATTTTGAATATCAATTTTTACTTAAATGCGATGTGCTTATAATGTTTGATTCGAGTCTTGGAGGAGAAATCATGATCTAGCTCATTGACAGAATATATATATCTATATATATATTATATAAACATAACCGCAAACCCTAATGGGAGAGATGGAGGAAAACCATAATAACAAAAAAGAGCAATATAAGAAAAAAAAACAAAAATCACACAGATTTGAGGAAGAAAGCATAGGGAATAATTAATCATTACTTTCTCGGGTCGAAATTAAATTTAAAATAAATATAAAAAAAGCATTTATTGTTGAGTAAGTAAGCTTCTGATTAATGCAGCTTGAGCAGAGTCTGTGTTTGCGAGAAGCTCGGAGAGTCTCTCGCTTAGATCATCGACCTCTCTGTGTAAGTTCCTTATGTAGTTGCACGTCTCCTGTAACACCCTTCCCGCCGATACCTGTCCATTAAATTATCCAATTTTATAATAATCTCCAATATCATATATATATATATATGTATGTATATATATACGTACCCTTGGTTTCAAAAGCCGTAATATGTGTATAATTAATGTCATGAAAAAGACATATATCATTTTGAAACCTGGAGGAGTTAGTTAATTTTCGGCATAATCTTATTACAAGAAGTTAGTTACCTTGTCGGAACTCCTGTTCCGAAGTTCGGGGAGAAGTTGCTGCAACTTGAGTATAAGATCGTTGATTTGATCGTCTGAAATCCTCGAAGCTCCTGATTGTCTTGAACGAGATCTTCTGCTCGACATTTTTTTTTTTCTGAAATCAAGTTTTTTTTTTGGTGTAACTAGGAAATTATATATCAGAAGTATATATGATGAAGCAAACAAGTGGTTATGGTTATGGAGTTAGGGTGACACAAAGTTATGGAGAAAAGATCGTTAAGGAGAGAGAGAGAGAGAGAGAGAGAGAGAGACAGAGGGAGATTGTACGAAGTAACTGAGGGAAGTGAAGGCGATATTTAAGCAGGTTTCTCTTTCTTTAGTTTAATAAGATAATTAATAAGTTGATAATCTTAAAATATTCTTTCCGATTTTCGAAGCTCCACGGTGACCACATGTGTTATAGATCAAAGTATACAAAGGATGTAATAATCTAATAAGATAGATGTGATGTATATGATTTAAAAGATTATTAATATTGGATATAGAGAGAGAGAGACCGTAAGTGGTGACATATATACATATATATAAATATAAATATATGGACCGTAAGTAGTGATTCTATATATATGTACGCATATATATATATAAGGTGACATTCTATATATATATATATATTGGGTTGATTTTTCTTTGAGAAAAGAAATTTCAAGCTACGACAGATTTGTTGTTACGGATTACGATCGGTGGAAACGGTTTGCGATTGACGGTTGATATTGACAAATGATATATGCATTTGGCACATTCGATCATATAAATACTAAATATGGAACTACACGATGACATACTATAACGTCGGATTTACGTTGACGCCGATCGAATTCAATAATGCGAGTTTGGATACGAATTCAGATTTTGATTTTCAAACGGAACCCTGAAAATCTAATAAATATCCAAAATTTTTTATTTATTTAGAAATAGGAAACGACGGAATTCCACCCTAAAACACGTTAAATATAAATTAAATAATCGTTTTTTTTTCAGTAATAGAGGAACACAACGCCTATATTAGATGAACATCATTCACTGACAAAATGACGTAAAGATAATTAATACGTTACATAGTATTTATACTTTTTAAAAATATTTAATTAATTATACAAAATAAATTCAAACTCCAATTCCAAGAAATTACAACAAAAATATTTAAATTTTACTCCGAGTATCGAAAGTATAACCTATCCAGTCCTCGAAATGTATCTTCTCTCGTTTAGCTCCTGCCACACGTGCATTTTGAAATATTATCAATTTTGAAAAGCAAAAACATTGAATATTTAATAAAAATTCAATTGTTTACTTATTTATCCATTTTAGATATTGTTTACTTATTTATTTTATAATTCAATATTTAACACGAATAAGTAATAACTTTGGTGTAAATTATAACACTGAATAGTAACCCAAGTTTGGGTGATCTAGTGATCAGAGAACATGCAAAGTATATTCTCACTCTGGATTCAAATCCAAGTATAGGGAGAGGTATTCACATAGATTTCTTCGGTCTTCTGGGAGATATAGTCGGGTCAACGATCCGGTGAATTTCTGGATTATAAAAAAAAAAAAACTGAATAGTTGATGTACAATATTATTAACCGTAAAACATAAGTGAGATTTATCTATTCCCTAATCTCTATATTTTGAAAACATTTCTTACATTTGTAAAAATCACTGGATTTCTGATTTTATAAACTTTATATATATATATATATAAAGAAATTTTGGGCTCGAAGTTCATTATTTAGAAAAAATAAAAATCATTATCCTATACTTACAATGGAATACATGCATATGCATGATGCATGCACAAGGTGGTATGTATATCTGTTTGTAAGTTAGGAAACGTCCAAATAGAAGGGGGAGTGGGTGAGGACCCAACGCTTTGACTGGTCAAAGCTCGCCCATGTCCCTTTCTCCAGTAATTACACGTGGCATTTCGGGAGGAGTGACCATCTTTCACCGACGACAATATCTGCATGACTTTGAACTTTTTTTAACGTTGGGTTACTATAAACTTGCATGAAAATATCGTATTATATGCATATCATCTTACACGATAATAATTGAACAAATTCAAAATATTTTTTCAGAATACTGTAGAAAATTATAAAATTTATTCAAAAATATAATTTTATTCTTTCGTTGTGTAAATATTTTTAATTACATATGGAAAAAGAATTATTCATGAAAAGTGTATATCATCTTACACCGACAATCTAATTGCATGAGTTAAAATTTTGTTTGTGGAAATTGTCAGGAAAAATTATAAAACATATTCTAAAATTTATTATAGATTTAAGCTTTTGTTCCATAAAATTTATATTGCATTGAAAAAAAAATTCTAACTAGTGAAAGTATCGAAAAAAATATATATACGACAAAAACATGTACACTGTATTTGTGGGCGGAACACAATGTCTCACTTTTTAATACATTGGAGGAATACAATAGAATTACTTTTGATTCATTAGATGCAATTCGTGTGTATACATTCATCTCGTTTTTCCATAATATTAAAAGAAGTGTCCTTTTTCCTAAATATTATAGAAGATAAGAACAATGGATATATAATTAGGTCACTAAATTTTTAGTATGTGTTGTTAAGTGAATAATCAATGGTCTATATTGATGGTTATAAAAAAGTTATAAAAATACGAATATTATACATGGAATTGAAGTAATTATATATTGTGATAATATTAATATATAATACTTAAAATCTCTCAAATATCGGAATAACAGGTGGAAGGTGGTTTAACAACAGCAGTGTGAGGAATATTGAGGATGTGAAAATCGTTTAATCTAATATATAAAAAAATTGAGCATTCAAAAACTGTGATATTGAGAATCATGAAAATCGTCCAGGTATTAAAACGTAGAAATATGAAAATCGTTAATCTAATATATAGTATATATATTAAAATGTATGGAATTGTGAGGAGTATTGAGAATCATGAAAAAATTTACATTTATTTTCTATTTGATTTGAAGAATATTAGGATATCTATTGGAGTTCTTTAATTTATTCAATTGTGAAAAATAACAATAAAAATAAATTATCTTACAATTAGCTTGTAAATCGAGATATTTTTTTTTTTTTTTGAATAAAAGAAACAAAACAAAGATGTATAATTAACGATATTTCTATTATAAGATAATCAAATTATCTAGAATTAGATGTTTATCGGTGCCGTAAAATACCTGTATTTTTCCCTGATCTCAATTTAATACATGTACTTTTTTAATTACTGAATAATACCTATATAATTGGTTTTTTTCCAAATAAATCCTATACTTTTAAATTATTGGTCAAAAATACCTATCGTCAAAGAACCGCCACGTAGACAAACAGAAATCCTACGGCGGTGAAATTCTCAACCTCTCTCCTAATCATCGCGCCATGTCATCGCCACGTCAGAAATTAAATAAAAATAAAAATAAAATAAAAAATTAATTAATAATAATTAATTAATTAATTAAATAAAAATCATAAAATAAATAATAAATAGATATATATATACACATACACATATATATACATACATATATATATATACATATAAACACACACATATATATATATACCATATATAATTAAATATATATATATATACATACATATAAATATACATATATATAAATAACAAAAATATACATATACATACACATATATATATATACATATATACATATACATATACATATATATATATATACATGCATATACAACACATACACATACATATATATACATATATATACAACATATATATATATATATAAATATATGTATATACATACATTTATATATTCATATGTATGTATATATATAGCATGTATATGTATATATATTATTTATATATGTATGTGTATGTGTTGTATATGTGTGTATGTATATGTATATATGTATATATATGTATATGTATAATGTATATATATATGTGAATGTATATGTATGTATGTATATATATATGTACGTTTATATATATGTATTAATATATATATATATGTGTATGTGTATTGATATGTATGTATATATATGTATATATATATGTGGATGTGTATATTTATATACGTATGTATATGTACATGTGTATATATATATGTATGTGTATATATATATGTATATGTATATTTTTATTATTCATATATATGTATATTTATGTGTATGTACATATATATTTATATATGGTATATATATATATGTGTGTTTATATGTATGTATATATGTATATATATGTATGTATATATTTATATACGTATGTATGTATATATACATATATGTATATATATGTATATGTGTATATATATATTTATTATTTATTTTATGATTTTTATTTAATTAATTAATTATTATTATTAAGTAATTTATTTTTTATTTTATTTCTGACGTGGCGATGACATGGCACAATGATTAGGAGAGAGGTTGAGAATTTCGCCGCCACGTAGGATTTCCGTTTATCTACGTGGCGGTTATTTGACGATAGATATTTTTTTGCCAATAATTTAAAAGTATAGAATTTATTTGGAGAAAAACAATTGAGATCAGGGAAAAGTATAAGTATTTTACAGCGATTCTCCCTATGAACAAGATAAAGAATATCTAGGGGAACATAAAAGTTATACAAGATAATCAAAATAATGCATGGGAGTATATATAGGTCAACCAAGGCAATTAATCGTTCGTGGCTATAACGATTTCTTTATAGAAATTTAAATAACAATAATAACATAGAAATGCATTAAAATAAATCGAATGTGTAGACAGACAAGATCTATACGTAATTTATAATATATTTATTTTAAAATTATTTTCACGTTAATTAAATAAAATCCTCAGATGTGTTAATTGCAGTCAGCGTGCCTCTCGCGGCACATGATCTTTCTCTTCACCTCGACAGCGAAGATTAAGCTTCGTTTCACGAGTAAAAACCTTTTTTTCCCTATATCGTTCCAATTTATTTTTCAATATTAAATTGATGTTTAACAAAAAAATATATTAAATTGGTGGGTTTCAATGGATTGTATATCAGAAAATTGTTTATTGTTTTAATATTATTTTCACTTGCTTAATAATTGTTTTCATACTATTAAAAATATTAAATTGAACATGCAGTTGATTCAGTTTCTTTCAATAAAATCAAAGATTAGAAAGCCAATTTATCGATTTGATCGCTATTGAAATTAAGAACAATATTTCAGGACAATTTTCTAATATATTCTCAAATCAAATTAGAATTGTTCTTAAGTACATATACACATGCAAACGGAAAAACAACGGAAGCACCTCATAAAATAAAAATTTTAAAAAATAATAACCGAAGCTAAACCAAATAACCGGTTTAAAACCAAAGGGTGATATATATATATATTCATGGGTTCTCTAGGGTTCATATGTGTATATTCATATGATCATATCTAGGGTTCTCTCCTTGACACCGATCGACCAGACAATTTCGACGATGCATTAATGCCAAAACATGATACCGTTTTTTATAATCTATCTTAATGATGGTTATGCTCGAATTTAACATAGATTATAATATTTACATAAATGTAGAGACGTACGTTAGTTAAGAGAGATTAGCTCATATTTATATATGTAATGTGGCGATTAGTACTACGAATATTAATAGTATCTTTCAAATTGCACGTGAATTTAATTAGAACAAAAAAGCATCTTTCTCTTCTTCCAATGCGTTGACATACACATCGTTGCATCATTAAATTTGTTTTACAAAAGGAATTTGTGCACTAAAAAAATGGTTACAAGATTTTATTAGGGAAGAAAATTATATTCCACGCGCCTGTTGTGTACATATCAATGCACATATGCATAGCATACACACGAATATTGCCAAGATTAATCTTAATTATATAATTTAATCTGTAAAAATTAGTGAAAACTATTATTGATTTTATTGTAATCTTAATTATATAATTTAATTTGTAAAATTAGTGAAAAATGATATTAATATATGTATGTGCCCGTGATAAAAAAATTTAATATTTGTTTTATCTTTCATCATATTATTAATGTTTTTATAATAAAAAATTTTAGATCCACTTCTGTATATGTGGACGGATTTAAAGTATATTTCAATTTACAGGATATTATTTTTCTGTATGCAAAGAACGGATTTAAATCAAGCATTTGATTGATTTTATATGCTTTAATTGAAAAACTACAAGAGTTAGATATTAAATTTAAGCTGTTTTTAATATCGGTTCACTAACAGCAAACCGAACCAAATCACCCCATCAATTTATGAATCCAATCTAAACCAATGGTAACCGACCACATGCTCTAATACTATATATATATGTATATATTATATATATATATATTCACAAATATCATTAATTCATATATATATATATATAGAGAGAGAGGTCAAAACTATATCTATCCGAACTTCCTCGTCTTGAGGTGGTCTCATCCAAACAACACAAAGCCAAACCTTGTTGTCCATATAACATGCAAATAAAATTTAAATTACAACTTGTTACTTTAATTAACCCAAATTGCAAACTTATAATTAAATACTAATGGCGACGTCATCCACCAAAGTTTTAGGTTCTTTTGGATAAATTTTTTTTCGCAATTATTTAAGGGTAATAATATTACTTAATATAAACTTGGACATAATTTGAATAAATACGATTGGCTGTAATGAATCTGTGATTATATTTCGAGATACTTAATTTTGGTGGTCCTACTACCAATATGTGCGGTTTGCCCCCCCAATATGTATAGCATCTTAGCATACTAAGATTTTGTCGCACGTCGATTGTGACAGGCTAATAACACCCAAATTAGAAAACGGGTCGGTGAATAGTAAATTGAATTTGTTATATATAATTATAATTCTAACCATATTGCATTAGAAAAACTTCGGCTACAAGAATAAGAAACAAATTTTTAACGGAATATTCTCGTTATAGCACCAAATGATGTGGGTCAAGTCCATTAATATTACACCCAAATATAATTATAAATGGATTGGGTTAGGCTAATTACAAAGATATTTTTTTTTTTTTGGTCATGAATCCGAAAATCAGGTGTTGGAGCAATGCAGATTCGAGTGTTCTTTTAATATCCGCATTTTGGACCTACAAGCTGGGATATTGACAAGTAACAGATAAATTACAAAAATACCTTTCAATTTATCCATATTTATGGATATATGGATGTATATATATTATGTATGAGTGTACATATAATTCTCTTGCTGATTGTAAATCACCAAAAAAAAAAGAAGGAAAGGATGATATTCCACGTGGGAGAGGTGCTCTGCTTTTAAAAAAGGGCATAAAAGGCAAGAGAGTATTAAGATAATTACACAAATAACCTTCAAAGACGGCATTTGTTTATACATGAACAGAAACTCCTTGAAGAAGTTCACATAAAACAGGAACACTTCTGACAAACAACATCAAAAAGACATTGTTAAGATCTGTTTCTCTGCACACACATTTTCTTACAGATTTCTAAGATTGAGATTATTCACTCTCTCAGTATCCAGAACCGTCATTAAACACCGTGTAATCGTCGTTTCTCCTGTGTTTATCGGCCTGCACAACACGGGGGAAAGCTCGATAAGAAGAGTATATCCGGTTTAGTCCAGATTAGTTCGGGTTAAGCTTGGTTTACATAGCATAAATTTCTGTAATTGATC
This sequence comes from Tarenaya hassleriana, assembly GCF_000463585.1. Taxonomy (NCBI): domain Eukaryota; kingdom Viridiplantae; phylum Streptophyta; class Magnoliopsida; order Brassicales; family Cleomaceae; genus Tarenaya; species Tarenaya hassleriana. Next base: position 2,220,258 of record NW_010965373.1, on the reverse strand, counting down.
AGAAGAAATTTCTCCATTTCCATTTCCGAATTCTCTCTAAAATTCAAAACTCTATCTATTACCCGAGAATCCCATTTTTATGCCCCCCCTGCATCGCTTTATATCCCGGGTTTGATCAAATTCAACTAGGAAACTTAACGCGAGGATTGACAGAGGATTCGAGAAACAATCACAACCCCGGCTAAAAGGCAGGCAGATAGTACGTCTTTGATATGCTTCTATGCCTTGGTCTGATCAAATTTCGCAAAGGAAAACTTACGTAAAGAGACACATACCCGGCTTATAAGCTTCTGGAAGGCTTCTGGTCCATTTTCCTCGATGTATTTCTCAGCGGCTGTTAAGACATCATCCCGCTTTCTGAAAATGTCCATCTTCTTCGGGACATACCATATATTGATGGTCTGAGGGTTAATGAACAAAGGTCTCACATAATGCTCGTAAACGTAAGCAGCACCGCTGAAGTAGGGGATTACGAGCCAACATGTCAATATCAGTTTCGTGTATGACCAGATGGGTATCCTGAAATAACACACCAAACCCGTAATGCAAGTGTTTAACATAGAACTGTTAAGGCCAAGGCTCGATAAGCGAGTGAATGTGATACTAAGGAACTACAATAAAGTAGTTTATCCCGTTTTAGGATAAAGCGAGTAAAGAAGACTAAAAGAAACAAGTATTCGAAAGTTTAATGAAAGAAGTATCAAAAGTTTAAAACTTTTACTGATCGGAAACCGAAAAAACAAAGACCAATGAGACATCGAACAGATACTCGAAAGAGCGTAGAGGTGTAGCAAACTCATATTTGCTTGATTCTACCGGCTAACAGTTTAAAAACAAAGTGTAGGATAAGGAATGAAATAAGAGTTTTACCATTCGATGACTTTGGAGAAAGTGAGCTCGAAGAGGGTAATTAAGGAGTAGAGGACCCAATATGTGAGCCATTGCTTGTCATCGGCATGAGATTGCGTTTCAATTGCCCTGACCGAGGCATATCTATCCTTCCACGAAAGAGAAATCATCAGATCAAGAGCTCGTAACAAATCCCGAAAGAGAAAACCATCTGCTCAGCCATTATAATCTGCTAAAAGAATATACTCATACTATATGAAAAAACCGAAACTTGTTTCGAAAGAAAGAAAAGACGAAAAAGGGTACATAATGTACTGCAGCTTCACTTACAGAGGATACACTAGGCTAACAACAGGCCTGCAAATCACAACCAGTGATTGGGAATTAGCAAAGTTAACTGAAACACAAGAAAATTTTCAACTAGTTCACTGCGAGTCGCAGTATGCGACTTAGCTTATTTCATTCCAAGAGATGAAAAAGATTCAGACAAATCGATTTCTGGCATTCATCAAATTTTGCAGCAGTTATGTCTCGGAATTCTTATGACCCGCCTCGGATAATGAAAGGACCAATGAATAGGTTCATGATTCGCATCAGATTCCACATGGATGGAACTAGAAAAAGCAACTAAAACACCAAATTCACTCCTACTTTGCTGCTCATGACCAAAGATGAACACTTGCAGCAATTGTAACTCATGATTTCTATGGCCCACATCGCATAATGGAACGGCAAACAGGAAATTCCATGATTAACATCAAATTCCATATGAACTCGATATTATTACTCTTATCAATATCAAAATTAGAAAATAAAATCCGAAACAAGAGGCTCGACACAACGTATTCTGCAGCAACAATCAACCAAACTACACATGGCAGATCCCAAAAAGGTAAATGGGTTGCTCATGGTTGAGAAAAAACAGTCAAAACGGTCCAAGATCAATAACGAACCACACGGAGCAGACAACGGAGAAGAAAGAGATCAAGGGCAAAGATCAAATAGATGAAGGTAGATGATAGGTTGCCGGAGAAATACAACGACGAGAGAGAGATTGGAATTGGGGAATACCCAGCAAGAACATCGAAGTTCTTGAAAAGAACCTTGAGGAAATTCCCAGCTCCAGATCCCATGACAAGAGCTGATGTGCGAAATAACCTTTGATTGTATGATTCTGGTTGCAATCGAGAGAGAGCGAGAGAGAGTAAAGTGTGAGTCACCTTGCAGAACAGTGAGACAACGAAAAAGTGTGCTTGTGAGCAGTGAGATCGATTCTCAGGCTGAGTGGGCATGTTTATATACATGTAAATAATAAATAAATAAATAAATGCAATGGGTGAAATGGTAAAATGTCTTGTCGGGATGGTTCATTGGCGTGTAAAAACAGGGCCGGACCGGATTAATCTACGGCTGTAAAAAACCAGTTCCAGTTGAACTTGATTCGACCAGTTATGTTTTCAGATTTATGGAGTTTATTTAAATATGAGTCGCAATCAAAATCAGCGAGATCACGAAGATACGGAAACCACATTCCACGAGAGAAAAAAAAATTCAGATCAAAACACAAAAAAAGGAAAGTTACTGCAGCCATGGAAGAATTTTTCAGACATGGCCAAATGGTTCATAAGAACAAAGATGTAACTATTACGGTACAGTGCTTCAAAATATTCCGAAAGGTAAAAAAAGATGTGCCCTTCACTAAATTAACCTCATAGCACAAACTTTACACGTCTGTTATAAGCCTTCCCCCATCAATTCATTCCTCACCATCCTCATCTTCTTCTTCCTCGTCGTCGTCATCATCATCATCGGAGTCATCTTCCTTTCCCTGGAAGACCGAGGGGAAATAAGAAATGGAATACATTGATAATACCATCTGACTCGTGAGAAAATCAGGCCATGATGGAAAAACCGAGCAAAAACCCGTGAATTTTTAGCAGAAAAGTTAACCAATCTAAGCAACAAGGCAAATGCAAGTGTTGATGATAAGAGCATATCAATATACATCAGTAAAAGCTCAAGGTGTTTCGATAAAAAAGATATCTTGTCAGTTTACACAGTTGAACATACCTCTTCATCACCATCCTCGTCTCCTTCAAAATCCTCTTCATCAGCATCCTGCATCATACATCATCATTAGCAAATATCTTCAGGTAAATTTACTCCGCTTAAAAATGAAACAAACAGGACTGAAAAATGAGGAATATATGGTTTACATTATTGAAGTAGGTGAGAGGGTTGGGCCATAAATCTTCCTTGATGATGTCTGCAACCTGCAAGAAGAGGATATACCTAAGATTCAAACTGGACAGATAGAAAACCGAACAATAAGTCCGCAGATAGAGGAACACCTACCTCATCATGAATCTCAAACTCGGAATCTTCCTTTTGTGAAGCATCGGTAAACCAGGTAAAGAAGCTGTACAGAAAGTAGTGTGGATGAGTAGTAGATATGAAATTGCTAACTAGAAAGATACAAGTTTGTAATACATTAACGACAACGAGAATTTTTGTGCCAATTTTCAATTTTCCACTTAGTGCAAGACCATTTGATGAGCAGATGGAAATTACCTCTCCTCAGCTAAGGTCCGTTTATTCCCTTTTTTCTCATGATTAACTCCGTTTGGCAAGCCCTTCATAAGTTCAAATATCGTTTGAAACGGTCGTTAGGATAGACAAATTAGATACGAAACAGTTTGCATTATGCAATACAGACGATGTTTACCTTGCCTTCCTTCCAATTGATTGGTGTGGCTGTGATTTTTGTGGCTCCTTCTTCAAGGAAGGTAAATGTCTTTGTCAGCTTGCCGTTCTCAAAATAGGGATTGGAATTAAAGTGCTGCACCCGAGTAAAGTCACAACAATTAGTGCAACGGTAAACTAAATCTAGACTTCGTCTTCTAAGATTAGCCACACGGAAGAACAATGTTAATGACACAACCAAGCAAGGGAATTGATAGTAAATCTTACAAAAGTTATAGAGTATCCAGATTTGACATCTTTGGCATCCTCTACTTCCAGAAAGCTTAAATACTTGAATATCTGTAGAATAAGAAAGACGGATCAAGAAGGTAATAAGTAAAGCAAGATCAAAGTCCAAAATGCATCTGCAAGGAATGAAAATTTGAATTAAATTTATGCAGTGTGAAGAAAGATAGGCATTGCTTAGAGAAAAACTCAAACCTTTTGGTCCTCTTCTGTTAACAGTTCACCTAAAGCAGGGTGACTCAGGAACTATACAAAGAGTAGAGATTGTTAATTTAGCAGATGAAGTTCTAAATAACACTTGAAAAGTCGTGGGAGGGAGTACTTACAGCAGTTAGCCAGAAGTCTGGGATGGAATTGATAATTTCGTTACGCTTGCCGTAAACGGGTTTGCGTATCTCGTTGTATTTCTGCTCCACTTCCAAGACCTCATCACTAGCCTTTTCATTAATCTGTGAATGGGAGAAATCGCAGATATATACATCAGTAATAGAGTAAGAATTAAATTCCAAGCATATAAAACAGCTAATTGCTGGTTTATGGTACATGGAAGAGAACACGGTAAACTAAACTACTCTACCTGCAGGACTGACCCCTTCTCTAAAATGCAGACAGGAAGAAAATACGATGCAACATATATATATATCAACAGAACATATTGTAGTCAAGTTTATTATCCTCTAAAGGGAGAAATTTATCTGACTCTTGAGCATCATTATTAGTAGGTGATAAGGTTTTGATAATCTCTAATTTCTCAAACAGAAACTGGGAGAAGCTTGTTTCAGAGAACCAAATAATCTATTCAGCTAGTGACAAAGCAGCTACAACGAAATTATCAAAGATTTGAATACAAAGAGAACCAAACAATTATCTGAAATTCTAACAATTATATACGTCCCAAAAGATATCATAGACAGATTATAACTATAATGAAATTCAGAGAAAGAAGAAGCAAGTATGGCCTTCACACTCATAAATGTTCATACTGAAACAAATAACACAACAAAATAGCATTTTTCTACCACTTAGATTCCATTTGATATCCCATATAACACCAAACGCAAGCGATGTAAAGTCTCAACCTTTTTTCCGTAGACTAAAATTGCAGCTTGAATTCCTCACACAGCGCATCATGTTTCTAAATATCAACACAACAATGCATAAACTCAAGCTAGCATGTAAAACAAATAACCCATCCACGTAAAATTCACGAGTTCATAGATAAAGATAACAACTTCAGGCATAATTATCAACATAACTCTCACCATTTATCCAAATCCAGCAACAAAGCAGACTTAAGAGAAATCTTGTCAGCGCAAATTTTAATCGAATCTCAATTCGAATTTCGTGCAGAATGAATAACCCATCAACAAAAATCACCAGACCAACAATTTCTAACCAAAATTTCGCTCATTAACCAGGTAAAACAGGGCACACGAATCCAGGAACAACGAAAAATCCCATAAATTTGTGCAACGAGACGTCGAAATAAGAAAAGGATTTCACCTTCTCGAGCTCATCTTGGATCTCCTGAAGCTTTTCAATGGAAAGAACAAGCTCTCCGTCGATTTGCTCCGCGTTTTCTTCTTGGGGGTTCTCCTCAGTTTTCGCCTTCTTGCTCTTGTCCGCCACCATTTTCGCTTCACTCACAATCCTTGAAAGAATCTAATTACTAAATCTAACCCTAGCAAAAGGAGATTTCGGCTCCTTGTTCTCCTTCTGTTCCGTCTGAAGAGAAGTAGCTAAAACCCTAAAGTTCTGATGTATAAGTTGGTGAAGTGCGAGGGAGGGCAACAGAGTTAGGGTTTTGGGGGGTTTATGTGGACCAATAAGATCTTGCCATTTGTACAACTAAGGGTATTTTCGTCAACTTATAAACCACTATGGGTGCTTTGGACATTTTCCTTTATATACCTTTTCTTTCTTTCTTATTTTTTTTACAATCTCAAAATCAATAATAATAGCTAATAATAATAATAATAATAATAATAATAATTCAATGATTGATATATATATATATATAGTCATTTTAATATTAAAACATTTTTTATTTTACAAACTTTTTTAACTTAACCTAATAAAATATTTAAGTTTTGTCTTTGAAATAGTTGGATGATACTATATTATCATCTCTAGCAATTTTTCTACAAACTTACAGAATTTTATATCATATACTCAAAAGATAAAAGCAAAAAATCTTAAATTATAAATTCTAACTCTCTCATATTAAAGTAATTTTAAAGAAAAAATATTAAGTGACATTTCTTAGAAAAATGAATAAAATTATACTTACAGCATAATCGAACCCCACTTAAAAGATTTTATTCCAAATAAAAGAGTTATCTTTACTATTAATTTTATAAATTTAAAGTTATAAATATAATAAAGCGAGGACCAAAATGCAATTACGAGGCTAATCATTGTGAGACATTTTCCTTGGATAAAAAATTATCAAATCGCAACCAACCAGAAGATGATTCTCGACATTGATTGACTTTTTATCTTTTCTAATTCCCCTTTCCTATTTATTTATTTTTATTATTATAACAAATACCCTTCACTACTGATTCAAATTCTATTATTAATTTATAAGAAAATATATGTGAATATAAATTGAATTCGATATTATTATCCTTTTTAATTAAAAATCGAAGAGAAAAAGAGAGGAAAATGGAAAGATGTGGAGAGTGGGATTTGAACCCACGCCCTTTCGGACCAGAACCTTAATCTGGCGCCTTAGACCAACTCGGCCATCTCCACTTTTGTCTATCGATTCTTCAAAATATTAATTCCAATACTACTGCAATGCATTCCCCTCTTAGCGGGATTTTCTCCGCCGGGTTAGCCGTCGAAGCTGTTCGGAGAATTCCAGGTAAACCTTACGAATATTTCAATCGATGGTTCGCTGTCGGTCAGTTTGTTTGATTGATTCGGAATTGAGATTAGATGATTTCCCCCATAGATTTCTGGGTTCGCGTTGAAAATGGCTAAATCAGTCATACTTTATCACGTTCTTCGATTCCCAGTTTCTTTCTTCTTCATAGGATTTTCTGGGTTTCCGAGGGCTTCAAGGACCTAAATCGTGTTTTGAAGCACCTCAATGGGTACTCGTCTACTCCCCAAGCATGTAGCCGCAGTTATCAAATGCCAGAGGGATCCTATAAAAGCCCTAGAAATCTTCAATTCGATGAAAACAGAGGATGGTTTCAAGCATACGTTGTCTACTTACCGAAGTATCGTCGAAAAGCTCGGCTTTCATGGAAAATTCGAGGCCATGGAACATGTCTTAATGGAAATGAGACAGAATGTGGACAGTTGTTTGCTTGAAAACGTCTATATCGAGGCAATGAAGAACTATGGTCGGAAAGGGAAAGTTCAAGGAGCTGTTAACGTGTTTGAGAGGATGGATTTCTATGAATGTGAGCCCACTGTTCTGTCTTACAACACTATCATGAATATTCTGGTCGAGAATGGTTACTTTGATCAAGCTCACAAGGTGTATATGAGGATGCGGGATAAGGGAATAACCCCGGATGAGTACTCGTTTACGATTAGGATTAAGTCCTTTTGCAGGACAGGACGGCCTCACGCCGCTTTGAGGCTTCTCAACAACATGCCGTTTCAAGGGTGTGAGCGGAATTCGGTTGCCTATTGCACGGTGGTTGGCGGGTTATACGAAGCAAATTTCAGGGATGAAGCATATGATCTGTTTGGGCAGATGCTTGGACAGGGTGTATCTCTCGGAATAAGTACATTTAATAAGCTTTTACATGTTCTATGCAAGAAAGGTGATGTCCGAGAGTGTGAGAAGCTACTGGATAAAGTTCACAAAAGGGGTGTTTTGCCAAATCTGTTTACGTATAATTATTTTATCCAAGGGCTTTGTCAGAAAGGTGAGCTTGATTCTGCTGTTCGTGTGCTCGGTTGTCTCATTGAGAAGGGACCGAAACCTGATGTTGTTACTTATAACACGCTAATCCGTGGGTTATGTAAGAATTCCAAGGTTGCTGAGGCAGAGACGTACTTGGGAAAGATGGTTAATGAAGGATTGGAGCCTGACAGTTTTACTTACAATACGCTGATAAACGGATATTGCAAGAACAGTATGGCACAGAATGCAGAAAGGATTCTGAGTACAGCTGTTTCCAAGGGGTTCGTGCCCAACGAAGTCACCTATCTCTCCCTAATTGATGGGTTGTGTCAAGAAGGAGATATAAATCGTGGTCTAGATTTATTCAATGACGCTGTGGGCAAAGGACTAAAGCCTAGCATTGCTATTTACAACAAACTGATAGAAGGGTTGTCAAAACAGGGTCTAATTTTCGAGGCAAATCAGCTGATGAGTGAAATGTCTGATAAGGGTTGCAATCCTGACATATGCACTTATAACATACTCATTAACGGATTATGCAAGATGGGTTGTGTTTCTGATGCCGATGGACTCGTAAATGTCATGATTTCCAAAGGTTACTTTCCGGACATTTTTACTTTCAATACTTTGATCCATGGTTATTGTATGCAGTTGAAAATGGAGAATGCCCTTAAGATCCTAGATGTTATGTTGGACCATGGTGTTGATCCTGATGTATATACTTACAACTCCTTGCTTAATGGTCTCAGCAAGACATCAAAGTATGAAGATGTGATGGAAATTTATACAACAATGATTGGCAAAGGTTGTGTTCCTAACTTAGTAACGTTCAACATACTTCTTGAGAGTCTATGCAGAAACCGAAGACTAGATGAAGCATTGGGAATGCTACAGGAAATGAAAAGTAAGGATGTAAACCCAGACTCTGTTAGTTTGGCGACATTGGTCCAGGGCTTTTGCAAACACGGGAATTTGGATAGAGCTTACAAACTGTTCCGGAAAATGGAAGAGGTCTACAAGGTTTCAAAGACCACAGCAACATATAATATCATGATTAATGCTTTCATGGAGAAGCTAAATGTTAAAATGGCTGGAAAGCTTTTCCAAGAGATGGATGATCGTGGCTTTGTACCTGACGAATACACATACCGGGTTATGATTGATGGTTTCTGCAAAGCAGGAACAGTCAATTTGGGTTACAGGTTTTTGCTCAAGAAGATAGAGAAAGGGTTTATTCCATCGCTTACGACTTTTGGACGTGTGGTAAACTGTCTCTGTGTTGAGGATAGAGTCTTTGAAGCTGTTGGCATCGTCCATCTCATGGTGCAAAAAGGAATAGTACCCGAGGTTGTGAATACGATTTTTGATGCTAGCAAGAAGGAGGTAGCTGCTCCTAAGCTTGTTGTGGAGGATCTACTGAGGAAGAGTTGCATTACATATTATGCTTATGAACTCTTACATGATGGCCTTAGAGATAAAAAGCTACGCAAGAAAAAGGCTTTCAGACCGGTAACCATCTGACAGGAGAGGTTTATGTCAGATCTGTTTGCTTGATGAACAGCTCAAACTTTTCCGTTGTAAGCATTCCCAGGACACGGCATCTTTTCCCGAAGAAGATGGTAATTCTCATTCATCATCGGTTTTACTTCTTTCTTCACTGCATTGCTTTCTTGTAAAGGCAGTAGTCTCAAATTTTTTTTACCAGGTGACGGCAAGAGAGCCTTAACCAACTAATATGGATGATAATATATCTGTAGATATATCACCTGTATCATTAGGCTTCCCGTTACATGCTGGTTAGTATCTTGTTGATCATACAGATTTATTGACATTAATCATTTGTTTATTGCATAAAGACAACCTCCCCTTTTAATTCATATGAATCAAAAGATTTTTGTTGTTTTTGGGGTATTCAACAACTGTTTCAACTGCAACTAAATTCTTTTTTTTGAAACATCCTATCTGATTTGGAAAAAAAAAATCAGAAATGGTTCAGCTTGAAAGATACATGATACAATTCAAGTATACTCAACTAAAAAAAAAAACACTTCTGTCTTGATCTTCAACTGGTCCTGTAACTTTTTCTGTAATTCAAATTATGTGCACCACCACTGATTTGTCAGGTATGATGAGCTTCAAGTTCAGACCGGAACATCTCCATCGGTATCTGAACACCCTCATTTCATGCCAAACCCGCGCCAGAGCCTGAAGATTGCGGCAATAGCTTCTGCATATCAGATAGAACTCCACCCGGGTTCCTTCCTTACGCCCATCCGTTTCATCAGGTTTCGAATCTCTTCCACTTCATCCCACTCACCGACCTCTGCAAGAACGTTTGAGAGGGAAATGTATGACCCGGAGTCTGATGGCTCTAGCACTATGACTTTTTTTGCTGCTAGCTTTGCGAGCTCAACATCCCCATAAAGTTTGCAAGCAGCAAGCAATGTTCCCCAGACCAAGGCATTGGGTTTGATGGGCATATCGTTGACAAACCTCTCAGCCTCTTTAAGTCTTCCAGAGCGCCCGAGGGCATCGACCATTGAAACATAATGGCGGATTTCAGGTTCGATTCCATAGTCTTTTGCCATTGAGTTCAATAGGGCATAGCCTTCTTCAACTAAACCACCATGGCTACAAGCAGACAAGATCTCTACAAAGGTCACTTTGTCAGGCTTAATTCCATTGTCTTTCATCAGAGTGTACACTTGTAGTGCTTCAACGGCTTTTCCATGTTGGGCATAACTTGCAATCAGTGTAGTCCATGCAATCAAATCAGGGTTATATATCTGGCTGAACGCTTTACAACAATCCTCTATACTTCCAAATTTGGAATACATTTTCACAAGTGAAGTGCCAACAGAGGGTTGTGTGAACAAACCAATTTTTGTGATGTAGGCATGAATTTGAGCTCCTAGTGATGATATATCCGAATGTGTAACAGCTCCAAGCATGGATGAAACCGTGAAAGAGTCCATTGCAAAATCAGACATGATCATCTCCTGAAAAACCAGGAATCCATCCTCGACTAACCCGTGTTGTGAATATCCAGAAATTAGCGACGAGCATGAAGCAGTGTCAATAGTGAGTCCATCATAGACCTGCCTTGCCAACTTCAGTGAACCGCATTTTGAGTACATATTTACCAGTGAAGAACCGATAAGTGACCCTTTATCAATCTCTGCACGTAGCGCATGGGAATGTATTTCTTTGCCGATCAGCAGAAGAGAAAGAGAGGAACATGCAGTAAGAACAGCAGATAGAGTGGTCTCGTCCGGAACTGCACCTTCAGACAGCATCTCCTTGAAAAGTTTAATAGCTTCACTTGGATAACCATGTTCTGAGAAACCAGAAATCATCGAAGTCCAGCAAACGTTGTCTCTAACCGGCATCTCCTGGTATACTTTGAAAGAATCTTCCAAATGACCGCATTTGGAGTACATTGTGAAAAGAGAACTACCGACAGAAACATTCACCAACCCGTTTTTAAGGGCGTAGCAATGAATCTGCTTCCCTAGATTTAAGCAATCCATTCCACTTAATAAACTGCAGACAGAAAACTCATCAGGTCTGAAGCCCTTCTGAAGCATTGCAGTAAACAGTTTTACCGCTTGATCATGCTTTTGATTTTGTGAAAACGAAGATATCATCAGATTTCCTAGATCCGGGCTCTGAACGTGATCTGATTCCTCAAATACCAGCTCAGAGAGATCTATTTTCCCCATCTTTGAGTACACATTGATCAAGGCAGAAGTTACTGCAGGATTCATGAGAAATCCACTTTTCAAGACCCATCCATGGATCTGAACCGCTTCACAGAACATAGAAGGCTTAGCACAAGCAGAAATCACACTGGTAACAGTATGGCTGTTGATCTCAGTGCCTAGTTTTCTCATTTCATCGAATACTGCAAGAGCAGAGAAGCCATCGTTATCCTTACCGCAACCAGATAACAGCGCTGTCCAAGAAACAACGTTAGGATTGGGGATTAGGGAGAACGCTTTCCAGGCCATGGCCATACGTCCACACTTGGCATATAGATTCACTACTGCAGTACAAGCAACCACATCTTCAGGTGAGCATTTGATCACCTGGGCTTGAACCTCTTTGCCAAACCTAAGCTTCTCGAGTGCAGCACAAGCGGCCAAGACACTCGGATAAGTGTGACCATCGGGCAGGCAAAGCCCGGAACACATTTCTCGGACAAGATCCAAAACGATACTGTACCGATGATTCCTAAGTGCCCCACCTATGACAACATTCCAACAATACACGTTATCATTACATGAAACATCACGGAAAACCTTATACGCATCTTCGAAGCTTCCAATCTTCGAAAACGTGTCTATCAAAGCCGATCGAACAGTATCATTCAAGAAATAGCCTTTCTTTATCGCATCCGAGTAAATCAGCTTCGTAAGCAGAGGAGCTTGCAGAGAGCAACAAGCTGAGAGCACACACCTATAAGTTATCTCGTTAAGCTCGAAACTCAGAAACTGCATCAAACGGAAAAATCCCCACGACTCATCGAACAAATTGTTCTGGTTGTATCCCGAAATCATAATATTACAAGAAACCACGTCTGGTTGAGGAATTGTGTCGAACAGCTTCCGCGCGTCGACCATGGAAGCGGATTTGGTGTACCAATTGAGCAAAGATTTGCTGAAGAAAACATCATGTGGCAAAGAATGTCGTCTGAGCAAAACAGCGTGGAGAATTCTAGCTGTCTCGAGTGTGCAATGTCTCGAATTCGATTGATCGGCGAAGAACTGAAGAGGGTCGAAAGGAGCCGACAAATTGCTATCTTCCCCGGTAAAGATAGATGAGTTTGGGCAAAAGGAAACTGAAGATAGCAATCTGTAGGAAGAAATCGGATTTCTGATTGAGTAGAAGCTCTGATGGGTGAGAAATTTCATCATCAGTTCATGGTATCAAACCACTCCCTTCTTTTAACGTAGGATTTTTTGTTCTCTCATAAAATCTCCCAAAAAAAGTTCTACAATCTTACTTGCTCTCCAAGAAAGCCAAAAATTAGAGTACCACAATAAATTTTTTTAATGGAATCTATATATTATTTATAATAAGATTCTATTTAGAAAAAAAAAAGTCAAGACTTTATTTTGGAAGATTCGAAGAATTCCGACAACGATTCCCGAAGTTTTCCCCCGCCGCCGATGACGGTCAGGCCTCACCATTGTATCTCTATCCTCAGCATAGCGCAAATGCAAGAATTTAAGAACCCTGACTCAAATCCGTGGCTCTTTCGTCAAATCCGGCGGCCTATCCTACGCCGACCGTCTATTCTTTAGCTTTCCCGACCCCGATGTCTTCATGTACAACGCTCTCGTTCGTGGGTTCTCTGAATCAGATTCGCCGGGTAACTCGATCATGTCCTATGTTGAGATGAGGAAGAGAGCTCTCGCCCCTCCTGATAGCTCCTCGAATTTCCGGTGTTTGGAAACTGGGTGTCAGATGCATTCTCAAGTGCGTTGAAGCGTGGACTCGATCAGCGTGTATGAGAGAATGTGGAAACGTGGAGTTCGCTCACAAGGTGTTCGACGAATTGCCTGAACCGAGCATACTCCCTCTAGACCTGAAAATTACAAGATGGTGACTTATCTCTTAATTTTGAAATATTTGATGAAAAATATGCTCATCAAAATTATTATTCAATTAGAAATTGATGATTATACTATCCAATCGGAAATTGATATGTAGAGTGATAGATCACATATTTTATCTGTAGATATAGTTGTTTCACTGTTGTATTTTTTTTTACAACAGTTTAAAATATTCAGCATTTAACTAAAAATGTGTATCATATATAATATAAAAAGCATCTCTTTCCTTGTTTCATGTTTGAGATCTATGCATGGATATTTTAGTTGGATTATCCAAAAATCAAATTGATATATTTACTTGTCTGTATCAATCCCCCTTCTTTTTATATATATATATAAACACACACGAAAGATAATACATTTTATCAATTTTATAAAACTGAGAGCAATAAAAAGAAAACAACAACAGATTAAAAGGAATCAGTTCTTCCTGTTGTTTTGTTTTCTTACTTGATTTCAACAAATATTCTTTAACAAAAAAAAACAAATATTGATTAATATGAATTACTATCTCCGTAATATTATTCATAGAATTCGACCCTTTCTTCATAAACGGCCAAGTCTCGTGTTACCGATTTGGATATGGACTCCGTAGTTCAAATTTATATATATATAGAGATTATTTATGTTAATTTGTCACATGTCATTTATGTGTGGCATGTAAGGCCAAACATTCAGTTTGGCGGTACATCAATTTGTTAACTAAAAAAAGATTTGATTATATATATATATATATATATATATAAGGCAATATTTAACCCGATTGGATTGGTATAAAAAAAACAACTATAAAAGAACGAGTCCACGCTACAGAATTGTGTATATACCAATGTTGATGTTTTATTTCGGCCAACTTTTTCTAAAAATATTTGCATATGTATTGTTTCTGATTATATTTATTTTCATGTACTATCTACGTTTTTTTTATTCTAACAAATAGGGCTAGGCGTTTCGGTTCGGTTCTTTGAAACCGGACCGAACCGAACCGTTAAAACGGTATTTTTTCCGACCCGAAACCGCTGTTATTTCCCGAATTGTACCATTTTTAGAGAACCGAATTTTTCCGGAACCGAACTTTAAAAATCCCGAAAAACCGAATATTTTTAAAGGAAATCTATCATTTTTTTAATAAAACCCGGAACCGAACCGAACCGAATACAATAAAAAATCCGATTGGTACCTATTTTTATAAAACCGAAAGAACCGAACATATTTATTTCATCCCGAACCCGAACCGTTTCCCGAAACGTTCACACCTAATTCTAACGATACCTTCCATTTTGTCTTAATATTATTTTTTCTATTGTTTTTTTATTATTTATTAGTTTTCTTTTTACTATTTTTTATGATTTAATTTCCCTGTAATTTATCCAAAAAAAAATTTCTAAATTTATTTGATTCCTTATCAATCATGTTTTCCCATTTTTTTCTTTATTAAATTTTATTCTATTTTATTCTATTTTTTAATTTGTTGCGATCGCTATTATATCAAAAATATCCTTACTTTGATATTCTTATTTCAACACATATCCTCCTCTACTTGTGATCATGTGACCCAAAATACAGTGTGAATACATTTTAATTTTATTGATTATAAGGTTAAATTTATGATGATCTCACTAATTCATTATGTTGATACCTTGTATATCTTACTAATTATTTGATTAAAACATCATAAATTTAATGTTATGAATAATGGAATCAACATGTGACCACACTATATTTTGGGTACATGATCACAAATGGAGAATGATATATGTTAAAATAAGAATAGCAAAGTAAGAGTATTTTTTATAATGCCCCGTTGCAATCACAATATTTCCCATTTTTATGTTATATGACATTATCTTTTTTTGTTGTTTCTGTTTTTATTCCATTGCTGATCATATTTTTACTTGTTATATGACTTTTTTTTTTTTATAACCAGGATGATTCCTCGGACCTTCGACCCGACTACATCCACCCTAGGCCCGGGACCAGCCTTTGTATATGGATCATTTTAGTCCAGAAATTACATCTCTCCCCACCAGTGGAATCGAACTCAGGATCTTGTCACCTCTCAACCATTGGGCCACCAACTGTTGGGTACTTGTTATATGACTTCTTATAACTATTAGTTTCTTTTGCCTTTTTCCTTTTATAAAAATGTATATCGTGTAATTATACATTATTCGTCGCTTCAAAACGCACATTTTAACGTAGGATGTATATTAATTTTTATTTTATTTTTGTGTGAAAGGATGTGTATTAATTAGATATCTTGTAAGGGTCCATGTTTGACTTTGACTCAATTCGTTTAAATTGAAAAAAAAAACGAGCTGATAATATAAGGTCGTGCATTTTTTATGGATATGATTATTTCTTTCAAATATATATCTATTGATTATAATTTTCTCAATTAGTCTTGTATCTCTTATATCGATCCAAAAATCTAAAATTTGCAACTTTGGTTTTTCAATATATATGTGTTTAGAATAATTTCATGGAAGAAAACTATCTAATTTTCAACCAGAAGCGGAATTGATTTTTTTTTTGTTCATATTGATCATATTGAGCTTTATCTCATATAAAAAATAGAAATATATAAATGAAAAAACAATCCATGAAATAAATGAGTAATAGCCAGAAGTCAAATTAGGAGGACATTAAAAATATATAGCGCATTAATTAGCCTGTAATATGATTGATAAAAAAAGATCAATCCTCCGTCACCAATCATTCTTTAATTACGGCAACGATTAATCATATTTTCTTCCTAGATCGACAGATAGACACATGACAAAAAAAAAATCGTTTTATTAGAAGCATATATATATATATATTGTTTAATTGATTTTTTATTAATTTTATATGAAATAATTTAAATATTTAAATAATTAAAACTAATTATTGATAAAAGAGATCAATTTTCCGTCACTAATCATTCTTTAATTTCGACAGTGATTAATCCTATTTTCTTCCCAGATCTACAGATAGACATAATAAAAAAATATTCGTTTTATTAGAAGTACATATATATATATTGATTAATTTTTTATTTATTTATTAATTTTATATGAAATAATTTACATATTTAAAGAATTAAAACTAATTTTATATGTATGTATGAAATTATAAATATAGATAATATATATGATATAATATAATTTAAACATTTATTTGTGCCTTTACGAAAAATAAGTGGCTGCTTTCGTATATAGATATACATGTATTATTTTTTTATTTTTTTATACACGTATTATATTGAGTGAACATGCATGCTCTTCATCCGATTTTCACCTTAAAAACATAACGTTTTCGTATGACTATCTATAAATTTATGTAAATGGGTTCATCTTATGAATTCCATTACTCGATTTGCGTATATCGTTTTAGCCGACGAAAACCTTTTCAAATATAAAATTCTAATATAAGTTTCAAGGTAATTTTTTTAACTATTAAATATTTACTAAGGATGTCTTTATATTGAAATTTAACCTTAACTTCGCGTTATAATAACCTGTTATTTAAACTTTTGGTTTTACGATTTATCATTTGTTGAATAACATCCATGATTTGCATGTACAACATGCGCATTTACGCATGACTTCATAAAGCTGTTTTGGTCCACAATTTTCATGCTTCATAAAGTTTTTAAATTTATAGTCACTTAATTGTTTGACCCCAAAATTCTTTCTAATTCTTAACGACCAAAGCTCGTGAGATTTTCGAGATAAATATGAATATATTAGAGGTTTTACCTTTTCTTTTCTTTCTAGAAACGAAAATTTTCATCAAATTTTATCTTGCTGCATATATATATATATATATAGAGAGAGAGAGAGAGAGATTGGTCAACCCGTCTAGAATGTGTAATCCAATTAATCGAATGCCAAAAAAATCAATTAATGTCAGTAATGAAAAGAAAAATAAAGAGTTCGCAATATATATGATGGTCAAAAACAAATATTTGGAATAATCCAGACTCCAATTCCAATATGAGGTCAAATCCATTATGGATGACACTCGAGTATTCATTCTACGAAATGTTTGGATATCTTCAGATACAACAACAACATCGCTTCATTTCCAAGTTCATTTGGAATCGGCCGTATGAATCATTCTTCTCCATTCATTTCGATCTCGGGTTAATTCTTTCATAATCTGCAACACTTCCAAATCGTTTATAATGACACGCTCTTAAATAAATTTAAGTCTATATTTTCCTTTCTTTCTCACCCCTAATTTGGATATATTTAGATAATAGAAAAAAAAAATGATGGCAAACACATAAATTCTGAAGTTAAAAATCTTATAATTTCACCTCTGTTAGATATTTTGGGACGTCGTTTGAAGACTAAAACCTCTTAATCAGATTGAATATCCAAAACTTGAATATTTTTCTACAACAGTAATTTTGGAAATTCCCCGACATTTTTTTGTAACAGAAGATTTATAATAGATTAATAAGATAAAATAATGAAACCCTTTAACAAAAAAAAAGATAATGAAGTAAAAACGATAGTAGACCATGGGGCAATACGCATGCATGTGAGATTTCGTCTCCACCTTCCTTTCCGTATAATAAGTCTAAATAACTATTCAATTGTGACGATCCCAAATTCAACTTTTCACTAACTCTTTTTACCCGTTGACTTGGTCCGGTCGACGTCGGCGAGTTAAGAAACTAATATTGGTTTTTTTTTTTTTGGAATTATATATCACTTAATTCTAACGTCGATCTAAATAATTCTTTTATCATTTTTAAATGTTCATCATATTTAAATTTTCTAGCTACGTGAAAAATCATATATTATACCGAAACATGTTATCGGATCCAGAAAGAACTGTAGCTTGATTTTCTACACATAAAAGAAGCACTAATTTTCACTATTTTTATATGAATTAATTTAAATAATTAAGAATAATCTTAAAGACACCGTAAACATGTAACCCTAATTCCACAAATCTAAATCCGCTCATGCTTTATGTCTCTCTTTTTCCAACTAGAGCATGGAGCAAGAATACCGCTATATACAAACCCTAAAACTTAACTTACGACCGGAACAAAAAGCAGGTCCATCCATGCATGCATGCATGCAAGTATATATATAATTATAAATCTCCGTATATGTCTCTTTTACGTCCGTAACAGAGACCGCACATTGGTCTGCGCACTATCCCACTGAATTCGTTATTGACTGTCACATTTGACTCGTGACTCGAATTATACGATTTCACTCAGTTTGACGGTCCGTTGGCTCACGCGCTCTAACTCGCCGATTTTGTTGGTCACCAAACTATTTAATTTACCTGTTTAAGTGTTTCGATGTAAAATCAACCGAACGATAACAAAAAAAAAAAATCATCATGAGTAAGTTTGTATACATGTTTATAACTTCTTTATGTTTATATAATTGCATAGTTTTTTTAATATAACTTTTTATGTGTCCATACATATGAATTACTAGAAACTTAAAAATATATATATATGAGATCAATTTTTTTTATCAGATTAATTATTTAATCTCATATGAAATCTATGGCAAGATTTAGATATCCAGTTGTCGGTAAATAAATTATGCTCACATTTTTTTTTGTCTCAAGTGAAATCTCCAAATGCTTGTATGTCGTGCCATAAATATTCCGAAATTCATATTCTTAGAGAAGTATAATTTCAGTATAAAAAAACGTTAGGGTTATAAACCAAATTAAAATAATCATTATTGGTTTTGAAACATTAGATTGAATATATTAATTTAAGGAGAGGAACCTTCTACAATCACGTTACCATCGTGCAGAAAGGTTCCAAAAGGGCAACGTCTTTACTAATCGCAAAAAGGAAGATAATTTTTAAAAAAAGTTTTTTTTTTATGAAATAAAATTTTTAAAAAGTTAATTTTAGAATATGGCTATTTGACAATAAATCCAGATTAATACTTTGGATTTTCCATTAATTCATATGTTATATTGAAAATTTATTTCTATAATATATATCCTCCAAAAAAGTATATAGATTATATTCTGATATTTAGAAGATAAATAAAAATCCAAATATCATGCCCTACATCTTGTTTACTTGGTAAAATTTATGTCTCGAATTTGAATTAGCTTCGGGGCTTGGTGTAATGACAAAAGATTCCATGATTCTGTAAGAGATTATGAGTTTGATTCCACTTTTCAACAAACCTGTTATTCTTTGGATGAATTACACATTTCATATAGTTTGCATACTATTACATAGAGTTATAGATTTATCATCATGTCTGAAGGGTCGTGGATGAGTTTCCACCGTTAAACAACAAATCCTGTATGGTTAATAAAATTCCAAAGATATATAAACACCAATAGAAATAAAATAGATACTAGATCACTCACACATCCATCACATTATGAACACCTACCATCAAATCACCATAAAAAAAAAAATTAATGCACATGGTCACCGGATACTATTTTATAATGCAAGGAAAAAAACGGAGCTTTGATGAAAAAAATATATTCTCAAGTAAAAAGATAAAAATAGCCCTTTACTACAACAAAGATAATATTTTTCATTTTTTAGTCTTACAATAAGTTTTTAGTTTAATTTTTAATACAAAATTAAATTCTTTTCATCTACTTTATCATAACTAAGTTTTGGATTCTAGAATCTATCATTTGACATTTACAATATGAATTAATATATGGAGTATGTTCATAATACTTAATTACAATTTTTTTTTGGTTTAAAACTTATTACAAATTTCATATTGATCTTAGAGTTGAAACAACATATATAGATTAATATCTCCGACTTACCATCCTGAAATAATTTTAAATTTACTAATATATGATGGTAGAGGACTTCAATATGGATGTTTCATTTTTTTTCCGCCTAATGATTTTTCCTTGCAACCCATAAGAACTTTATATAATAAAACACAGAAAAGCGCATATTACATAATTAACTTACATAATTTCCTAGCAACCATATGTTAAGCAAATTCACGTACAGTTTGACTGCCCGAAAACGTAAAAGAAAGACACTTAATTACTCGTGTTTTTGGTGCCATCCTCCTTGATTAGAGGAGAGAGAGAGAGAGAGAGAGAGAGAGAGAGAGAGAGAGAGACTTTTGTGGCAAAAAGCAAAAAACGAGTAAATGCTCATCGCTGTCCGTATTGACTTTACGGTCAGCGTACAAGAATACATAGCAACACCAGTCTTGTCTTCTGGTGTCTTTGTATAATACATAAAATCAATACGGTATCTACATTTCGACACATACGCTTCTTTATGTGTACGTTCCTTTTCTCTGCATATAGACAAACGACCCATGACGTCTGTCTTCCTCGTCAATATCCATGTAGTTCATGTACCTCTTCTTTTTTTTTCCCTTCTCTCTAAACACCAAAATCCATTAAAAGGGGGGAGATGAAGAAATGGTCTTTCCAAATCCAAATTAGAGAGTTCATGAGAAGAAGACCCTTGTTGGTAAAAGCCAATCTAGTGTTCCTACTTCTATAGATAAGTCCGCATACACGTAAATATATATATATATACACACACACACACGTCTACAACAGTAGTCCTATATATGTGTATCTACATATGCATGTGTAACAAATAAACATACGCAAGGAGTGGATATGGGAAGACCACCTTGTTGCCACACAGCCATCGTCAAGAAAGGGCCATGGACGCCGGAGGAAGATATCTTATTGGTCTCTTATGTTCAAGAACACGGCCCCGGGAATTGGAGATCTGTTCCTACTAATACAGGTCTTGATCATCATCACCATCACCATCACATCATCATCAACTTGTTCTTCTTCTTCTTCCTCCTCCTCCACACCTCTATATTGCTGATTTTTGCAATCTCTCCAATATGCTTTACCCTTTATATTCTTCTTTCTGGTATTCAGGACTGCTTAGATGCAGCAAGAGCTGCAGGCTTCGGTGGACTAATTATCTGAGACCGGGCATTAAACGAGGAAATTTCACGGAGAATGAAGAGAAGATGATCATCCATCTCCAAGCTCTTTTGGGAAATAGGTGAGTACATCTTCTTTCTCTCTTTTCTTGCAATCTCCGATTTTCAAAATACAAAAAATAATATGCGTTATCGTTATCTGTCTATATGGCCATTTAATGGATAGTCCACCGACTAAAAACGGAAACAATAAAGCTCATTTGTACACTATGCAACATGAACTGAAGGTTATATGTGCAAAGATGTTATGTTAGATCTTAGAATTTTCTTTAACTCAATTCTAAACAAGGATTAGTTCATGTTTTATCTGGAATGTGAAGATGGGCAGCAATAGCATCTTACCTTCCACAGAGGACCGACAATGATATAAAGAACTATTGGAACACACACCTAAAGAAGAAGCTAAAGAAGCTTCAGACAGGGCTCGAAGACACGAAAGCATCTTCCAACAGATCCAACAATAAGAGGGTTCCGGACAAAGGCCAATGGGAAAAGAGGCTTCAGACAGACATGAACATGGCCAAACAAGCCCTTTGTGAGGCTTTGTCAATAGACAAACAACAATGTTCCACCACTCATCCCAACCTTCTCTTCGGTCCATCGAAACCCTACCAACCTTCCTCTTCCGCTTCCACTTCCGCAACGAAGAGTACTTACGCTTCGAGCACCGAGAATATCTCGAGGTTGCTCCAAAACTGGATGAGATCTCCGCCAAAATCGTCCATCAGCAGTGTTCATGCCCATGATCAATCATTGTTGAGCTCAAACTCGTGCAGGAATTCGGAATCCGGGTCGGTGGATGAGAAAGCGAATTTAACTCCCGAGACAAGCACGTTAATCCAAGGTGAAAGCAAGCCAAACAATGAGACTACTCAAGGTTCATTGTCATTGATAGAGAAATGGCTGTTTGATGATCAAGGGTTGGTCCAAGGTGGCGAAGATCTCATTAGCATGCATAATCAAGAGTTGTTCTAAGAGAAATCTGCTCTTGTAACTTTACTTTATTTACTCCATGTTCTTGTTATTTTAGTTAGATTTACTGTGAGCGTAAGGCTGGCTTGTCGTGTTCCTTAAACCAAGAAGTAAAAGAGTCAAAACTGTGAAAAATGAAAGTGTTGTGGAGTTTGAAATAAATGAAATGTGTACATTGTTAATGCAGGTTTAGACCGGTTTAGTTTGGTTTAATTTCCCAATATTCGTATAAAAAATTGTGGTTATTTCTTCAATTCTACCTTGATTCTCAAAGTCGATGTGGTATGAGAACCAATTTTTTTTTTTTTTTTTTTTCATTTTGGAGATCTATGAATCTTTTGTTTGATTCGATTGATTTTTGGATCTTCACCATTTAATTTCTGATTCATCCATATATGTTTTATTCTTCCCTATATTCCTAATGAAAATGGCAATCTCCGATTCTGGAGGTGTTGTATATGTATCCAATTGTAGAACATATATAGTTTCTTGTATAATTCTTTAAAGAATTAAAACGAACCAAATCGTATTAAACCGACCGCACTATATAGTTTTTAATTCCTTCTTGTATTTTTGAAGTTTTAACTATGATTTCTCCATGTTTGGAAACTTACATAACGTAGTCATTTTTAAATAGAAATATTATTTATTAAGGTAGATGTTGCAATAGCCTGCGAAAAAACACATAATGTGCGTTTTAATTTTTAACCATGGTTTTAATTTTATGATTCTCAGGCCTTCAACATAATATATAGACACAACTAGCCGTATGACATGGTAGATAATTGGGGGTCTTATTGCACAATTCAAAACATGAGGGGCCAAAGCGGATTAAAACTCGCTTTGAGGTATGTTTAGATAAATATTTTTGCCCTAAAATCCGCTACAAATTTGCTATATTTTTAGATTTTCTTTTTATTTCTTTAAACCAATGAAATAAATCCGATCACCAAATTCAGATGGAAAGACTTATAATACAAAAAATTCTAACTCTTTAGAGCACAAAATTTTTAAATTACAAATTTAGAAATATCGACCGACATTTTTAATATATCTAACAAGAAATATATAAATTTTTTTTATAGAATCCAATATATTTAAATATGGAAAAAAATAAATGACTTTTTGAGAATCACGAGAGCCGCAACATCGAAGCATGAGAAAAACGAACTCGAAAGTCGAAACTGTATCAATATCAACCGCTTAGGATGAAATATTCTTGCTGGAGAAAATGCCAAGTTTATTTGATAATACTAATTTGTTATAATTGAATGATTAAAAAAGAATGCACATATATATATATATAGTATATTTTATTAATTAATTGAATTTAAAAGTTTAATATTTTATTTGATATTATTTTGCATTTCTGTAAAAATAAACAAATATTTCCACTATATACATATTGTTTTAGACATCAACGACCGTTAATTTTATAAAAGTATTTCTCACCATCATCAAAATCGAGATTATTTCTATATGGGAATAACATTTCGTAGATTTTTACCATCACTCGCATAAATATTCTCTACCATCTTGGTAAATTACCATGGGTTACCCAACTCGACTCGATTCGACACGTGTTTTTATATTTAAAATTTCAAAGAGATATATTAAGCACAAAAAATTTTATTTCTAGCATTTTGTTTCCACATTGGCTATGCACTAGAAAATGTAAAAAAAAAAAACTTTCATGCTGAATTTACTAAAATTAAAAATAACATATGCATATGCGATTTGGGTGCCGGCCGCATCTTCGCATGTTTTCTCGTTAATTTTTTTTTAAAAAAATCCGATTCCATGTACGTCCCATATATGTGATGCTCACATATATCACTTATGGTCCATTGGGCTTTCATATTCATCCCGTCATAGTGTTTTATTTCGTTGGAAAAACGATATAGATTTGTAATGCAATGATGTTGTAAAATAAAATATTTGAATTTTCAAAGTAATTTTGCTATTTTTAAAACAGATAATATTTTATGGCTATATATATATATATATATATATATATATATATTAACTGAGATATATAACAATCAGTTACAATATTTAAATTGATAGAAAATCGTTCCAAATTGCAGCCTACGAATGTTAAAAATATGATCACGCAGAATTTATTTATCCATGTTTTAAAGTTGTAGTCGAGATATAATGACATTTTTTAATGAGAGTGTGAAATGGTTTTAGGGCTCGTATCTGAAAATTTCTCCCAAACCACCCATGTGTGAATTATGCTGTTTGTACCAGACATTCTCTACGTAAAAAATATATATATATATATCAAATTCAAAAAAAAAAAGTAAGCGGCGTATATGTAGAAAAAAAAACCCAATGAGAAGTCTCTTTTCATGGGCCTTTCCAGATGTCCTTCATGCGTTTAAATGGGCCCTAGGGCTCTCCTCATCATTCCATTACAAGACAGAAACTAACAAAGAATACAATGGGGAAAATTCCCACGCAACAAATTAGGTGTGGGTCTGCAATTATACATACGTTGTTCATCAACATAATACTTTGGTCTCAAACAAATCCAAATTTACTTTATGAAATTTAAAAAAAAAAAACGTATTATTATCATCATTGCCTCGTGCCTTTTGATTGATTGGGAATATGGCCGGGCCCCTCAACCAATTTCAACTTCTTTTAGTCATTTTGACAATTACTTGTCACCTAAATAAGATTATATAGATGGTCCAATTTATTATCTCACTCGCATGCATGATGCAAGATCTTTAACGAAGAAGAAAGGACTAAATCAAATGAAAGAAAAGGACATAAATTAAAGTTTCAATTTGAGAAAAAAAAAAGTTTTCCATGTAAGTGTGTTCACGTAGACACTGGAGAAGAGGATAGCCGAACCCCCGTGGAATAATGAACTTGTGTCCGCTTCTTTTACTTTGGTCGGACAATGTGTGGACCTTCATGTTTACCTCTTTGTTATTGAAGTTATTGAAGTTGTATTGACGAATGCGATAATGTTTCGGGTTAATTTTCGGGTTAGATTTCCCGTTACAAAAGTAAATATCGATTTGTGTTTCATAAACATCTAAAAAGAAATCGAGCATGTGATTGTTAACTAGGGATTAAACAGAGCGTGCATGGTTGTGGAGTTTCGACATCAAGACACAAGTTATGGTGAAAGTAAAACTATTCAAGTATGAGATGATTATTTATGTCGATCGAATTTTAAGCCATATGATATATATATATATATATATATATATATTACGGTGTTGAATTCTATTATCAAATATGATATAATACAAAAGATGATTACAAAAATATATATAGTTTTTTTTAACCGAATATCCTGGGTCGAAACCCAAACTAATCTCGGTATCGGAAGTCAGCCACGTGCCTTGAATTATACGTCCTCCCCAATTTGAACAAAAAAATATATAGTTATCTGTTAACAATAAAAAAAATGTAACACATTGCAATGTAGCTAGGAAACTTGGAAAACCCTAAAACTGGTTCTCTTCTTATTCTTCTTCAGATCGTTCCCAGCGTATATCTTAAAACATTTCCGTCCTCAAACTTGGTTTAATGGAAAAAAAAAATTCAACACTCATCCACTTGTTTTTTGTTACTCTTTTGATTGATAAATATCATACAACATTTTATTACCAAAGAATGAAATTATATGGGAAGAGTTTCAAGTAATTGTGACTTTATATATATACGCTGTGAATGAACATAATTAATAATATATGTAAATGTGGAGTTGAAAGTTTAATCTCGGCACTAAATGCTTTTGAAAAGTAGATTCGTCCGTATTTTAATGAAGATCCAATGAATTCGATACTATTAACATTAATCAAGCAGCCTGTCCGCAAATGCAAAAGGAGATTATAAGGTTTGTGACATTAATTTATGACAAAATCTAAGAGAAGATTTAACTTTAGTTGTTGTCGAAAAGTTTTTTGTTTGGCCAATTTAGTTGGTTTTTGGATATGACATATGCTTCAATCAAAAGTAATTTAATGCCTGCATGAGTAGAGTTGGTTCTAGTAAATTTGTACCATATTTGTAATTGTCGTATATCTTCAATTTTTATAGGCATTGCATGATGACACGACACCCTCATAGATAATATATATATATATATATATATATATAAACACTACAATGGTCTTTTCCCCACCAATATTTCCAATGGCACGTTGATAAAGCAACCAATAACGTCGTGGACTTTGGAGATAAAAAAAAAGTCTTTTTAGCCATTTTCCTTTTATTTATTTCTAGTTGCTTCAAAACCTATTTTTTTATATAAAGAATAAAAATAAATATAAAAACCATTAAGAAGAAAGGATTTGATAACATGATTGGATATATGTGGGCCATTTGGTTATAAATTAATTGCTTAGTAAATAAAGAAATGAATCCATACCACCATACACACACACACTCACTCGTGTTGTATAGAATCAAAAAACTTGATACGTGTGTATCGAGTCTAAAATATATAACCCGATTCACAACTCACCGCAAGGATACGGATCGTCGTAACACGGGGTCGAACACAAGGACCGGTTGCTAAATCCAAATCTAGATCGAAAATAGATCAAAGCAAGCAAGCAAGTGATGGTGGAAATATGTAGAATCAATGGTAAGCAATATAAGAAAGCAAATAAAAACGAGTGACCTATCAAACAAGGATGACTACGGGCGTCGGGATCGTATTCGCGTGTATGGGTATTTACTAAGCATGCATGAATAACGATTATGACTTGTATTCGGGAATCATCAAGCAACAAAGATAGAGAATTCACCTCTCGGTCTACTAACTCCCTACCTACAGAGTAACTCGTCAATCTCTCGATCTATTCAAGTTAACCCTAGGTGCATAAAGAACGCTATCATCAACCCTAAATCGATTAAACCATATCTCTATGTGAATAATACGATCTATCCTATTGATTTTGATCCGAAACAAACCTATATCTCTATGTGGTTCAGAATCCAAGATAATTGATCAAGGGGTTAGCAAACATCAATCCAATAAAAGTGCAAATCAATAGAACCGAAACAAATCAAAACCAAAATCCAAGTTAGGGTTCAAACATACCCAAAACACATACGAATCCCTAACCCATAGCCGTGGATCTACTCACGGTTCATAGAAAACAATAGAAAGAACAGAGAAAAAGAGATAAAAGAGAGGAAAGAAAGTCTCATGTCGATGTCTAGTCTTCACGATCGAATCTTCCTTCTTCTTCCCGAAATCCCGTGAACTTCTATTCTTCTCTCCCCAAAAGCTCTCCAAAAATCTGTATCTAGGTGTTCACTGAGGTTCTCCCCTCTACTAGGACGTGGCTAGGGCTTTTTTATAACCCTAGGGCGGCTCCCAAGAGTCCTATTCCCATTCAGATGCTGAAAATCGCGAAACAAGGTTTTAGACTGGATCCGGACCGATTCCAGGTGGATCCAGACCGGATCCAGATTCCTGGGCTCGAGCTCAGCT
>NW_010965373.1:2165330-2190764 GCF_000463585.1 Tarenaya hassleriana | reverse complement strand
CCTGTAATAGAAGGTTCAAAAACATATATAGGATTATGAGCAGGATACGTACCTCTCTCCAATGATGGTCCTATGTGTTCCTTTGTCCTAAGCCTTTGAGGTAAGGGCTTCAATTTGACCTTCGGGACATTCTCTAGAATCCAATCCGCTTTATTCAGCGTCCCCATGCTAGGTGGTGGCTCTCTGGTCTCTTGAACGTCTTTAATAATCATCGTGGAGGGTTCGGAGACGTTCGTAGAAGAATCGGGTGCGTCGATGTGAAAAACGTCCGATTTGCTCAGAGACTGGATCCGGTCCGATTCCAGGTGGAATCGGTCCGTTTCCAATTTGTCTTCAATTTGGATCCGGTCCGAATCCAGGTGGAATCGGTCCGGATTGACCTTCTGTAAAAATCCATCTTCGGAGGCACTTTGGATCCGGTCCGATTCCAGGTGGATTCGGTCCGGATCAAGCTTCTGTAAAACTCCAATTTCGTCCGATCCTTCGTTCAATGCTCGCGTAAGCTCTCGGATATCCTCCCAATTGCTGTATATGCTCTCGTTTGACGCTAGGAGAGATATCTCTAAAGGATCGACTTCCCGAAACTGATCGGAGACTTCTTGAGTGAGGATTTCATGCACATCGACATAGCATGCTGAATCGGTGGTAGACGGCTGTTTCATGTTGTGATCTAAGGTGAACTCTACAGTCTCGTCACCTATCTTCATTGTGAGACGACCAGCACGAACATGAACCACCGCATCGGCCGTGTTTAAGAACGGGCGGCCTAGTATAATCGGTATCTTCGAGTCTTCGTCCATGTCTAAAACAACAAAATCAACGGGAACATAATAATCCCCGACTTTCAATGGGACATCCTCGAGAATACCTGCAGGATACTTGATGGATCGATCTGCTAACTGTAGTGCCATCCTCGTCGGTTTAAGATCTCCAATGTTGAGCTTCTTGTAGATGGACAACGGAAGCAAGCTCACACTGGCACCCAAATCGCACAATGCACGATCAATCTCGATGTTCCCGATTTTGCAAGGAATCGAGAAACTACCTGGATCCGATCTCTTTCGTGGCAACTCATGCTGTAGAATCGCATCGCTCACCTCTGTGCTCAAGGATACTGTCTCCTTCCCAATCACCCTCTTTTTAGTCAAGATATCTTTCAAAAATTTTGCATAAGAAGGGATCTGGAGTATCGTCTCGTAGAAAGGTACCTTAACCTCTAACTTCCGAAGCATATCAACAAATCTGGACAACTGTGTATCCTCAGTATGCTTCTTCAATCGAGAAGGGAAAGGAATGGGTGGTACATAAGGTGGAGGAGCTACATATGGTGGTTCGGCTTCCTCTATATGCACCTTAGGTGTCTCGTGATCTATGACTTTCCCTTTCTCTTCAGCAGTGTATCTGGACTTCATCCTTTTTTCTGTGGTCAGAGGGACTGTATCATGCAGGTTCTCTCCATTTATAAGCTGAATAGCATTGACATGCTCTCGTGGATTCGGTTCGGGCTTTCCAGGAAATGTGCCCTGCTGTCTAGAGGGTTGTGATGCAAGCTCTGCAATCTGCATGTCCACATGCTTCAGATGAGCCTCAACTCCATCTAATCTCCTCTCAAAAGTGTCTTGCCTTTCCCTTATGCTCTGTACCTCGGTTTTCAGCTCCGTAAATGATGTCTTCTGATCGGCCATCAGTTGGGCAATCATCGTCTTGATGTCTGCTTCATCGTTCTTTGCAGGTTGATGCGCTCGGTAACCCTGATCCTGCTGCCCGTACCCAGGATTCTGTTGCGCGTATCCCTGATTCTGCCCCTGAAAACGTGACTGAGTGAAGCCTGGGGGATTCTGAGGGATTCTGGGAGCGCTCTGCTGCTGCGCATTCAATGCTCCGCTTGGGTTTCCGTAGGACAAACCAGGATGGTTCCTAGGCGCGCTCGGGTTGTAGAGGTGTGAAGGATTCTGGTATTGATTCCTTCCTATGTAGTTGACGTCCTCAACCGATTCTTCTTCTGATGTGGCCTGATTAACCAGAAACATTCCAGGCTGGACTTTGTGCGGGATAGATGTATTCTTGAGTCCCATATGTTGTTTGATCGCCGATAAATCAGACATGACTGCTTTCAAAGCAGCGGACTCGCCCAAATCTACCCGTCCTGTAGAGCGTCTGATGCTTTCTCCTGACATCCCTCTTGCCTTAGCCATCTTAGCAATCTGCATCTCTAGGGTGTCAAAGGGAATGTCATATACACTCCCTCCACAAGCTGCGTCAATCCATGCTCTAGTATCGTCTTTCAGTCCGTGGATGAACGTGGAAAGCAACAGTCGCTTATCCATGCCGTGGTGTGGACAAAGGCGTTGGTAGCCTTTGAATCTCTCCCATGCGTCATACCGACTCTCATCACTCTATTGAGTGAAGCTATGTATAGCTCTCTGTGCGGCTCGGGTCTTCTCTGGGGGGTAGTATTTCGCCATGAATTCCTCCTCTAGCTCCTCCCATGTCGTAATCGAGTTTGGCTCAAGAGTATAGAGCCAATCTCTTGCCCGGTCCATCAGTGAAAAAGGAAAAGCCTCCAAGTATACATCTTCGATCGTCATGCCTCGTGCCTTTCTGACTGATCTGCACAGCATCTTGAACTGAGTCAAGTGAGCAATGGGATCTTCTGTGGGCCGCCCTCTGAAGCTCGCCTGACTGAACATCGTGATGCACTGTGGCGGTAGCTCAAAGCTGTCTATGGGCGGTCTGTTGATGCATGATAGGAGTTGGGTGTGCTTCGGTGCAATGTAAGAACCCAAAGTCTCCTCTGCAACGTAAGTAGCTTCGCCCTCGGTTTGCTGATCGTAGAGCGGATTCATGTGCTCTTGATTCTCGTGATGCTCCTCATCATGAACCGCATGGTCGTGCGAACTACTTGACCTCGACATAACTCCTCTTCTCTGCTGATTTCGGATGTCTCTCAAGGTACGCTCAATCTCTGGATCGTAGACTAGGTCTTCTCTCCGAGTAGAGCTACGTGTCATGCATTAAAATCCTGCAAATCGCAAAGAAAAAGAAGAACTCGATGCCAAGTGAAGCCGCAAAAACCAAAGAAAGAAAAAGAAAAAGAAAAAGAAAAAGTAAACAAGCTAAGATCTAGAATCAATAAAGACCTAGAAATAGATCCATCGCAATGATTTTCTTGCAAGACCTAGAAAGACCTAGAATCAATGAATAGATCCAGAACAAGATTTTCTTGCAGATGATACATAATAATAATAATAAAAATACTAATAACATTGCTAATCCGCAATGATGATATTCAAATCTTTGGTCTGCTAATAATATATATATATATGCTCTCACCAAAACAAAATTAACCATAAATGGGCTTTGTTAAAACAGTTTTTTTTATAGTAAAATCGAAATAAATTTAAACATAAGTCGGCTTTATAATAATAAAATATTTTAGTAATCAATCTCCGAATAGAAAAAAGTTAATGAATAGAAATTTTGAGGTTAGAGAAGGAACACGCAAGAGTTTGCTTGACAAAGGAAACTTACAAAATTACGATAAGAAAAAGTAATAATTTTTCCAAAGTTTATGGTTCAACAACTACAATAAGTTCTAGTAAAAATGGGTAGGAAAGAAAAAAAAAATTCTTATAAGCATCATGTCCTGAACTTGATCATTAGACTTCAATGTAATAAACCTTATGCCAATTGAAATTTTTATTCACAATTTCATATATAATTTTGGAGATTGCGTACGTCATCCCTCGAGTAATTAAAAAAATCACAAGTTGTATAAATTTGTTGTTATTGTAACGAAATCTCAAACTGTTTTTAGTGTGTGATTCGAATAATATTCGTTATTAATAATGAAATAAATTCAAATTGATAAATAATACTGTTTTTGGCGGAATGATTAACATCATAATGAACAAAAGTAAATAGGAAATATGGTAATAATACGTTTAAACTCTTCATAGTTATTACTAGCTAGTATTTATATGTAATAAAGCAAAGTCCCCTTTTCTACAAGAGCTCCCTATCGGATCAAACGATCGTTAAGACATCAATTTTAGCTCCAATTACATCTTCATGTTTCCACTTTCCACTTCATGAAATCAAGCCAAAGAAATCTCATTTCAATTTTGATAAATTGACATAAAGTGCATTGAAATGATAGGATGATTAAACATGCCATTATTTGTTTCAAATGCAAACTCTAATACATTGATAAAATCCTTCAAAAATAAATAATAATAATAATAATATCAATGATTATTCTCTATCCTTTTTGTTGCTTTACTAATTGTCTGTGCGAAATATTATTGTACAAAATATAAAAGATCACGAAAGAAAGCGAAACCATGGTCTAAAACTCGAATCCTCATACATGCATACAAACAATTTCTATCATATACATCATAAATTCTCATGTATATATATAATTGATATGTAAGTTTGATATACAACCATATACAAATATCTATGTATCATCGATGGATCTATGGATTCCAACGGGAAAACAAAGGAGAAAATGTAAGAATTAAAAAAAGGATCAAAACCCTTCTTCCTTTTCGGATTTCTTTCTTGCCCTTCCGCTTTCTATGTTTAATGATAAGAAACGTTAGGAGGAGAATACTCACAGACAACCTCGGTGGCGACTTCCTTCCGGTGGAAATTTCGGTGGCAGCCGCAGGCGGCGCACGAAAAGGCTCCGGCTGTGCCTTCTCCACCGCTCGCCATGAACTCCCGACAGCCGTCGACGGCGTAGCCGCCGATGTTCGCCGCGTGGTTCTTCCGACACTCGCCGTAACGAACGACACTGTTCACAACCGACGTCGACGAAGATGTCGGTGTCGGGTTCGAGATCGAGCTTCTTCTTTGCTTGATCACGACTTGCCTCTTCTTCATCGTCGCGAGATCTTCTCTCGAACGGATCTCGACCCACCAAAAAAAAAAAAAGGAAACCCTAGTTTTCGCTAAGTGGGAATTTGAAGCGGCTCTTTGTTCATCTAAGAGGATGGTTTTGGAAACGAAGTAAAAAGGGTACGATGCTCTTTACGCCCCTTTAAATATGATTTCGCCAACCATATATCATACCTTACATGACCTCTCTCACGGCCTTCTCCACAAATCTATATTTTATAGAAGGGTTTAGTAATTTAATTATATCAGCTAATTAAGTGCCCCGGTCAAAAAGTATGCGAAACACTTTTATGGACTAATTATGTGTGTGTATATATATATATGATAGATAAAAAAAAAGGTCATATACTATGACTGATGGGCGGTAGATTTTTTTTTGGGTCTAAATTTTGACACTTGACTAAATGACATAAGGTTTTTTTATATATAGTTTGATAGTTATAAATAATAAAAGTGTAGATAATTAATGAAATGCATATGGTTAAAGAGCGTAAATAATATGCACATATTTCTCCATTATTTTCATGTGTATAGATTTATATTAGAGCATTTATTTTTCAAGGCCCATAAATGCTAGCCAGGTCATAAAAACGAGGACTTAAAGCAAATAAATAAATAAAAATAGAAAATAAATAAATTCATGAATTATGAGGATCCGAATCACTCCAAAAGACAGGCTCACACAAGCAAGCGACATTGACAGATACTACGATCACATTATGCATCGCATTTTTAAAATGGTGTCGTATCTTATCCTATTTGTATCATATATACCGTATATATATATATATATATCATCTTCAAAACAAATAGATGGAAAATAAGCTAAAAAGGTAAATTCTTGAACAAGTATTAAAAAGTATAGACATTTTTTTAAAAAAAAAATCTAATATATTAAAAGTTTAGACTTTTCTCAAACTATTATGATCATTTAGGATCGAATTCAATTAATTTAAATTTTAGATCTTTTTTTTGTTTTGAAAGAGTTATAACCATCTATTATTCCTTCACTTTGTTCTGCGCTAATTTACCGTTAGATTTTTTAAAAAAAATTTTGAATGTTATTATTGATAATCTATTTTTATGTTAGTTTTTAAAACCTCAATTCTTTTTATATAACCCTACAAATTCAGAGTATTTCTATCATAAAATTGTCTATATCCATTTTTACAAGTTATAAATCTATTACGAAGAGATGTTAAAAGTAAACAATCAGTCGCATTCGGCGTTTTACGAAAACATATTCTACAGTTTAGATTCTGAAACATCAAATGCAATGGAAAAAAACGTTTTCCAGATTTTTTTCATTTACCTCTTCCACTCTACCGGTGTCGTCTTCACTGCAAAATCCAAAACCGATCAAATCGTTAAACCGAATTGGTTCAAGCCGGTTTAGTTGAAACCGACGTGAAAAGTCAACACGGGAAAAGCAAAGAAAAAACAACTGTCTCGTCTCGACCCGACTCATACTAACCGTTTCCTTCTCGGGAAGAAAGAAGCGGCTTCTCGTTCTTGCTTCCCGTTTTGCCGCCCGAGTTTGAGGCTCTCACCGTTACAGGAGAGTGAGAGGTGACCCTGCTGCCATTAACCGAAGACGGAACGGAAGAGAATGATGTCGAGTTACGTTGTTTTTCTCAGCCCGTTCTCGCCCGGCTGATCAAGGAGAGCCTTGCAGCCTCGAGCTACTTTGATTCCGGTTACTCCCTTGAAACTCGGGTATACAAAAATCTGAACCCTTTTTCCATGATTTCTGATTTTCTTTACCAGCTTAGCTCTCCTTACTATTTGGTTTCGGAGTTTTATCTTGCTTAGTTTCCTTTACCATCAAGGGTTTCACCTCAACTTGGTTGATCGATGATGGCTACAATGCTACCTCAGGCGGCTGCTCAGTTTCTGTCTCGTATACTTCTTGCTTTGTCTTTTCATCGGATGCGCTCACGAGTTCTTCCTTCTTCTTTTCATCGGAGGCATTCACGGGTGGTGGGGATGAAGATGCAGTGGTATTCTGATAAGAACACCAAAGTAATTCTTACGTATTGATATCAAAACCCAACACAAGATAACGGTTTGATTATGGAAAGCTTTGGCTTCTCGGCTTCAATCTGTAGATCTTGTTGAGGTTGGATAGAGTTCTCGGCTACGGGGTTGCGTACCTTCCTCAAGCTCCTCTTAACTTTTTCAAACTCAGTTTGAGGATTTTCCACTGCCTGTAATCCTATCAGACTGATGGCTCGGAACTTTACAGAGGCTGTGTCTCGGTTTCTCAGATTCAAAAGATGTCTGTACACTTCTTTTGAGCTTTTCTGACAGAATTTTTCTTTGGTTGAGCAACTGGTTTCCAGACGCGAGAAGCCGACCAGTTTTCGACCCAATTTGAGATCGAGTTTTGATCAGAAGAATCATAGCGGAAGTGCAACGACATCACTTTTGGTGATGAAGCAAGAAGCTGAAACGGAAACCACAAAAAAAAAACATCAAATCCCATTGCTGTTGCACTCTTTCTCTTCATTCTCTTTTTTCCCTGACAGCAAGAATAACAAATGGATATATTGAGGAGTATACCTTTAGAGCGAACGTGTTCAACGCCACTTTCTTGATTCCCAGGTATGTACGAGTATCTACAGGACCAGAAAGCTTGTTCTCCTGATACAGAAAAGGTCAGAAGAATCCAATACTACAAAATTGTTAGTTCATGTCGGAAAGCGTTCATTTTCGAGATGAGTGGTTTGTTCGATAAACCATCAGTGACAAGAATGCAGAATTGAAGTTACAGTTTTGCACTAGTTCTTCAACGAGGTGGAAAAAAGTTGCATGATCATTACCAATGGTAGCTGCAGCCTGCATTGCCTCTTAACTTCAACTCCAATGCCCGAACGTCTGACCTCTCTTCCCCGAGCAAGTGCTTGAAACCTAACAATTTCCATTACACAGCAAAGTGCTGCAACAACTCGCCTCCGAACTAGGTGACCACGAATAAGTGCCTGAAGCCTTATTATCCCTTTGAGCGCCCAGAAAACATGCCTAGCCTTCACATTGTAAAAGCTCATATCAAGATACGTAAAAAACAGTAGTTACAAGTAAAAGAGCCATGTTGCTATTGGTGAAATGACAGATGCAAGTCTACAAGTCAGTAGAGGCATTATTAAAAGAAATCATCAACAGACATAGTAACCATAAATAAACATACATTTAGACTATTGACTTAACTATAAAAGCTACAGCGAAAGATGGATGTATCAAGCCTGTCGGATAGACTTGTACGGTTGTACCCACAGATTAGTTATAGAAGAAAGAGACCTGACAAAGATTGCAGATAGCTGACCGTAACATGTAATTCGGACATCAGGAAAGGTGCACATGGTGGGAAGACTGTGTGATTGAGTGGCTGAAGTATTACCAAGTAACCTTGAAACACAGCCTGGATAGCTGCCGCTGCATTCTCTTGCCGAATTTTCTCTTCTTCCAAAAGTGTCTCCTCGGGTACAGGAGTAGCTCCTTTCGAATCTGTAGGTTGGCCCTCGTAAACTTGTACGTCATTATCCGATACTTTTTCAGCTCCAATGTTTTCTATTTCTAACATACCACTGCTTGTATGGGCAACGTTGGGCACATCATTTGGGATGGAATGGAAAATCTGAAACCGCATCATGTTCTTCGTTCACAACTCTCTGCACATGATACCCACAGTTTGAAACAGAAAAGAAATTAATTTACCTACACAGATGAAATCCCTTAAAGCTCTGAATAAAGAAGAGTAAACAAGGAAAATTGAACTGAAAGTGAAACCAGCATACTGAAGTAGACAGAAGCATTTGTATTTGCGCTATTAAGGTGATAAAACTGTAGTGAACCAGCCATGTATGTAGTCACTTCAAGAAAAGAGAATCCATGATAGCATGGCTAGGGGGCGACTATTATTTGCAATCAAATACAGTCCTATTTTGCGATACAAACCCGAAAGCCGCATCTACAAACCAACAAGAGGACACAAAAATCCATGAAGAGCTCTTTGAATAGGTTACCTCTTTGCCTTTGGAACCACTGTACTTAGAGGACTTCTTTCCTAGGATTGCATGTTTTATCCACCTTGTGGACTTGCCCATGATGTTCAAAACCGAAACGCCTGCATTTTTCGGAGCAATGAAACTTATCTATGCACAATATTGAAAGAAAACCCACTAATGTACCAGACAAAATAGCAAAGGAATAATCCAAGAAACCATGAAAGGAGAAGTTACTTTCAAGATATAAGGAAATACATTCCCGAGATTGTAACCTCGAACCCGAAAGAAAGATAACACATTTCTTCAAGAAAAACTATAGTTACCCTAAATCAAATAAATTTAAGCAATGTAATTCAAAGAAAGTAATGCAATATAAACACGGGTATTACCGGCGTGGCAAAAAAACCAGATCTGGAACTCGCTTTGCAAGTAAAAGAACCCTAGTCCTCAAATCCTCCACAACACCTGAGCTCCAAATAAACGGAAAACAACCAAAAAAAAAATAGGCTCTGAATCCCGAGATCCCCCCAAAAATATTAGGTTTCAGAGCCGTACTCCAGCAAATTCCAGAAATGCCGGTCTCGAATTCAAGTACCACCAGTGGGATCTCGTGTTCGAATTCGATTCTGATTCGGACACGACAAGTAATAAGGAAGATGAAGACACCGTGAGCGAAGACTGCGTTATACAAATGCTTCCATTTGCGCTCTCTCTCTCTCTCTGCGCTTCGGACTTCGGTGATAAATGCGTTAAGGATTTCTTTTTCAATCCAAAAGCTAATATCTTACGCTACGTTGCTTTCTAGCCGTTAGATTTTCTTGTTTCTTTCTTTTTCTTCTCGTTCGTGAGATTTTTGAAATTTAAATTTAAATATTTATATTTGAAAGTTTTGGGGTTTTATTACAAAAACAAAAATTAATATTTACAAGGACAAACTAACCTTGCTAATTTATTGGATAGATGAAACGGGGAGTTGCACGGTAACACAGCGATATAATTAGAAGAAATTTGTTGAAAACTCTTTGCAATGTAAGTTTTTCTATATTTACAATATATATTTTAAGTTAACTTTTAAAAAAATAGCCTTAATTTTATTATCATCCAAAATAAAGTAAATTTCTAAAACAACAACATTATTATCTTATATATATTTTTTTATTTATTCTAATTTTTCTCCTCTAATATATTTCACTTATTTTTATCTGACTTACATTTTAACATATTTACTTTATTTATTTTCGCTTTCCCATTTTTTTATAAATTATGTTATCTTTACAGAAAATTTATTTATCTTAATAGAATAGATTTAATGTTAAATATTTTTTTCAAAATAATGGTAATAAAATTGTTTTGACGAAACTTTCGTATTAAAAACAACATATTATATCATAATAGAAAAAGTCACATCAGATAAGGCAAGGCAGTTTTTTGTAACAATGCAGGATATGTGCGTATATAAAGGGAGCGTGGGGTTATATATGCCAACATTTTATATTAAATAAACTAAAAATAATAAACCATTTTTATAATATAATGAAATTGTAATTAATATTTTATAATTTAGTTTCAAAAAATTTGAAAACTGGTTTCCATGCGAGACAACCTTTAGAACTAGTTTATTCGATACTTAGTCTAATTGACGTATACAATATTTTAAAGATGACATGAAATTAAAATATGCAACTCTACGATCTCGTTTTTGTCCAAAAAAAAAAAAAAAACTCTACGATCTCTTTGAAGTTCCAAGATCGTGGCTGGCCCATATGAATATTACAATTTAAATCCGAAGAGGTTAGAATGTTACCAATATTATATTATTTATATATATGACTATACATGTATAATATATCATTTTTATTGAATTATATATATTAAATGTTTGCTTGCATGCCAACTGCCAAATCCACCAACTACCATTTGGGAATAGTAACAAACAACAACAAAACTAATTAACAAAGACATGCATTTTTTTTAAATATAAAATGCAAGAGACTAAAATATGCATTCTGTAATTTGACTAAACTTTCGGAAATTAAAATATGCTATTTTTTGTTTTTAAAATAGATTTATTAATTTCATTAGTATACTCTAATGGGATTTTGAAGCGTTATTGCATGAAATACTAAATTTTGGAGTCAAACTTTTATAAATATATATATATATATATATATATATATATATATTGTAAGTTAAAAGATAGCCTAATGATACATTTGCAAAACCCAATAAGTTAAAAGTCTAAGTCATCACAAATTCATATCCATTTGTATTTAGTAGGATGGGACATTTCATTTTGGTTATTTAAAATCGAAATTAACAATATCTAATATTTAAGAGTTTTTTAGAATCTGAATAAAATCAATATTGACAAAACCAAATTAATGCCGAAATATCTTAAAAACATTACTGCAAGTACATAAATTTCAACACGTGTAGCAACAAACGCCGAACATATCGGGTCCACATTTG
The DNA here is from genome assembly GCF_000463585.1 of Tarenaya hassleriana. Taxonomy (NCBI): domain Eukaryota; kingdom Viridiplantae; phylum Streptophyta; class Magnoliopsida; order Brassicales; family Cleomaceae; genus Tarenaya; species Tarenaya hassleriana. The sequence goes on along the minus strand of NW_010965373.1, from coordinate 2,179,386 downwards.
CGTCTCCGACCAAAACTCTCGTCAATGCCACTTTGTTTGTAGATCTAAAGCGTTGAAGTTGAATACTTCTCTTCCAATTAGTTGACCATTATTTAATCGCTGCACATTTGTTTTAAATGTACTGTTGGTATATATTTTAAAAAAAATGATTAAACAATACACCATGTTGAAATATATTGGTCATATACTTTTGTTAATTACCGAATAATTACTTTAATAATGCAATTTGATTGGTTTTTGACCTTTCGAGTTTTCAAGTTGCGTGCTTGTTGGATGCATCGGGGAAACTATTTCGTTTATTATTCTTTTTCTCTAACAAATTTATATATAAAACATGACGATTTATATGTGTTTGTAAATATTTATGTTAATAGTGTTGGTTACGTTGTCTCTCTGATAAAAAAAACAAACAAATATCTTCTAGCTTCTTTTTATGTTATTAATGAGCCGATAACAAATTTATGGATATCAATGGACTATCGGATTGATGTGTAATATATTTGACTATTGATCATTACATCTGTATTATACCGGAGACTGTTGCATCTTTTTTTTGTAAATATTTTATCGAAAGTCAAAGGATATATACATAATATATGTATATATATATGTCTATGCGTATGTATGTATAAGGGTTTTCCAAAAATTAGAGAGGTTATACAAAAAGGAGAAGAAGAATAAGAGGAGAATGGAGAGAGGAGAAGAAGAAGAAGAAAGCAGGAGAGAGAGGAGAACTGTTGAGTTTTCTTTTGATTATTGTCATGAAGATCGCCAAGAGATTATACCAAAGGTATCATAAGAAATAAACTTTCGGTTTATATAAATCGTGTTTTGAGATTCATAATATATGTATAGAGATTCCCTAATATATTGTTTGCACATACGTTTGCAGAGATCTTTCTGTAGATTTTGTGAATCTAAATGGAATCTTTTTAACCACAAATTTCAAAGATAATTCGGGTTTCCTTTTCCCCCTTTTTTAGTAAGACTTATATTTGTAATGATATATTGTGTAGAGAATATATATATATATATATTGTATAGAGAATATATAAAATATTATTTTCAGTATATTTAGTTTTTTTTCTGGTATTTTTTGTGAACGGATTTAATTGCCTTCGTTGGAATTGAATAGATCTAAGTTGAAAATCACCATCTTTAGGTCTATTGCTTCTGTCTCCTTTTTTTTTTTTTGAATGTCTATAGATTAAAAAAAATAGATTCGGTGAGTTCGTCTTTAGTTATTTAATGCAATTGGTTCTTAATCTTGTCATCATCGATCATTCCTAATATAATTTGTATATTCATGTACTGTACATAATTATGTATTTGTTGGGAATTATGCAGGATTAAAGCTATCTATTAATATTGAATCATATTTGTAATGGTATTCTTTCTATACAACCAAAAAGAAAATGTATGTTCGGTTACATGCTTCGTATATGTATATATAGACGTGCACATGCATGTGCGTACGTGTTATATGAAACATATACACAAAAGAGACGTTAATTATGCATGTAGTGGATATTGGCAAAAGCCCTAGACATATACATGAATCACAGATATAGACTCTCTCTCTCTCGGTTACATGCTTTCATATATATATACACACACACATACATACACACACACGAGCTGAATAATTGGGCTTCAAGGATTTTTCCCCCCCTTAGTGCATATATATGCTCACCATATATATATATATGTATGTATGTATTAATTGAGTGGTGTTGTTAATGATGTTTCAATTGAATGTATATATGTAGGATGACAATAAGCTTGTGTCCACAAAAGCTGAAATGGATGAAGCTAAAGAAGAAAACCGAAGGCTAAAGTTATCTTTGAGTAAAATCATGAGGGACTATGAAAACCTTCAAACAGAGTACAATCAAATGGTTCAACAACAGTCAAAGAAATCTCAAGAAGGGCATGCAGAAGAAGGAGATGGTGATGATGGTGGTGGTGGTGAATTTAATAAAGAAAGCGAAGAGTTCGTTTCGCTAAGTCTCGGACGACGAAAGTCACCGACCTCTAGCGGTTCGATGAGGAAAGACGGGAAGAAGAAAGGTTTGGTAATGGCGGAGAAAAATGCCGAAGAGCATGATGGTGAAGGGTTGAGTATTGCATTAATGGATTACCAAGCTATGAATCCATATGGCAAAGAGGAGAAAGAAGAAACATTAGAGATCAATTATAATAATAATGATGATAATCAAAATCAAAATCAAAATCTAGAGAGTAGTTATGGGTTGAAGAACTATGGAGATGATCATGATGAGGAGCTTCTGCAGCAAAACATTGTTAAGAAACCTAGGGTTTCTGTGAGGGCAAGGTGTGATGCCCCAACGGTTAGTACTTCATCTTCACTTATTGGTATATACATACATATCTATATATATATATATATTATTTGGCAGATCTATTGAGAAACGTAAGATTGTTTTTTCACTATAATTTTCTATGTCTATAATTTTATAAATTCGAATAATGAAATGATTTGTCCTGAAATTAAAATAAAACAAATTTGTTTTGAGGTAATTATGCAGATGAACGATGGATGCCAATGGAGGAAATATGGACAAAAGATAGCAAAAGGGAATCCATGTCCACGAGCCTACTATCGTTGTACTGTTGCGCCTTCATGTCCTGTCCGAAAACAGGTAAATTATAATATCATTATGTTTTATCTTTCACATTAATTAGTTATAATACCATTGCATTCATTTACATAGAATATATGCATAGTTCCATTAATTGATACGTGATTTGGTCGTTTTATAAATTGAAAATATAATCTTACTAAAGATCCAAATACATTCATTAAAAAAATATTCTTATACTGTTTAACTGACCAATGATGAGTTTACATAAATATGAACATAAGCATATTAGTAAATTTACACACACACACACACATATATATATATATATATATATGTATCATCCGAGCTTATGCAGGTATAAATATTCATAACCTTTTATTACATGATATTTAAGTTCTGTCCGAATGATTTAGGTGCAAAGATGTCCGGAAGATATGTCAATATTGGTGACAACCTATGAAGGAACACACAATCACACATTGTCAATTTCAGCCACTCCCATGGCCTCAGCCACCTCGGCCGCCGCCTCCATTCTCCTCTCCGGCTCTTCCTCCTCCTCCTCTTCCTCGGCCACCACCGCCACCGCTAATCTTCATGGCCTTAACTTTTATATCTCAGGCAACTCTTCAAGACCTAAATCATCGTCCTACCTCTCACCCTCCAACTCTCTTTCTTCTTTGGGTCATCCCACCATCACTCTAGATCTTACGATGTCGAATTCTTCATTGTCATCATCATCGTCGTCATCATTGCCATCATCACAACCATTCATCTCTCTTCTCAAGAACTTCTCTTCCTCCTCACCAAGTGGCATCCCCAATTCTTTTGCTCAACGGTCTTATCCTTACACTAATCTCAGCTTCTCAACCAACAATGTCAATTCACCGGTTACATCCACAAATACATTGTATTGGGCCGGTCATGGAGGTGGCGTCCGTACAACGTACGGAAATACAGTTTTGGGGAGTACTCATCAAGTGCCTTATCATTTGATCCAAAATAACCGAACCGAGTCCGGACCTTCAGACCCTTTTGGAAGATCGTATTCGCAACCTATCCAGAGCAACGTTACCAAGAACATGAATCAAGCGTCTCTACCGGCCGAAACCATCGCAGCGATTGCAACCGACCCGAATTTCCAGTCGGCTTTGGCGAATGTTCTATCGTCGATCATAGTATCAGGTGATGGGAATGTTGATTTGATCAAAGGTCAAGGTGAGAAGAACCCTTAGCCATGGATCATATATATATATATATATATATATATATATATATGTGTGTGTATAGTTTTAACTCAGAAAGCCGTAGTGTAAAGCGTAGCTTTGTTTTCAACAAAAATGCATGAAGTGTGTAGAATGTTTTAGGCTCTCAAGTTGAGGATACGTTTTGTTCCTTGAAACAAATAAGTACAAAAATAAAAATAAAAAAATAAAAAAATATGTATTTATTTGTATTTGTATTTTTATTTACGATAGAACTGACGTGATAATTTTGTTAACCCTCGTATCAGTATTCCGACGTGTCATGCTGTTATCGGAATTTTTTGTCAAACTAGTCAACGATTAAATATAGATGAAAATACAAATTTCTAGGAAAGATAAATGTTTAAATTTTTATACGAAATAATTTTATAAGTTCATAGTTTTTTTTTTAAATGGGATTAGCCTTTTATCATTAATTTTTTTTATTGAATTCAAATAATTTTATAGATAAATCGAATCAACAAGGATGTAACTTTTCAGAAGATTCTTATTTTAAAATACTATGAGCCCACGGGCCCACCTGAGTAACCCGCGGTCAACCTACATAGCTTTGTGTATGGCATACGACAATCTCGAAGTCAGTCTTTGGATAATTTAACAGAAAAAAACACAACCACCAAAACTCAAGGAACTATAAAGTCCAAAAAGACATGGCCCTATCCAGTTCATACACGTAGGTTTGTCGAGACGAGAAACCAAATAAGATTCAACGACCATGAGAGGCGAATGATTCTGTAAATGTCAAAGAAGCCAAAGAGTTGGTCGTCAGAGACTCGTCTGCTTCTTGGGAAGCACCGCGTCCTCCATCGAAATCTCGAGATTTGACGATATCAAGCAAGTTATGCGGAAGCTGAGCCACGCCGTCCAGGAACTGGACGACACTCGACATGCTTGGCCTCATGGCCGAGGTGGGATGAGAGCAGAGCAGGCCCAGTTTCAAAACCAACGTTACTTGTTCCGCAAGGTACTGTTGCCCTAACTTCTCATCAATCGCCTGCAGAATATCTCCGTTATCCCAACAGCCTAATACCCGATCAGTTATAAGCATCTCTTTCGGGGATGCTCGGGGAACGATGGGCCTTCTTCCGCAAGAAATCTCTAGCATGAACACGCCGAAAGCAAACACGTCAGAGCTTGTGCTTGCCTTCCCTGTTCTCGCAAGCTCTGGTGAGATGTATCCGAGTGTGCCTTTTTTGTTAAAATTGAAATTCTCCTTAAGTAAAACATCTTTTTTGCTGAAATTGTAATGGAGAGTTCGATATTCAACTTACCTGCCACGTGGGAAGTTTGAGGATCGATTCCGTGATCGCATAGCTTCGCAAGGCCGAAATCTCCGAGCTTTGCGTTCATGTTCTCGTCAAGAAGAATGTTGGCTGGCTTGATGTCCCTATGGATTATGACCTGCACCCATTGTTGATGCAGATAACACAATCCAAAAGCTACATCCTTGATGATCTTGAATCTTTGCGACCATTCAAGACTGCTCCCGTTTGTTCGGGAGTAGAGGAACTTGTCAAGGCTTTCTTTCTGCATAAAGTCATAGACCAAGTAGAGTTCGCCTTTCCGTCTGCAATAGCCGAGGAGCCGGACTAAGTTCGGGTGTCTGAGACGGCCGATGGTCGCAATCTCGGCCACAAACTCTCGCATCCCTTGTCTTGAATCGTGAGAAACCTTCTTCACTGCTATCTGTATGTTGGACAAAGGCAAACTTCCTTTATAGACTTTTCCAAAACCTCCTTGTCCGAGGAGCTCGCTATTCTTGAAACCCTTTGTGGCGATGTAGAGATCTTTGTAAGAGAATCTATGGGGACCAAACTGTACTTCCCAGTCCTCGAGGATTTCCATGAACTTTTTCCGCTGATGAAAAACCATGAGGACGAAAACCGAGACAATGAAGAGGGTGATGGCTGATAAACTCAAACTGATGGCCAAAACCCTCTTCAGAGTCTGTTGCTGCCTTTGCTGATAACCGCGGGGAACTTTCGGAAGGCGGGAGATGTCTATGTTGGGAGCTGTCCCATTCATCTTGAATGTCCAACCCAATATATAGTGAGACGCGGTGAGCCTACCCGTGGATGATGTAAAGCCAACGTACATAAACTCGAGTAAATAAGGAGAAAGATCTTCTACCAGAGAAAGAAGAGGGATCTTTGGCTTAGGGACATGAACAGGATGAAGTGTGACATTGAGCCTGTTCTGTGAGCTGTCGTATTCAACCCAGATCTGCATCGGTTGTCCATCGCCAAGAACGAGATTCTCCAAAAGTACCGTCATCTTTGAAATACCCTGCGGCAGAAGCTTTCTTGGACATTAGGCTATTGATGTCGATAGCAACATGGTTGCCGTCAATGTCACCAAACTCTTGGTTTCGAAACATGTCAAGCTCAACCGCGACAATATGATTAGAGAAATTCCCCATGTTGGTTTCGTTGAAGAGGCCTAGATATTGCCTGGGGAGACTATGATGCAAGCCTTTGGTGGGAGAGATGACGAAGGCAAGTCCATGTCCCCTGAGCTCTGAATTCTCGGGAACGATGGCGAACACGAAGGAGGTGGAGAAGGAGAAGACGGACCCATTGGCAGAGCCCTTAAACCGAACCGGGGAATTGTAGAAAACCTGACCAAGTAGTTGCGTAGACGAGTTTGTCAACTGGAACAAGCCATTGGATTTGAGATCAGCAACACCATATGGTGAGTACAAGAATCCGTTGAATCCGAACTCTCCATCAGTTGGGTCTTCGCCGTTGGTGGGTATGAACGACAGAAGAATCAACGACAACAACAACAGTGGTATCATCGTCGTCATCAGCTTCGATCTGTGTATTGTCTGGACAAGACGATCAATGTTAATCTATGTTGCGACAACGAGACAAGAACTTGGTATCTTGTTCAATGACATAATTGCAAGAAGGTAGATATCATGTTACCATCTTCAGAAATTTCATGGAAACTAATGCTCGTAGAAATTTTGATGCGCGTGGGTCCAATTTGTGGGAAAATAAATATTTTTTATCCATAAAACCCAAAGTCATAATCCAGTCAAATCTAATTTAATATAAAAAATCTTTTATAAACAAAAATATTTAAGAATAATTGGATCAAAGCGGAACTGAAATCCACATATACCCCGATGGAATATGGCAGAGAACAATTGGTGGTCAAACAATCAAACAACAAATTTAAGAACAAAATGGTACGAACAATTTGAACACATTATTTTTGTTATACCCTTGTTTAATCGTAATAATGTTTTTCATCTAATTAAATTCTAGTTGTGAAACGGACCAGAAATACTGAAATCGAGATTATCGGAATTTTGTTTTTTGTACGGATAAATTATACAGATTGTAAAATATATTATATTATATACGTAAATGTAGACTTCCGTAAGTCTAAATTTGGTAATAAAATACAGAATAACGTGATTTTGTGAGGACAAGAAAGGATATCTTCGAATTTTTTAAAGAAAAATAAAAAAAATTGTATATTCTTAAAAAAAATATCCTAGATTGCGAAGAGGGACGATACGACTAACGACTTTCACTTATAATATTATGTGGTGTTTGATTTTTCCACAAACACCATAAATTAAATATGACATTTGCAATTTCTAAAACGTTACGAATGAATTTTCAACCAATTGATTGCGTAGTAATAACTTGTTTATAGACATAATTTTTTTTTTTTTTTTGTTAAAGGTTGTGTATATTGAATTAAACTTACTTGTACATCAAAATCAGTTACAGACAGCTAATTAGCAGTGGATGAAGGCTAAGTAACCCAAAAAAAGAGGAATACAGAGGACCCAAATGAGACAGTGATTCGATCAAAGAAGTGTTGAGAGCTTCAGGAACCTGAGAACCAGATTTGTAGTAGAATGCTGGCTGTTTCCGGGTGAGTTAACCATATCGCAGCCATCTTTGTGCGGAAAGCACGATCTATGTCTTTACGCAGCACCGCCAAGTCTTTGAAAGTTGAATTGTGGAGTCTTGAATTTCTTTCAGACCAAATAATATAAATGATTATCTGCCATGATATGCAAGCTCCCCAAAATCGGTGTTTGCAATTCCACCTTCCTGTTAACCATGTGAGAGTGTCTTCCCAGGTTGTAAGAGTGGGCAACGGTCCCCACCTGTTCATAGTGTTTCGGAACAGTTCACTACTCATGTGGCATTCGAAGAGGATGTGATTTCTGCTTTCTATTCCTCTTCCGCAGAATAAGCATGACGATTGTGTTTGGATACCCCATTGCATCATTCGTTCCCTTGTTGGGCATCGATCAAGGACAAACAACCATGCTATGAATGAGTGTTTAGGAGTACGGAATCTGCACCATACAGTTCTATGCCAGGGAACCGAGGGTAGTGTTGGGGTAATTGCTTGCCATACCTCTTTTGCCAAGAAGTTCTCCCGGATCTTGTTTTCAACTGTCCAAATTGTAGTATCCTCTTGATCCGAGAGTTCCTTTTCTGACAAGAGAACGTAAAGATTGGTGAGTTGATCTGATCTTGCAGGAGGTAAACACCAAGTTCCATCCCTTTGTAGATCTCCCACTTTACTTTGCAAAGGGATACCCAAACGTGTAGGGCCTGCACAACCGAGATAGTCAATCATAGGACCTAAAGATGACCAATTATCCCACCAAAACCATGTATTTAATCCATTCCCTATCGATGTTGAAATGAAGTTTCTGGCTTTTGCTCGCCCTTTGAGCAGTTTCCGAAAGATCCATGAATGACCAGCTTGTGGCTTGATACTCCAAAAGCTGCGCGTTCGGATGTATTTGCTTTTGATCCATGCCACCCATAATGATCCGTTTCTAAAGAATAATGACCATATCAATTTTTGAATGGATACCTCATTCCAAGTCTGAATGTTTCGCAGCCCTAAACCTCCATTTTCCTTTGGTGTAGTGACAGTGTTCCATGCTACCTTAGCTCCTCCCGCAATATCAGGGCTCCCCCTCCATAGGAATCTGGAAGACATTGAGTTTATTTCCCTAATGCATCCTTTTGGTAATACAATAATTTATAGAATGTCATAGACAAATTTAAGAGAATAATTTGCAAGATATATTGTATAAGATAATATTGTACATTTAGATGAAGATTGAGGAGAGGAGTATTCATCTATGCTTTCCAAATTTTTTGGAAGATTTAGTTAGTTCGAAGATAAAGTAAACTTTCGTATTATAAAAAATAATTTATTTTATTTTTGTGAGTTTTCATCAGTTTTGTTCACTTTTCTGCTTTCTTTTCGATTTATAGTTTTTTGTTGAAATGAAAAAACAAATATAAAAATTATTAGAGGTAGATATGATTAAAAACAATTAGTGACACAATATTAATTTTAAAAAAATCAAATATTACTCATATTAAAGAGTTTTTGAGGTCGTATGTTAGTGTTTGGAATTTATGGTATTTCTACATTATATGGGGATCAACTCAGTTAAATATATAAGGGCCAATAGTAAATAATATTTTAAGTGAAAATTAGTAAAATAAATATTATATTTGAAAGTTTATTAAACATTTTTTCTTGGGTAGTTGTATCATCTATATTGGTTTATCATGTCAATCTTGCAGTCATACGGATTTTGACATGATCAATTAAAGCAGGTTATGATCATATATACATCACAAGTATTGTTTTCTTGGACATAGTCAAAATGGAATAAATTTTCAATTCTCAAAATAAAGTCATCGCTTTGATTATTATATATTCTAAAAAAGTATAATAATTGGAAATTTAAAATTATCAATAATATTATATATTTAATGTATTGACTCGAAAGTTTCAATAATCATACAAATTAAATATTCCAAAATATTGAAAGACCTCTATATATATATATATATTATTTAATGGGTTTTATGAAATAGGCCCATTGTGCGGCAAGCCAACGGCCCAACAAAAAACATACGAGGTGGGCCCACTTGAATCAGCGTCACAACAAAGTGAAAACAAAGGTTGGGCCCACCTAAAGCAACACGTGTTGTACCTACAATTACAATGCATACAACATTCTCGACGCCATTTGTATGGGGATCGAATTTAAACTGATTTGTGTTGCTAAAGTTGCTTCTCGTCATCATGGAAAATTTATACCACGTGCATATCTACTCTAGAGATTGTTATAGTTCACTATTTTTTTTTTCATTTTTAAAATTCAAAAAGGGACTAAATTACAAATTATATTAAAAAAAGATTTTGCAAACTATATTATTTTGAATTCTCAAAACTACCATTAAAAAATAAAAATAAAAACGAGTTGGATAAATTAGGGTTACATTTTTAAAAAAATTTATCAGGCTTTGAAAAAAAAAACTTTTTTGTCTCCCTCGTAAAATTGAAATTTCTAAATAATAATATTCTAATTTTTTTTGTTGTTGTTGTTGGTATAATTGGTAAAGACCCCAATATATAATGGACAAGTAGAAAATGTGACGATGGTTATTTCGAGGAAATTAAGGTTGAAGTTGCATAGCCCTTCGCTTCCCTTTCGAGGTAAATCCATTCTCAGCTCGAACCAAATTTTCGAGTCGTCCACTATATATTTTATACCGAAATATATATATATTTTAAAATACAAATTCTTTTTCGTTTCTTTCTTAAATAATTCAAAGTGGGTCCCTGTGCACAAAATGGTCCCTAGAAGAAAACGAAATCCTAAATGTTCTGTTTTCAATTATTGGCGTTTTAGTTTTAAAAAAAGATTATTGTTGTTTTGGTCACGTGCTATTATATATATTCGGAAGCAATATGTGGGAATATAAAATAAGTTGACTTTGCCCAAGTGTATTTTGTAACTACTTTATAAACTGCATATTTTTAACTGCGATTTGTTTGTTAATAACCTTAATAATAATAATAATAATAATAATAATAATAATAATATCTTGTGTTTTATTTACAAGAATATATAGCATATGCTGCCCTTCCAATCTCTGAATCATCATACTATCTCATCTTAACATATATACACATACATTAAACATACATTGAATAATAGATCATTTTATTCGAATAGAATCAGATCTAAAAAAAATATTTGATCTTGTATAATTTTTAGATTAAAATAACTGAATTTAAATGGAATATAGAGATAATTAAATCACACTTTGACATTAAAAAAAATTGAAATGAATATTTCAAATTTTAAATTCCAAATATGCACCAAGTTCTGAAAGGAAGTTGGAACTTGCGTATGAAACACAAACAGAATATATTTTCACAAAAGTTGAGAAAGACATGCAATATTTAAATTATTTTCTATATTTCGGGGAAACTTTGGTGATTTTAATTTGAATATAAAAAACAAGTCAAGGAGAGGAAAGTTTGAATGATTTTCATGTCAATAGACGTATGACTCGAGTTTATTATTAATAAAAATAGTGTTGACATTCGTTCACGTATGAATATGTGTGTGAATGCTAGAAAACAGTTTCCATTAGGTAGCAAAAAAATGAATACAAAGACTTTCCTAGTATTGGGCCCGTAGACTTAATTTGTTAAGAAGAAACTATATTAATTGTTTTTCATATGCAATACATATAATTAATACTATATATATATATATATATATATATATATATATCAAACATTTGCTATTCAATGTCGATTAGATCGATTTAATTAGGCAAACCACATGTTGTTTTCCAAAATCTTTATTCCTAATTTTGTTTTATAAATTAAGTTTTAGCAAAGATATTGAAAGTTATTGTTTTGTTTTCTTTGGTTTTTCCTTTATACTAAAATTTAATTTTGAATGTAATAACAATTATAAATTTAAAAAAATTTATGAATAAATAAATTATTTTAATTAACCATATATTATTGATTTATTACCATTTTATAAAACAATTTAAAATTATTAAAATAAAATATTAAAAATGATTAATTTTTAAAAAACACATTTAAAAATTTTAATTTAAAAAAAATCTACTTAAAATCTCAGGTATCAACAAATAAAAACACAACTATATTTTGATAAAAATATACAAAAATATTTTTATATATTTTGTTGTTATATTATATGTTTTTAAATTAGGATTTTGTAATTAATATTTTTTGTTTTATAACAATTTTGCTTTAGATTCAACTATAATAGAATGCTAATTCAAGTTTTTTTGTTGAAAGCTAATTCAAGTTGATAACTAACTCTTATATTGAAAGAAAAGAAAAATAACACGATAAATGTTTTTTTCATGTAAAACAATTTGTAGAGAGGAATTGTGATGGTTTAACAGCTACATGTGTATATAGACAGAACATGATGTTTTTCTATTCATATCCAAATTTAAATATAAATTAAATAAGTCTATGTATATTTTAGTTAATTTAGGTTTCAATATAAAAAAGAAAAATATGTAATTATACAAACTTCCAATAATTTGGTTACACAATCATTTATATTTTCAGAACAAATAAAATAATCTATTCTACCCAAAAAAATGTATTTTTTTATATGTTGAAGTTTAAAATGTAAAAAAAATGATAATGAAATTTATGTTCTAATAATGAAGTTTAAAAGAAATATATTTATTATTTAAAAATGTTTATTAGTCGGTTGTTTAATTTTATTGAAATCTGATTTATTGTCAATGAAATATAATTTTAAATCTTAGAAAATTAAATACTAAATATAATTATTTAGAAATGGGTCAAAAGTGTAAGATTTTCTTATTTTATTTTAAAAATATAATTTACTATGACAAATGATGTGGCAAATTTGGGATAATGATTTTTTAACAACATCGTGGGGATAATTTATAATCATAAATAATTTGCCTGATAATATATACTTTAAACTAGATTTGAAACTCACGAATGAATCAAAATCAATTTGATATTTTCCCCGGAATTCTAAACACCAAAACATTAAACATCTTACTCTCTTTTATAGTATTTGAAATTTATAAGATACACATCAAAGAAATTGGAGAGAATATGATTATGTATTATTAATATTTAAATTAATTTGGATGTATCGGTTAAATTAGATTACAAAATCATGATTGGTGAATGAAAGTTTTGGTGTATCTATAGGTTACGGGTTCGAAAATTTATACTAATGGTTTCATTGATAAAAAAAATTATTTAAAAAAAGAAGAAAATGCCGAGAAAACACCAATCTTAGTCCGTTCGTGACGTGTAAGAAAACTTTAAAACTAAATATCGAAAACTTTGGACGAAATTTTCATCAAATTGTAGAGAAATTTTATAGGAATTTACACAGAAAATCAGTCTATAATGCAATGCATGGGCCCCATGTCCAATCTCCGTGTCTATGCTATATATAATTTCAGGTTCATGCATACATAAAAGCAGCCACTCTCTCTCTGTTCCTAAAAAAAGAACAAATCTCTCTCCTTCTCTCTCTCTGTCTCTCTGGTCACTCTTTCATGGCTTCACTTCGAGGTTCTTCTTGGCATTTTCTGGGCACAAACCCTAAAAAATGCAGCTTCATGAGTTCTTCATCTCAATCACAGACCAAACTCTCCACACGAATCTTCAACCAGGTTTCTGTTTCGGTCTCTCTTCATTTCTGGGCTCTTTCCCGTGTCGTCTTGTAATTAACCAAACCCCTGTTTTGAAACAGAGGTTCCTGTCGTGTTCGATGTCGATGAACGGCTCTGAAGCAGACCGAAAAACGCCGCTCGGCACGGCGGAGACAAGGACCTTCCCGGCGGTTCTTTCGCCGGAATATGCGGCGGAGAGGCTTATATCCGCCGTGTCGGATCTCAAATCCAATCCTCCGCCGTTCTCCTCCGGCATCGTCCGGTTACAGGTACACCACCGTGGATTTTTCCTCGCTAAAAATATCCGAATTTGTGGGTGAGAAGTGAACTTTCGCCACGTGGAACGTTTGCATTGGGCTTCGTGATGTCGTCTTCGTCCCATGTCGAAGACATCATCATCATCATCGATGAGTGATCAAAAGTTACCTGTAACCGGACAATGCGTCGTAACTAGATGATGCCAATGGTACATGTAGTTCGAATAATAAATAAACGTATCTAAATTAAATTACTTCAAATTTCATTAGATATAAAATTTTAAATCAAATTTATTAAATTATTATTAGACTCATATCAAACGCAAAAAAAAAAAAAATTCAAAATTATATTTCATTATCCGAATAAATGTAAAATAAAATAATATCTAATACAAGTCTAAATATATATA
>NW_010965373.1:2156905-2164794 GCF_000463585.1 Tarenaya hassleriana | reverse complement strand
ATATATATATATATATATATATATATATAATATAAAACAAAAACACAACCAAATGAAACTCCAAAATATTGGAAATCCATGGATTATAAAAAATTATATCATATTTTAATCGGTTTATATTTTGTTAGAAATTGATTATTTAAAAATAATTTATTTTCTCCAATTTTTGTTTCATTCTAATTTTTTAAATATTATGTATTCGTTTTAAGTTTTCTTCATCTATTTTTTTTTAAAAATATTTCCGATGAATTTTCAAATCGGATTTGATTCATGAAAAGTTAAATTATATTCGAATATATCAATTTTAGTTATACGAACCGAATATATATCCCTAATTTATGTTAAGATGATAATCTGAGTATTAATTGGCTGTGTTTAGTCTCGGATTGATTTTTTCGTTTTTGTAAATATTATATCATTTAGTTTAATACAATTTTTTAATTCGTTCCAATTTCTATTAAAAACTTTTATTAGATAACATGTGATTTTCTAAATATACGTTTTGTCTTTTCTTTTCTTTTTTCAGTTTCTGGCGATTTATTTTCTTATTCGATTCATTTGATTACTATGGTTTTAAATAAGTCATTCACAATCTATTATTAGGTTGAATATAATTCATATATAAATTATATTTTATCTGATTTGGTTCAATTCAATTTTAAAACATCTTATCTTAATTTTATAAAATAATTTAATTGTAAAAAACATATAAAAAAAGTCAATTTAATATGTTTTTTTTCTTGAAAAATAACGTGAAGCTGCCTCTCTTATTCTTCTTTTGGTCTCTAAGATTCTTTTCTTTACCTTTTTTATATTTTTTTTTCTTTTCGTTTGTATATTTGTCTTTTAAATTCTTGGTCTGACTCTTGAAAGTCAAAACGACCAGTCTTTATTTGAAGATTATAAATCATTAATGCACGAGTCGTTATCGTAAATGATTTATTCTTAGTGTTTAATCATAAACATATAATTTTGTATAAGACAACATGACCAATGGCTAATACAATATTAAGAACATTTTGTTATATTATTATGCAATTGCATGTACTCTAAAACTATATATTATCTACAGAGACGTACCAAATTCTTTGGTCAATCCAAAATGGAATTTTGTTTCTCCATTGACTTAGTACCAACTTCTGTCAATTTAATTATAAAATTAAAAAGGTATATATATATACGACTTAGTTTTTGGTGCAACGAGTTATCCTAAATGTACAAAAATTTAAGTCGGTTCACATATTTATAATATCGATTAAGGTATAAAATGGAGATTTTAGTATTGAGAATATAATTTTATATGGTTCTTTCAAAACACAACCATAGCTATGAATTTCATCATATTTATGTACTATATTTTTTTTAATATATAGATAAGAACAATATTGTAAAAATTAGGATTTTGTTAGTTATAGTTCGTTCATCTAATCGTATTTAACCATAATCAATTGTATTTAGTTTAATTCGACTAAATCCAGAACTTATAATTTAAATTAAACTCCGAAATAGTTTGTTTTTCATCTCTATTTTTTTTATCATATAGTTTCTTAGTTTTTATCAAACGAGAAAAACTAAAATGATTTAAGTTCTCTCTGAGTTCGGTGTCCTTAAGTGTAATCAAATATGAAGAAGAGGATAAGAAAAGATTTAAAAAAAACACCAAGCAGTAAAAAACAATTACCTAAGTAACGTTTTTCCCAATTAAAAAATAATAATAGAGGAGCAGTGAATCTCGCTTCCCGCGCAAAATCTCGCCCAATTGGAACCCTAATTCCCAAATCTGATACGATTCCTAAATTTGTGCAGGTACCGATCCACCAGCAAATCGGGGCGATCGATTGGCTTCATGCCCAGAACGACGTTCTCCCTCGATGCTTCTTCTCTCGTCGCAGCGAAACTGGTCGTCCCGATCTTCTCCTCGAGTTCGGGAACGAGAATGGCGACGGACACATAAACGGACATGGATCATGTCATCGCAATCTGGTTAGCGTTGCCGGCATAGGATCCGCGGTATTCTTCCGTGAACTAAGCCCCTTCTCTCATGATGATTGGTCATCGATTCGAAGGTAGTTTGACATTTACGTAGATTGAGGTTCATGTTTTTCTTCACGCAAATTGATACTTTCTATTGTTTTTTTCCCCTCTTTTTTCTGTGGTTTGCGTTTGGTTTTTTAGCTAAGTGAATCGTCTAATATTTGTTTACTTTAAGCAATGTTTTTTTTTTCTTTTGTAGATTTCTGTCTTCGAAGTCGCCATTGATCCGTGCGTATGGTGGCATGCGATTTGATCCTCACGGTAGGATCGCTACGGAGTGGGAACCATTTGGTTCATTTTACTTTACGGTGCCTCAGGTACAATAATTTGATTCTTTGTGGCGAAATTTGGGGGCCATGGAAGACGGCCATTTTTGTATTCATGACTGGTTGCTGTATACACAGGTTGAGTTAGATGAGTTTATGGGAAGTTCGATGCTTGCTGCGACTGTTGCATGGGACGATCAACTCTCATGGACTCTAAATGATGCCCTTGAAGCACTCTTGGAAGTTATGCTTCAGGTGGACATTGTTGAAATCTCCTTGTTTGGTTTACAAATATGTTTGGTTTTTTGATGATCTTTACATTAAGGTAACGTTGTTCGTGTAACATTCGACGATTCAGGTTTCATCTACTGTAATGAGGTTACAGAGGGAAAGTCTTGGAGTATCTGTTGTCAGCAAGAACCATGTTCCTAGCAAAGGAGCCTATCACCCTGCTGTAAGGAGAGCTTTGCAGATGATAAAGGAACGCAGCTCATCCCTTGACAAGGTATTTTATGGAAGACATATGCTTTTTGTTTCCGGCATTTTTATGGGTTTCTCTGCAATAAAGATTTTTTTTTTTTCGGATTTCAGGTTGTGCTTGCACGCTGCAGCAGAATCATAACGGATATTGATATTGATCCTATCGCCTGGTTAGCACGGCTACAGGTGTTTTTTCTTCTCCGTGCATGTCACTTTTCAGAATTAAACAATCTTTAGAATTGATCTCAAACTGAGTTAATATGACAGCTTGAAGGGCAAGATGCTTACCAGTTCTGTCTTCAACCACCTGGTGCACCAGCATTTATTGGAAACACAGTAAGCTACTTAATCAATGTGGTTGAGCTACCTATTGGGGTATTCTGTTATGTGTTTTACGGAATTTGATGAAATGGGAATGCTACTTATTAAAGATATCATGTGTCTTTGTCCTTTTTTTACAATTGGCACTGGTACAAATTTGGGAAGAGACCATTTTTCATAACGTGTCTTTTTG
This sequence comes from Tarenaya hassleriana, assembly GCF_000463585.1. Lineage (NCBI taxonomy): Eukaryota > Viridiplantae > Streptophyta > Magnoliopsida > Brassicales > Cleomaceae > Tarenaya > Tarenaya hassleriana. The sequence continues at coordinate 2,161,500 of NW_010965373.1, read as the reverse complement.
TTTTCATTGATGAATGCTGAAATTGAGTGTTTTTCTGATATAAACATTTTTTTGTGCAATAGCCTGAGAGACTCTTCCACAGAAAACAGCTCGGTGTCTGCAGTGAAGCTTTGGCTGCAACCCGTCCTAGAGCTGATTCGATTGCTCATGATATGCAAATAGAGAGAGACCTACTTACCAGGTAAACTTTTCATCTATGTTCTTTGAACGTTTATGGTGTTTGGAATCTTCCAGGTATTCATACTGGCATTTATTTGCGAAACTTTTGCAGTGCAAAAGATGACCTCGAGTTTTCTATTGTGCGAGAGAATATAAGAACAAAATTTAAAGTAAGTTCTGGTTGCTTCTCATTGCCAAGTCTGTGTTTCACAGAGAAATATCTATCCGAACTGTTTCTTTTAGCGGAAACATTCATTCATTCATTCACTTGCATAATCATCGGATTTATGTTCTTATATTTCTCTCTTTTGTGTTGCAGGCCATATGTGATGGGGTAGTTGTTAAACCCAATAAAACCGTGAGGAAGCTAGCAAGAGTGCAGCACCTATATTCACAAATAGGAGGCCATCTAAGATGCGAAGAGGATGAGGTGCATATAATATAGTATCCCTGAGGGTTAGGAGTATTCCTTTCCATGCATTTTGGTTTATTATCTCTTATGAAAAGGTCCATTCATGCACTTCTATTAGATCTGTCAATCATATTTGGGATTATTAGCTGTTGGACATGGAGTTATGTGCTTTTACTCTCAGTACTTTCCGCTCCAACTCGTTATTTTTCTATCTCTTTTCCAGTTTAATATCTTGACTACTCTGCATCCAACACCAGCAGTTTGTGGTTGCCCAGCAGAGGAAGCTCGGCTTTTGATAAAGGAAATCGGTATATGCTTTGTTACTTCTCTCCTTTTGTTTTGGTTTTTAGGCTAATCTTCACCAAGAACATAGAGCCATTCCCTAGTAGATGCTTACACTACTTTCATGTATGAATATTGCATGTGTTCTTGCAGAGCCATTTGATAGAGGAATGTACGCTGGGCCTGTAGGATTTTTTGGTGGTGGAGAGAGCGAATTTGCCGTTGGCATTAGGTCTGCGTTAGTCGAAAAGGTGAGCTGAATCATTTTAGCAATTGGGGTCATGTGGCTTACAGTTATCACACACTCAAAAAACTGAAATCTTAGCATCGTCTAATGAATCTCGGGGGTGACAGGGCCTTGGTGCATTAATCTACGCTGGAACAGGAATAGTTGCAGGGAGTGATCCATCATCTGAATGGAACGAGCTTGAGCTCAAGATATCTCAGGTTCGGAGTTCTTTAAGAACGATTATGAAACACGGGCGTTTTCTATCGTTACGAATCTTATTCGACTAATGTTACGTTTGGGCATGTTGTATAGTTCACAAAGTCGTTAAAACAAGAGGTGGTAGCTCTGCAGCCAATGAACTAATGAATGAGAAGACAGGAGCAAATAGCACCGAGGGCGGAAACATAAAGGAGTTTTTGTTGCTCGGGGATTTCTCATATGGATGTAGTCGGGTCATGGATGTAGTCGGGTCGAAGGTTGGGTCGAAGGTCGGGGAACCATCTGGTTAAAATAAAAAATAAAAAAAAAGTCATTATAGTAGCAAACGTTGCTGTAAAACTTTATGTTGAAAATATAATGTAGATTTTGTATTCTTCCGTACATAAAAGTGTCTTTCGAGTCCCCATCTCTCTCTCGTAGAAGGAAAATCATTATTTTCTTTCCAATTTATATTTTGAAAAATATACAGAAAGAAAATCATATTTTTATCCGGTAATTACTAAAACTGCAACGTAACGATAAAATGATTGATTTTAACAAAGTAATTTACGCAAGTTAAAAACATGTGAACCCGATGGTAAAAGTAATATGTTTTTTTTTTTAAATTTCCCTGTAATTCTCTTTATCAATAAATAAAAAAAACAGCTATACGCACGGTGCAATAATTTCGTATAGAAGAAATGCTTCACAGAAGGAATATATTCATTTAAAAAAAAAGAATATATCCAGTAATAAAGCACGCCTCTAAAGCCAAGAGGAAAAAAAAAACATCTCTCTTCCGCGATCAACGCTGAATCTCTCTGTGTGCGCACATTCTTCGAAAAATGAGAAGACGATGAATACGACGCCGTTTCAGCCGGAGCCACCACCGCCGATGGGAACCCGACTGAGGCTCATCGTGGAGGTTGTGGAGGCGCGTGGTCTTCTCCCCAAAGATGGACATGGAAGCTCAAGTGCCTATGTCGTCGTCGACTTTGATGCCCAGAAGAAGCGGACCTCCACCAAGTTCCGAGACCTCAACCCTGTCTGGAATGAGATGCTCGAGTTCTTCGTCTCCGACCCGGAGAACGTGGAGCACGAGGAGATCGATATCGAGGTCTACAACGACAAGAGGTTCGGCAGTGGTACTGGTCGCAAGAACAATTTTCTCGGGAGGGTTAAGATCTATGGCAGCCAGTTCGCGAGGAGAGGCGAGGAAGAGCTCGTGTATTTTCCGTTGGAGAAGAAGAGTGTTTTCAGCTGGGTTCGTGGTGACATTGGGCTGAAGGTATACTATTTCGATGAAATCGCGGAGGAGGAGCCGCCGCATCCGCTGCAAGGGGAGGATGGGCCGCCGCAGATGCAGAATCTGCCGCCGGAGAAGTCGTCGCCTGGTGTGGTTGTGGTGGAAGATGGTAGGGTTTTTGAAGCTCCGGTTCAGTCGGAGATGTGTCAGCGGAGCTACCCGGTGGCTCAGCCTCCACCGATGGTTGTCGTCAAGGAGTCGCCGCCGCAAATGGTCAGGCATGTTCACAGTGTCCGTCATTGTCCTCAACCGCCGCTGTCATCGCCTCCTCCGGCGGAGAAGGCAACAGCGGAGGTCCGTTATTATCCGCCGGAGGTGAGGAAGATGCAGGCGGCGAGACATCCCGGCGGAGACAGAATTAGGGTTCCGAAGAAACCCAACGGAGATTACGCGCCGAGGGTTATCAACAACAAAATCGGAGGAGAGACGGCGACGATGACGGCTGCTGCGGCGGAGAGGAGCCGTCCGTACGATCTAGTGGAGCCAATGCAGTATCTGTTCGTTAGAGTCGTGAAGGCACGTGGCCTTGCGCCGAACGACGGCGTGTACGTAAAGGTACGGACATCAAACCACTTCGTACGGTCGAAGCCGGCGATTCACCGCCCCGGTGAACCGACAGACTCGGCGGAGTGGAAACAGGTCTTCGCGCTCGGACACAACCGGTTGGAATCTGCAGTTTCCGGAGAGACACTCGAGATCTCCGTTTGGGACGCTCCGTTGGAGAGTTTTCTCGGCGGCGTTTGCTTCGACCTCTCCGAGAAAACCAACCCCGGCACCTCAATGGTACCGTCTCGAGGGCTCCGCCGCCGGCCAGAGCTCCGGAAGAGTCTCCGGCGACATCCAGCTCTCGGTTTGGATCGGAACTCAAGCCGACGAAGCCTTTCCGGAGGCGTGGAGCTCGGAAGCGCCACACGTTGCGCACACGCGCTCTAAGGTATATCAATCTCCAAAGCTCTGGTACCTGAGAGTGACGGTTCTCGAAGCTCAGGATCTCCATATCGCTCCGAATCTTCCGCCATTGACGGCTCCCGAGGTCCGTGTGAACGCCCAGTTAGGGTTTCAATCTGCTCGAACAAGAAGAGGCTCCATGAACAACAACAGTGGGTCATTTCGTTGGAACGAGGATCTGATCTTCGTCGTCGGTGAACCATTGGAAGACTCTCTGATTCTGCTTGTGGAAGACAGAACGACCAAAGAAACGCAGCTTCTCGGTCAAGCCATGGTTCCAATGGGCTCAATCCAGCAGCGAATTGACGACCGCCACGTGGCATCAAAATGGCTGACATTGGACACCGGAGGAGATGGTGGAGGTGGAAATCCCGACGGAGGAGGACCTTACTGCGGTCGGATCAGCCTCAGGCTCTGTCTTGAAGGAGGGTATCACGTGCTTGAGGAGGCAGCGCACGTGTGCAGCGATTTCCGGCCAACGGCCAAGCAGCTATGGAAGCCGGCGATCGGGATACTCGAGCTCGGGATACTCGGGGCTCGTGGGTTGTTGCCGATGAAGGCGAAAAATGGCGGAAAAGGTTCGACCGATGCCTATTGTGTGGCAAAGTACGGGAAAAAATGGGTTCGGACACGAACCATAATGGATAGTTTTGATCCAAGATGGAACGAGCAGTATTCATGGCAGGTTTATGATCCGTGCACGGTACTCACCATAGGTGTTTTTGACAATCGGAGAATGTTTTCAGATGTATCCGACGATAGACCCGATACCCGGATCGGGAAAATCAGAATTCGGGTATCGACACTCGAGAGTAATAAGGTGTACACCAATTCGTATCCTCTCCTGGTGTTGTTACCGAGCGGTTTGAAAAAGATGGGAGAAATCGAAGTAGCAGTTCGGTTCGCTTGCCCGTCATTGCTACCCAATATATGTTCGGTTTACGGGCAACCGTTACTGCCACGGATGCATTACGTCCGTCCTCTTGGCGTGGCTCAACAGGAAGCATTAAGAAACGCCGCCACGAAAATGGTGGCGGAGTGGTTGGCTCGGGCAGAGGCGC
>NW_010965373.1:2151128-2156795 GCF_000463585.1 Tarenaya hassleriana | reverse complement strand
AAAAAACCCCCGCCACGAAAATGGTGGCGGAGTGGTTGGCTCGGGCAGAGCCGCCATTGTGTCCCGAGGTTGTTCGGTACATGTTGGACGCGGATACGTACACATGGAGCATGAGGAAGAGTAAGGCGAATTGGTTTAGGGTTATGCGAATTTTGGCGTGGCCCGTGGGATTGGTGAAATGGTTGAATGACATACGAGGATGGAGGAATCCGGCGACGACAATTCTAGTTCACATCTTGTACTTAGTCCTTGTCTGGTACCCGGATTTGGTAGTCCCGACGGCGTTTTTATACGTGGTAATGATCGGGGTTTGGTATTACCGGTTTAGACCCAAGATACCGGCTGGTATGGATACTCGGTTATCTCAAGCCGAGATGGTAGACCCTGATGAACTAGACGAAGAGTTCGATACGATACCGAGTTCGCGACGGCCCGAGGTGATACGGGCGAGGTACGATCGGTTAAGGATCTTGGCGGTGAGAGTTCAAACGATCCTCGGCGATATCGCGGTCAAAGGGGAACGGATTCAAGCGTTGGTTAGTTGGAGGGATCCGAGGGCGACGAAATTGTTCATAGCGGTGTGTTTGGCGATCACGATAGTTCTATACGTGGTTCCGGCCAAAATGGTGGCCGTGGCATTAGGGTTTTACTACCTGAGGCATCCGATGTTCCGCCACTCGATGCCTCCGGCGAGTATCAATTTTTTCCGGCGGTTGCCGAGCTTGTCCGATCGGCTGATGTAGTGAAGAGACGAGGAAATGGAACAGAGACTTAAGCTAAATTCCCAAATAAGACAGGGTTTTGGAAGCAGCCGCCATGGTTTTTTAATCACTATTTGTTGCTATTTTTAATTGTTTTTTATTAATATAATTGTTTTTTTAGAAATGAAAAAACAATTAAATGAGATTGAGGCCGACTATCCAAGCTTTTTTGAAAAGAGAGTTGGGGTACTTGTCAGAGGCTTTTTTGACAAATTATGAAATTTTCAGTGAATTGAAATTTTGCTAACCCTTTTATTGCATTTAAATTTTTTTATTTATCTTGTATTATATGCTGAAGTTGGGTGGTGATTAACTAAACAAAACAAAAGTATCATTTTTTAAAAAAATGAGATCACCGCAATTAAACAAACAAAAGTTTAACTTACTATACTCAAAAGGGTTTAAAGAAAATCAAGACAAATAATCCATACAAAAGCGAATTTGAAGTAACTTGTTGCAAGAGTGGTTGAGCCTTCTTAAAACCAAACCCTAACTAAACCACAAATTTGCAAACTTTCTTGAATACCCACAAAAAAAAAAAAAGCTCTTGAAGCAAAGTGATGAAGCCAAAAAAAAAAAACACAAGCCCAGAAAATCCCCCTTGTTGATGAGAAGAAGAAGAACCATATGCTTTTTTTTATGAAATGTAATAAAAATAAATAATATGTACCAAAAGATTAAACTGGAACTGACTGTCCAGTGAGGGCATCATGAAGATGCAATGATCCATCTTTCATCAAGTTTAGGCTTAAGCTTTTGAATCTCTCTCTCGAGTACTGTCTCGATGCCTTTCTCCAGTCTGTTCCTGCTTTCATCATCGCCACGAATTCATCATAGTTTATTCTCCCGTCCTGAAAATCATCACACAATGTATATTCAGAAACGGAATTTTAGTTTATGAATCCCACATCGAAGAAATATGGGCTTCATTCTCTCGCAGGCTATATAAGGCTAAATATAGTTTTGGCTGGAGGAGGATCTGTGTAGAGTTTCGGATTGAACCTTGTCAGTGTCGACTTCACGCATTATGTCGTTTAGGACATTGTCGTCTGGTTCACCCGCATCGTCCGCTAAAGCTTCCCGTAATTCATCCATTTCAATGTGTCCGCTGTTGTCTTTGTCGAAGAACATAAACGCTTGTCTGAAATGCTCATCATTCTCCATCTTCTGCAAGTGAATAATCACTGCTACAAATTCTCCATAGTCCAAGAATCCATTCCCATTAACATCCGCCTGCGTAAAAATCACACAACTTTCAATCAAATCTTGTATCGGAGAGTCATAAACGTGAGACGGGTCACCGAGAAATTACCACTTCCATCAACATTTTGATCTCTGGCTCGCCCAGTTGTGAACCAACCTTGCGGAGTCCGGCTCTGAGTTCTGTGTAGGTTATTCTTCCGTCATTGTCATTATCCATGAGTGTAAACATGTCCCTGATCACTTCAACCTCTTGAATTGACAAATGCTCTGCAATTACCTGAAAGCATCAAAAGGGTGAGACAGATTACTGAACAGTCAACTGCCGGAATTTTCAGCTGAAAGGAGTTTCGATGCTTACTCTAAGTGCTTTCTTTTTGAATCTATTCATAACCGAGAACTGCTTCAATCTTGACCTCACGATATCTCCTAAAGGTACATTTGGAGCTTTCTTTGCATTCTGTATCCAAGGATGTTCTGAAATGGAGGAAATAGAAATGATCATTGACCCGAATAGGAGCAAACATCATTCTTAGAAGAAATCGAAAGAAAGCCGAGAGTTCTCGCCAGTAAGATCACGATGATCCTCCATCAACAGACTGGTAAACAACATATACAAATCTAATCTTGTTTGACGTCTTGTCACAAAATGAGTCAAGGACATTACCAAGAACTTGCTGGGCAGTCAAACGCTTGGTTGGATCCGGATCCAACATCTGCTTCACTAGACTCTTAGCACTCTCCGATATCTGCGGCCAAGGTTCTCTCTTGAAATCAAGCACTCCCCGCAAGATCGCAAGAGCAACGCCTTGTTCAGTTTCTGCAAATCAGAAAACCAATATCATAAGTTTATCTAAACGACATCAATCGCATAAACCTTCTAAGCAGATCGAAGAGCTGAAAATGCTGACCAGCCCAAAACGGAGGAACACCACAGAGCAAGATGTAAAGAATCACTCCGGCACTCCACACATCGACCTCCGGCCCGTAATTCCTCTTCAACACCTCAGGAGCCATGTAATAAGGACTTCCTACGATCTCCGTAAATCTCTCTCCTGTGTAATCCAAAAGAAGTTCACAAGCATATTCAGAGGAACATTAACATTTTGAAGACAAGGCACTTAACAACGTGATCTGATTATGACCGCGAACACACCATTGAATCCAGAGCAAGCATACAAGTAAAACTCTTGAATGGGCTCAGAATCAAAATCCCAGAAAGGGAAATGAAGATTACCAGGTTTGAAGAAGACAGAGAGCCCGAAATCAATGGCCTTAAGAGCCGAATTCTCCTTCTTATTAGCAAACAAGAAGTTCTCAGGCTTCAAATCTCTATGCATAACACCATTGGAGTGACACATCCTCACGACCTCAGCGATCGTCCTCGCGACGGCGGCCGCAGCACGTTCCGTGTAATGACCTCTCGCGACGATCCGATCGAAGAGCTCACCGCCTTCGCAGAGCTCCATCACCAGATGGACATTCTCGTTGTCCTCGTACGACGCCTTGAGCTTGACGACGTTTGGATGGTCTGGGAGCGTCGACATGATCGCGACCTCGCGTCGGACATCCTCGATGTCGATGGCTGTCCGAAGCTTCCGCTTGGAGATCGATTTGCAGGCGAGGGCTTCGCGGGACTCGCGGTCAGTACAGAGGTACGTGATCCCGAATTCGCCGCGACCGAGCTCGCGACCCAGGATGTACTTGTCGCTGATCTGGGTTCGGTTGCTCATCGGGATAACGTCCTTGAGGACACGAATTGTGGCATGAGTTCGAATCGGGTCGAATTCCGCAAACGGGTTTGGTTTCCGATCGCGATTGTTCTTCTTCTTCGGCTTCTGGGTCGGCTTCGAATCCTCGGGCTCGAGCCTCACGCACGCGTTACAGTTCCCCATGGCCGAGTCAAACTAAGTAGCAGAGGAAGAGGAAAAAGCGGAACACCACAGCGACGAAAAAAAAGAAGAAGATGGTTATCAGAATGAGAGCTTATCCCCTAGGGTTTCACAGACGGAGGCGGAGTGGAGATTTTACGGCGGCAGAGGAATGTTTTCCGGCGAGGTGGTGGTGGGAGAAAACGCGGGGTCAGCAGAAGAAAAGTTGGCGTTTCGAAAATTTCAATTTGACGATGCTAAAAAAAGTTTATTTTATAATAAAAAATTATATGAATGATTAATAAGAAATTGTTTCGGAGATAATCTATGCCCCATGGTCCATCTTTTTTGTTAATAATAATAAAAAAAATAAAAATAAAATCTTGCTTCATTTTAATCTATCTAGAAGGGAGGAATAGCATGCCGTGATAGTTCACATTGTAGAATGGTTAAAAAAATAGTAGTCGTTGATGAGATGATCCACGTGGCGAAATCAACGGCTGAGATGTTAAAAGAGGTATGTTTGTTGAAGTTGTTGACCAGTGAAGTGGATACGGTGACATTGTCAAAAAGTGTGACGTTGGTTTCAGTTGGTCTGCAACAAAACAATCTAAAAACATTGCGAATTATATTTAAATAAATAATAATAATAATAAAAGTTTGGAGAGTTTAATTTAACCTTTGAGTACACATTATATCCTCTTTTAATTCCTTTACTTCTTCACCAAGTATATAATATATTGCGTATTATAGAGCCTGATAAGTTTTATATTTTGTTTCATGACATTTTTCATTAAAAAAAAAAAGCATATATCTATCTTGTTTTTCATTTGTATATTTTGTTACTTTTATATTATCTCAATTTGGATCTATTTGAAAAATTATAATAAATTAATTTATAGTTAATGTATTCATATCTAATTAGTTATTATTTGTTTCTTTTTTATCCCATTCTTGAAACCATTGATATAAGTGTGTCTTGACTTTAATTCGACCAAAATTTTAAAAATATAATGATAATATTTTTTTTAAAAGTTGTGAATGTTTTACAATAAAACGATTCATTTTGTAAATGCTTCTAAAAATGACATGCATCAATATGACAATTTAAATAAAATTTGGGGGAAAAAAATTATAGTCTAATCAATTTAAATGGAAAATATATACCAAAAAAGATTTTAAAACAGAAAATAAATCTAAGATCCCAATATATTAAACATAAAATCTATTTTTCATTATTTTCCCTTACTTAGAAATTAGATATAGATAAAAAAAAACAATCTAGTACAATTATCCCTATAATTTTAATGTCGGCATGTCTCTCTTAGCATTTAAAGTATTAGTGAAAAGATTCGGTAAAGAAATTGGACTTCCAACGAAATGTAATTAATGGGAGACGAAATCGAAAAGAATTAGGTGTGGACTTTGTCAAAAGAAATTAAAAAACAAAATAGACATTTTAATAATAATACTAATAATGAAGATTCCATTATTGAAAGTCAAGAGGAGAAATCAACGGCGACAACTTTTCAGAAATTGAAATGAACTATTATGTTGTCGAATATTGATCTGAATCCTACCAAATAAACTGTCATCCATCATGATTTATCATTTAAATGACATTGATAACTCTAGGGCTACATGCTATTTATTTATTATACGCTATTGAATATCTATTTTATTAAGGTTTTTCTTAATTTTGAAGTAAATAGTATAAAAAAACGATGGGCCATGTTTATCTTAAATGCAACTTTTAACCTGGCATTTTGGTGATTGATTCGATTGGGACCATGTGTATATATATATATATATATATATTATTATCTGTGTTAGTA
>NW_010965373.1:2137761-2150869 GCF_000463585.1 Tarenaya hassleriana | reverse complement strand
TGGGAGCATGTGTATATATATATATATATATATATATATATATATATATATATATATATATATATATATATATATATAAAAAGGGGTTAATAGGAGAAAGCTTGGAAAAAGGGTCTTTTTGTGCAAGTGATGAGAATGATTATGTTGGAATTGATGATGGGCTCAAAGACTACTCTGCATGTGTATAAGATGCAATGCCAACTCTTCAATTTCATAAATTTTTCATTTTTTTTGTAACTATCAAATGCATGATATATGGGTCAATGTATTGTCTTTAGGAATATTAAAATTTCGATACATTTAGTTTTGAATTTCTTTAAAGATATCACTGGTATATAAAATAAATAAAATTATTTCCAAAAACACAAATTATATGGATTAGATATCCTTAAATTTTGTAATACCAAATTTAAATTTGAATAATTCAAATAGATGAATAAATCAATATTTAAATTCATATGTGAATAATTCGGATATAAAAAAAAATGTAGATAAAATTTACCACCTGAAATAAAGTTATATAGTTTACATAATTTTGTTGCAAAAATTATAACCAACACAAATATTCTCACTCGACATACTTCTTGCTCTCAATCTTTATTTGCAATCTCAAATCATTAGGAAACACAAAATTATGGGGAAAAAAAACAAGGTAAGATTTCAGAATTTTCAGTACAAGTGTTTATGGAGATGGTGATTGTTGCTGCTGATCTTCATCACAGCTGAAAAACACAACATAGGGTATGTTCTGGACCTTGTGATGATCTCCACCTCCTTGAACCAACATGTCCTTGAACGCTTTGTCCATCCATCTAATTCTCAGCTCTTTTAACGCAGAGATATGTCTCAACCCATCGGGCAACATCTTCAGCTTTCTGCAATCGTTGATCTCCAAGCGAAAAAAACGAGGCATCGACCCTTCTTCTACCATCCACTCTTCTAGATTATCCAAAACCGACAATTCTAAGGAATGCAATTGAACGAACCCGTCTTTCGAGCAAACCATTTTCTTCCCCACGAAAGCATCCACCTCTATCCTAAGTACCTTCAGCCTCTGCAACTTTTCAAGAACTGGCATTGGATCCTCCGCTATTCCACAAGAGGATAGCGAAATCGAGGCAATGTTGGAAGGGAACTGGAGTTCATCTGGTAGCTTCTCCATCTTTATATCCAATACCAACTGGTTTAGACGAAGGAAACCTGAAACTAGCTGTCCTATATCGAGCTTCACGGGTTGTGTTGCATTGTCTGTCTTGTGATACACCATAAACTCCTCGAGATGGTTCAGTGCCGTACTGAGAGATGGAGATAAAATCTCCCTGTTATGTGTTCCAGAGACATTGATCCAGAGAGTTCTAAGATTGGTCATATGGAGAAGATCCTACACATTACAATGCTTCACCGAGAAATTCTTCAGGATCTCCAGCTTCACCAAATTTCCCAGTTCCAACTCTGTCTTCTCACTGAGTTCATCAGGCAACATAAGATATCTCAAATCTTTCATCTTGTTCAAAACATTTGGAACATGAACTGTTTTGTCATAGATCCCCAAGTCCAAAAAGACCATCAAAGTTAGATTCCCCAAAGAAGATGGTAGTTTCGATAAGTTAGTCTCCCGTAAGTTCAAGTACCTCAAGTGAACAAGCTTCCCTATGCTCTTTGGTAACTTCCCTTTTCGAAACTGAGCTTCAAAAAGATCCAAAACCCTAAGTGATTTTAAGCCTTTGAAGCTCGGAGCTAGCAATATCCAAGGGTTGAAATCTCGAGGGATATACAAAATGGACCTTACTTTTGAATTTCTAATATGTCTCTGGTGAAATATGATAGGTTCATCACCATCACCATCATCAAGAAAATGTACAGCAATTCTTCGAGGCCTGTTGACGGGCAAAGGAGATGAAGCATAGGCATTCGAGTTATGGGATGGTACTGATAACTTCTAGGAAATTCTGTTCTTTGGCTGTGGACAGACACATATCTCTCATGACATCATGCAGACGACAACTTTCGATCCTCAATGTCCCAAAATGCCATGTTTCTCTTCACCAGCTCCTCAAGGTAGCCTTCTGAAATATCTCGAATGGTTTTCTCCTTTGATGATATTTCTACTATTCCTTCTGCAAACCAGTAATGGAACAATGCTTCCGTTTGTATCTCATGATCTTCTGGAAAATGTGCGAGGTAAAGGAAGCAATGCTTTAGACGGAAGGGCAAGTCTTCATAGCTTAAAGATAACACTTGTAATACCGGATCATCATTGTCATCAGGACCGATCCCTGTTATTCGAGATCTGATATCTTCATGTACCCTTTTCCACTCGGATGCAGTACGCTTGGTAGCTAACAACCCACCTAGAGTTCTGATAGCCAAGGGTAATCCTCCGCAATGTTTTATCATTTGTCCAACTTCTTCTTTCACCTCATCGATCATAAATTCTGCATATGAGCATAACATGGTTGTTAACTTGCTGAAAACTACTTCTTGAATTATGTTCATTCATAATGATGACTAAATCTAAATACATTTTGATTCTACCTTCAATTTTTTACTTGAGTATTCACCATATTTTAACAAAAGTTCCTTTTTTTTAAAAAAAAATAGTCCTCATTTTCTTTAATCTCTGTACTCCACTTTAAGCTTCTACTGATCACACCTACCAACAATCTCTGTTGTTTTTCTTTCTTCAACCATATGGTAGTTACCCATCTCCGTCCTGCAATGTCTATGAAGACTGATAATAAGGGCTTCCCAAGAGACTAAACATTTCTCGAACTATCCATCTTTTTATTTAATGTCAGGATACATACCAATATCATCTCTCCCAGAAATTGAAATGTGCTGCAATAGTTTCCAACTCTCTTCGTGAGTTAGGCATCTTGGTTTGAAAGTTACACCTCTCGGGTCAGCATGTGAAGCAACACTCTCGTTCCGAGAAGTGAGTAATATCTTGCTGCCTGCCAATATTCTTAGTTTCAAATTGGCATAGCAGAAACTAGAAAGGGTAAATGAACATTCTTAATTTCATCGATAAGAATGAACATCAAAACAAACTTCTCCAAGTTTTATTTCTTTGTCAAATATTTGATCTTTTTTTTCTCATAGAATAAATTAGAGTCATTTGGCAAGATTGATCAAGATTGCATTTACCGACTGAAAGTGGTCACCTGTGTTACGAGGAAACGCGGGCTCTATAAGGTCCCAAGCCGTGGCATTCCATATATCATCGAGGACAATCAGACATTTACTTGTTTCTACGATTTTGAAGAGTTCACCCTGGAGATGTCCCTCTGCCATTTGCTGAATCCTTTGTTCCTCATCTTTTGGCCTAAGATTCAACAAGATCTCACGCCAAATGTACTTTCGCCTACATTGTTGTGAAACATAAACCCAAGCAAACTCCTCGAAGTGACGCCGCACCATGTCGTGATGGAAAACTTGTCTGGCTAGAGTCGTTTTCCCGATACCACCCATCCCACATATAGAAACCACTCGAAGATTGCCTTTCTTCACCAGATGACCAGTTAGTTCTTCAATGCTACCCTCTAACCCGACAAGATCACTTTGGGAAACATTTGGAAAGGATTGCCGGATTTCAGTTAAGGGATCTTGAGAATATTCTATGTCAATGAGATCCCGTACACCAAAGTTTTGCATAGTCCCTATTACCTTGGAGATCCTGAGGGTTATGCCTTTGATTTGAGAATCGACCTTTCTGCGATTCATCATAGCCATACAAGCACACCTCCTCACACCCTTTTCGAACCCTCTTCCTTCTTTGAGAAGAAATTTCTCGATTATATCCTCTGCATCATAGACGATTTCTTTGATTTCTTCCAAACAGTTTCTCACCATTTCGCTTCCGTGTTTTTTGGCGTCTGCATCTTTCAGAAAACACTTCAACCTCCTCAGATCATTCCGTAGTTCAGTAACTTGTTCATGGATTCCCGTTAACAGTTCGGATTCCCGAACCAACAGCTCCCACAGCTTTTGCACTCCGAATGAAACAACTCCGTCCGCCATTACAGCTCCGTAACACGAATGAATGAATATCGAAACAAAATCTCCGCCAAGAAACTAAGGAGGCATTCTCAACAATCTAACCTAATCACCGATAATTCGAGATGCAGATTTCGAATAATCGGAACAGAGAGAAGAGAATGTGGAATTCCCATGCCTCACCTTCTTCAACTCTTTAGTCATGAAGTTGACTGTATAGACAGCCAAGCGTCAAACCTTTGTCTCTTTCCTGTAGTTTCAGCAATAATAATTGTCAATAATGGGTTGGGTTAGTCGAAATGTGCAGTTTTGATCCAAATATAAAACGAACAGCCCATAAAGCCCATTAAAAGCCCATTAAAACCCCATTAAAAGCCCATGAGTAATTTAAATAAGAGAGAGTATATATGTATATATATGACAGCGCCGCTAGGGTTTTCTCTCTCGTACTCTTTAGGCGTGGAGAGCTTCTTCAATCGGTTCACTGCCGCCGTCTCTCGCGAATATCAGGTATGCATCTGCGTCGCGAATAAACCGTGTTATAATTGTAAAGTTCTTCCAATGGCCTTGAAGTTAGGGTTTTGCTTGGACTCTCGTTTTTCTTCCTTACCGTCTTTGTTCTTGCGCCGACCACACACTTAGAGGTATCCACAGTTTGATTTCTGTGGTTTTGTTGATTTGGTTTCATCATCCTTTTTACCTATTCTGTATCCATCATGTATCTGTTGATATTAGGGTTTTAGGGTTTTTTTCTTGACAGAAGCTGAATCTAGGCTTTTGTAGCTTCATCCTCTTAATCTTCGGATCGATTCGATTCGTTCACCTTGTGAAAGGGAGGATTTCTATGTGATTTTCCGTTTAGTTGATTGTTTAGTGGCTCATCTACTTCTTGCTCCTTCCTTATTTTCGCCGTGATTTAGTATTTTGCAAATTTTGTTGTAGCTTCAGGTAACTTAGAAGGTAGAAGAAGGCATGGCTTATGCAGCAATGAAACCTGCCAAGGCAGGATACGAGGATTTGCAGGAGCAGATTCACAAAATCAGGATTACTCTCTCCTCCAAGAATGTGAAAAACCTTGAGAAAGGTTTGAGCTTTATGAACAAATGATTCAAATTTACTTATTTTATGGCAATGGCATTGATGTTGGGCAATTGAAAACTCTGTTTTCTAAGATTCTGATGCTGTTGAATGCAATTCGCTATCTTTTCCTAATAGTGTGTGGAACCATTTATAGCATGAAATGTATAATCGAATTCGAGTATATGATTTCATCTGGTGTACTTGATTCCGCTGTGTTTGTAGTGTGTGCTGACTTGGTACGTGGAGCTAAGGACAAGTCCCTTCGGGTTAAGGGACCTGTGAGAATGCCCACCAAGGTTCTTAACATCACTACCCGGAAGGCCCCTTGTGGAGAAGGTGAACAATCTTCTTCTCTATTTAGTGATTACGATTGTGTTGCACATATGCGAATGCAGATGTGTATATTTGTCTACGTACCCAAATACAATGTCATTAGTATGATCTGATTAGTGTATGATGGTCCCCTTTGATCTTCAGTTCAAGGAGCTGGAATTAACGTTGAAAACATTGTTATTTCATATTTGCTAATGCCGACATGATAAACTTAGTCCCTGTTTTCTTTAGGACAGTCCAAGTTTCATGCTGTCTGAAAAAATCTATAAGATGACTTTGTTTTCATGTGTGTCCTGTAGGAACCAACACATGGGACAGATTCGAGCTCCGAGTTCACAAGCGCGTTATCGATCTTTTCAGCTCTCCGGACGTGGTTAAGCAGATCACTTCCATCACTATTGAGCCCGGTGTCGAGGTTGAAGTCACCATTGCCGATTCTTAAAAGGAGCAATCTTTCGTAATGGTTTTGTGTTTTTGCCTCGATATTTGTTCTTGGCAATGAGCTTATTGATGGTGCAAGAAGTACTTTAATAGGATTGAGGTTCATGGTTTCTTCCGTACCTTTTTTCATTTCAAAGAAGTTGGTATTTTGGACAAATCTTGAAATTTTGGTGCAACTGCTTTGATGTCTTGATGGTATTCAACTTTGGTTTTCTGATGATTTTTTTCTTCAAGATATTAGATTTATTCATAATCCCCTTGGTTTGATTTTAATAAATTCAATTTGAATAAAAATTAGAAAATAACTTTGTTTTTGCGTTTATTTTATTGCTAATGAATCAAATATTGTGCATGTATACTCTCCACAAGCAGAGTTAATGTCATGCCAAAACAAAATTGTTAGTGAATTAGGAATTAAGATAAATACTTGTTAGTGTGAAATAATTTTGATTTTATCGCATTTTGTATGAAACGCGATTCATTGGTTATGCCGTCCAACCTGATATACATATAATATATAGACACACATATATGTGACTAACAGATATAGTTTCTTCTTTTTTTCCATTTTATCTGTTTAACCCCGTAACCATAAATATAAAATATTTATAAAATCCGTTGATACACCTGTCACTCCTTATGATTTCGTGTACGTTGTTCCCTCTTTCGTCTGCCTAACGAATTCAACACTCCGACCATTTCTCCAGCGGACGACATCGGAAAATGGCGGCGGCGGAGCGTTTGAACTCGAAATGGGTGGCCATGGCGGCTAGTATATGGATCCAGTGCGCAAGCGGCGCTTCCTACACCTTCGGAATCTATTCCTCTGTCCTCAAATCGACCCAATCCTACGATCAATCTACCCTCGACACCGTCTCCGTCTTCAAGGATATCGGAGCCAACGCCGGTGTTTTCTCCGGCCTCCTCTACACCGCCGTAACCTCCCATCGCTGTCGTCTCCGTGGCGGAGGAGGGCCGTGGGTGGTGCTCGCCGTCGGGGCGATTCAGTGCTTTGCCGGATATTTCCTCATGTGGGCCGCCGTCTCCGGGTTAATTCCCCGGCCTCCGGTGCCGATGATGTGCCTTTTCATGTTCCTGGCGGCGCAATCGCAGACGTTCTTCAACACGGCCAACGTCGTGAGCGCCGTCGAGAATTTCGCCGATTACGGTGGTACCGCCGTCGGAATAATGAAGGTTACATCTCAATCGTTACTTTAAATTTTCCGCTGTTCAGATTTGATTTTACTTGGGCACCGAATGATGGGTATGATTGTGTTGAAATTTTCCAGGAAAATGGCAACATCTGGGTAAAATCTTGGAAAATGTAGGCTTTGAACTTAACTGTTGAAATTTTCCAAACTCTTGGGAGATGATATTACATTTTCATGTGGTGTAACTTTGAAATCCTGGTTTAGGGTGTAGGAATCGCTTACAAATTTTTGTCTTTTGATGCATTTGGAAATTTTTTGCCTGTTTTTCTTTCTTCTTTTTGGGTGCATCCAAATGTATACACAACTTCTTGAGTTTTAGATGCAGAAACTTCGAGCTTTCGGGTTTTCTAAGAATTCAGTTTTTGGTACTTAAGAGAGCTAAATAGAGTCAGGCTTGAGCTCTTTTGCTATGTAGATAACGTTCTTCGAATAGTAAAGCAATCACATTCCATCACGGTGAGAAATTTGTTAGCTTATATATAATACATTTGCAACCTTATATTGCGTATGCGGGTTACAATTATAGATCTTGCAAGAAGGTTTCTGTCTAAGATCGTGTCGTAGGCAACATCATTAGCGGGCTTAAGCTGTTTCATTTACTAGGAGTTATCGAAATGTTGTGGTTATTATGTTGTATGACAGAGAGAATATGATCTTCTTTCTCTTATAAATGGCTTCGGAGATATTTTGCCTCTCCAATTCATTGATCAATACAGTGAGGCAACTAAAGTTTGTGTTTATGTACTGAAATGTATTTCTTTTTTCCATTCCTTTGTAGGGTTTTCTTGGTCTGAGCGGGGCGATACTAATTCAACTCTATGAAACAGTATGTGGTGGAAATCCTGCGAGTTTCATTCTTCTCCTCGCGATTACACCTGCACTTCTCTCCCTCTTGGCCATGCCTCTCGTCACGATATACGAGACAAGCAATATGGATGAAAAGAAGCATTTAGGTGGCATTTCAGCTATCTCTCTCATCATTGCGGCATACCTTATGGCGGTCATTATTCTAAAGAACACCTTTGGTTTGTCTTCGTGGGCAAATATCATCGCGCTTGTATGTCTACTCGTTTTGCTTGCCTCACCTCTTCTGATAGCCAGAAGGGCATATCGGGAGAGTTTGGAGAATTCATTATCTCCTGTTCAGTCTCCTCTGATAGGCAGTCCTAAACCAACGACCTCCAGCAAGAAAATTCCTGAAGAAGATAGTCAAATAGAAGGTCACTGTAACGAAAACCCAGTGCCAAATGAAGAAAGCTTGAATCTCCTGCAAGCCATGCGCAGTGTAGATTTCTGGTTGTTGTTCCTTGCCATGATATGTGGAATGGGTTCCGGTCTTTCAACGATAAACAACATCCGGCAAATTGGTGAGTCTCTTCGATACTCTACCATCGAGATAAACTCACTCGTTTCACTGTGGAGCATATGGAACTTTCTCGGTCGGTTTGGAGCTGGTTATGCCTCTGATGTGTTGCTACACAGATATGGATGGCCACGGCCATTGTTAATGGCCACAACCCTTGCGAGTATGAGCATAGGCCATCTGATCATAGCCTCTGGTTTTCGAGGAAATCTCTACATCGGATCCGTTATCGTCGGCATCTGTTACGGGTCACAGTGGTCACTGATGCCAACGATCACGTCTGAACTATTCGGGGTTCGGCATATGGGCACCATCTTCAACACCATTTCTGTTGCCAGTCCTGTTGGATCTTACATCTTCTCGGTGAGATTGATCGGTTATATCTACGACAAGACCGCATCTGGAACGGGACACGTTTGTTATGGCTCTCGTTGCTTCATGTTGTCCTTTGTTATCATGGCTTCGGTCGCTCTCTTCAGTTTTCTCGTCGCTTGTTTGCTGTTTTACCGGACAAGGACCCTTTACAGACAAATCGTTGTGAAGAGGTTGCATCGGCGATAGAGCCTCTGCAAATCCTTCCGTGTAAATTCAGTTTTGTTTTTATGCAATGCATATAATCCACATGTTGAAATTTTAAAATATCACGACTATTTTGAAATCTTGATATCTTCTTGACGTTGTTTAGAAGAAAAAAAATTCGATCTCTAATTTGATCAAAACCATGGAAAAAATACAAACTTCTATAAAACATGAGAACATGAAGATGAAGATGATGATGATGCCTTGTGCCAAAACAAATAAATCACTGGAAATTTTTATATTTAGTGTTTATTGCAGAGGGTGGGATTGAGTAAGAGGGACCCACATCATCTCCGTTGAAAAGATTAGAACTTTCTGCCAAAATTCGATTACTGAATCATCGAGAACGAGGGAGAAAATGATGCACTGCTTGCAGGCTCCGCGAATCGTGATGCCCTGTGCCCGGAATCTGAGACCACGAACCCGAATTTCTTCCACCGCCATTGAAGCAGCGACGAGCTCGCAGACCCATTTCTCGTGTTCTTCTTTTTCTTCTTCACCGTCGATGCCTCGCCGTTTGATTCTTCTCCGACATGCTCACAGTTCTTGGGACGATTCTTCTCTCAGAGGTCTGTCTCTCTCTCATGTCTTCCCTTTCTCTCTACTTGTCTGGTTTTGACTGAACAAACTGAGAGGGAGTTCCTCTGCATTAGATCAGATCATGAACGTCCTCTGAGTAAAGCCGGACGAGCTGATGCCGCTAAAGTTTCTCAGATAATCTGCAGATTGGGTTGGGTTCCTCAGCTTATTCTCTCAAGGTTTAAGTTTTTTTTTTGTTTCAATCCCCCAAAAAAAATCTCTGCTTTTGTGGGTTTGTTTTACCTTCGAATCTTCTTTTGCTTACGAATCACCCCTCTATCTAACAATGGGTTTTTTTGTTTTTCTCAGCGATGCGGCACGAACAAGGGAGACATTGAGGATAATGCAGGATCAAGTTGGATTGCTAATGGAGGTTGAGGTGCATTTTATCCCTAGCTTTTACTCCATTGCCGCTATGGATGGCCAAACGGCCGAGCACATCCAGCGAACTGTCTGCAGATTCTCAACGGATGAGATAACCACCGTAATGTCGGTTTCTTTTGGCGATTCTCCGTGTTATTATCCATTCTTGAGCTTCTTTATTACCATGGAGTTTTTGTTTTTCTGACCGGAGTCTCTTTAGGTGTATGGGACATAATAAGGGATGGGAGGAGGCAGCCTCCTTTCTGGCTGGAGCTCCTGTTAAGTTGGAAACATGCAATGCTGCTTTGCTTCAGGCCTCTGGCAAATCCTGGGAAGAGGTTTACTTCTTTCATTCTGCAGTTGCTTTGGTTCACATTCACACACACATACATACGTTTTCTTGCTCAGAGAAGGGCATCGAAAAAGAACTCAAATCAGCATACGAAAACCCGTTTTGCTAATTGATGGAAGCAAACCCGGGTTTGATCTGATGCTAGCTAGTGTCCTCTCTATTTATGAACAGGCATTTGATCTGGCGGGTCCTGGCGGATGGGAGCTTCATGGTGTGGCGACACCGGATAGCAACATCTGTGTTTAAATGGAGATTTCTGCATATTGCCACTCTCTCTAGGTACCGAGACATATATATACATATAGATCGGTATCAACCTTTGATGCTACACTCTCCTGCAGAGTGATTTTGTTAGAAGCTGAAAACGTTAAGAGTTTTGGTCGTATAAGCATTTAGATGTTGTGAAAATGCATACCAAGGAACCTTACCATTAAATTCCGTTCTTGAGACGAGTACGAAACATAAGCTCCTAGTTGTTGTTTGTAACTTACTATAGTTGGCAAAATACCAGAAGAACACACTGACACAGCACATGTTCATGTGGCGGTCTCTAGAGTTACCGAGTTTGAAGAGTTCATAAGGAATGGTGTTGATAGGCATAACTAGCAATAGTATAGTACCCTACTGAAAAAATCGAGGAAACCCGAGATCGTTATGGCGAACATAGCTAGTGTTTGGGTACGCGTATAGCTGTTCGGGTATAGCTAAATATATATATGTATATGTCGAAAGAGAGCTCGATGAATCGGATGAGGTGACAGAGGAAGTGTGTATGTGGTAAACTGAGGCATCATATCGAAACTACTACAGAAGAGATTGAGAATGCCAATCTCTGTTGTGGGAGGAACTCAGATTGAAGTTCATTTATCATTAAATCCGATACATATATATATATTCAAGTACATTGTTAGTGTGAAATACATACCCATTTTTAGTGTCATTCATCAGTAACCAAGCCCTTGCATTTGGAAAGAACACCATTTTTGCAGCCTTTGGCTTCAACTTCCCTTTGATCAATGCTGATATTGGCTAAAGAACCAAACTTTTTTCACTATCTGATCCAAAATTTTCTGGAATCTCTAGATTAACAGATGTTGAAAGTTAAATATTATATTCTGCAAAAAGCTACTTCCAAGACTCCATATTACAAGGGCAACACACATTTTTTTTATAATCTGTAAATTAATCGAGTTTTTGATACAATTATATCTTTCAGAAAATCGAATAATCGAATAAGTACAGGTGATTATCCTCACACCCTCTACAAGATGATAGGCAACACACCATATTGAAACTATAGTGTTATGAAAATTTTGCCTTATCTAATAAATATATTCACATTTCCTGAATTACTACAACATCCCCATGTTTCAAAGTCTTGGAAATCTTTGTAGGAGATTTACTAGCGACAAAAAGGAAGACAATGACAAGCTACCAGCAGTAGTAATCCCAGCAAAATAAACTAAAAATGAGATTAATTTCTATATAATTATATATAATCACACGAGGCATATTACATCAGTCTGTTGAACGGTGGAAAACAAAATGCCGATGATATTCCTCCTAAAAGCACTGGAAAAAAGAAATAAAGCAAACAAAATCAAAGTCGTGTGGTGTTAGTTTATTGGCCGACCATTACCATTCGTACAAGGACTTGTGGCTATTTTAATTTCCTCCACACAATAAGTAATACATAGCCGAGTAACCAATGAAACACAAAAGAGTCGCATTGAAGATAATGACTAATATTCGAGGAACCCACATATCTTATCCTTGGGGATAAGATAAATATATATATATCATAAATAGATAAATAAAAAACCCTAACCCCACAAACCACCAAACGCTTACCACATGAAACACGACTCGTTAGAAATGAAAATACCATTCAAATTACATCACATACCACAAATAAAATCAAAATCAAAATGGACCCTCAGATACGAGTTTTATGGAGCGCACACTGACTGACTATCTGTACAACAATGGAGCAAAAACCGATAGGCGCTAAGCAACGCCGATGACACTATTGCTATCTCGGCTGCTGAAGCTTGGCATCGTCGTCCGGAAAGCTGAGCAATTCGCGGATTGTTGGTCCTTCGGGCAAGGCGCGGCCAGAGAGAGGCTGAGAGAGAGTGGTGATGAGTTCACGGCCGGGTTTAGATTGAATCCTGATGGCGCCTGTAAGGTTGACGAGACCAGATGGACGAAATTCGGCTGCGTATCCTTTGGATGAGAAACTTGCACATGATCTTCCTCCATTGCCATTCCTGTGACCTGAAAGAAAGAAAAAAAACAAGTAGGTCTAACTATTACTCTTGATATTTAACACAAAGATTTTCCACCTTAGTTGCACCCAACTCGTTCTTACCCCTAAATCGACAGAATTCAAACACTGATCTCGAGTTGACCAAAACTCAATATAGCTAAGAAAAAAATCGTTTCTTCAACAGACCCTTCTCATTTCCAGTTGCTTCTTATCCATCTCAACAACCAAGAACTACAGCTACACTGCTTTATTCACAAGGACCCATGTAAAGGGATAGGAAAACTGAAAAAGTGCCTTTGAAACTCCAAAAGGTAGGAGAAATTCAAAGCAATCTCTCCTCTGAAGCTAAATCAATTCACATTCGAATCATATGGGATTGGAAATTACCGTTTCGGTGGTAATGTCAAAGAGGCTAGATCTTCTCCGACGGCGATTGAAGTTGCTTCGCCGAAGGAAGTATTTCTGAGCGTGGCTTGCCACCTGGGTAGGCGTCCTCGTCTTCACGAAGTTTCTGGAGATCCCTTTCCAGTCACCTTTCCCTA
>NW_010965373.1:2118542-2137314 GCF_000463585.1 Tarenaya hassleriana | reverse complement strand
CCTACCTTCTGAAGCCCAAGCAAGAACAACTTGTGCTCTTCCTCAGTCCATGGAATTCCTGATTTGTCACAAACATCACAGTGAATAATCATCCGATCATTCCAAAGCCAAATCGACAAAGCAAACAACTTTTTTTTTTTTTGCTTTCCTGACTGGCCACGGGATCGATTACTTTCGGAAAATGGTAAACCCATGAAGTTTCTCAACCAAATTACAACAATCATTTTTTCCCTCAAAAAATTTGAAAATGAAAACAACGTGCACCGATTTCCTCTCCTAAACTCGAGTCTCTGGACAATTAATTTCTACAATCCGGAAAGCAAAGTAATGAAACCGATTATAATCGCTAACAGTTCCATCGAGATCCTACGAATCAATCACCGATCGGATCACACAACAAAGATCAGAGATCGTTTCATCTAAGATTGGAGGGGAAAAAAATACCTCGTTTACGCTCGCGATTTCCACCGGAAGAAGAAGAAATCGGGACAGCTTCATCGGCGGAGGCGTAGCCGACGGCGAAATCCGCCTTGTTCTTCCCTTCTCCATCACCATCTCCGCCGCCAATCTTCTTCGGGATCTCCTCCGGTTGCTCATACTCAGACAGATTGTTCAAACTCACACACTTCCTCATCGGATCAACCACAACCCTGACGCCGAACAGCATGATCTCCTTTCTTACTCCGCCGCCGCCGGTCTCCGACGAGCTAGAGCTTCCGGCTGCCATGAGTCCAATAATTACAGTTCTGCCCTTTCACAGAGGGAATCTTTGAACCGTGCAAAATGCAAAGAAGAGAGAAGAAGTATGTGGCGAATGGATGTGAGCTGCTTGTGTGTATTTTTATAAAGCGAGAAACTGCCACGTGATCGATAACGTGTGCAACGTGTCATATACTAATTCGTAGGTTATTTCCTCCGGTGTCACCGAGCTGTGTCTTTATACGTTTCCCGTTGGATAGTTTTATTTTCTGGTTAGAAAAAAAAAAACTCAAGAGTATCATATTTAAATATTTTATTGAAAGAATAAAGATAAAACCTTTTTTCCTCCTTTTCCTACATATATTTTGCCTTTTTTGTATCATTTTTCTATAAAAAAAAATTTAAAGATAATGCGGAAACCCACCATCTTCATTTTCTTTATGTCAAGTAGATTCTCGAGGTTCCTTGGTCTATACAGATTTGTGGGTGGTTGATATTCATCAAGTTGCATGCTTTATCACAATTATAGTTTTCAAATTTTGATTGGGTTTAATGGGGCCCATAAATATGTGAATATAGGTTTCTTTAGTCCAATAGAGTTTTGGGCTTTATGAGCCCAGCCCATGTAGCCCATTAACCTCAAATAAATAAATAAATAAATAAATAAATCTCGTACCATTGGAAACCGATTGAATTGGTTTCTGCTCTCATTTAAACAAGAGTTGTATTGCAGCAAATCGTTATATAATCTTAGTAACTTTATATTATCTTCTCTTCTAACATTTTATATTTATATTTGATTGGATAATATATAGATATATATGTATATATTCTTAGAATATAAAAATACTTAAACATGTACCCTCAGCATTTCAAAGCATTTAAAATTGATATCGTAATTAACCGTCAGCGCTCACGGGGGGAAGACGGCGAAGTCCACGGCGAATAAAAAATAAAAACTGTTCTAGATTCTTCTAGAACTTTTATTTTTTTTTCGCCATACATTGAATAACAAAAAAGTTAATTACTTTTCCTCAGGAATTATTTATGGTAAAAAATATTCAATTACATACATAATAAATCCTTTATAAGTATTTTTCAAATTTTATATCTTTTAATTTAAAAGAAAAAAAAAAGCCGAATTACATGCAAGTCAATATGGTTCCATCATTAATACAGTCTTCTTCAAAACTCAGATAAAATAAAAATATCTAATGGATCCTCCAACTAACCAAAAACGTTTATAAACTATTTCTCCGATTCAAGTTCTAGAGAATATATATATGGATGCATGTTCATGAAAATCATATTATAAACAATTGAATAACAAAGTCATTTTTGTCTGCTAAATCAAAGATGGACCACGCAAAAGGACCAAAAACCAAATTCAAAGTCCACCATACAAATTACCCAAATTGGACCGACTTCTCCACGAACACGTGTACAGTGTCATCGCGTGTGTATTTATACATAAATCTCATCTGCTAAGCCAATATCGAAGAATTTGCGATTCGCCCACGCTAAAAAAAAAACAAAATCCGATATTTTCTGTCTCCGAAGCTTAGTAGGATCATCGTGACCATGGACGGAGGAGCATCATGGGCCGACCAGTGGGACAACGACGGCTCCGGCCGCGGTGGAGGCGGCGCAGGCGGCGGAGCACCGTCGTCGAACACGGCGAAGTACAAAGAGAAGATGGGACAAGGTTTCGAGAAGACAAAAGCCGTGGCTTCTTCAGGGTTCAAGAAGATCAAGCATGGCTCAAGCTTAGGGTTTCGCTGGGTGAAGGACAAGTACCACAAGGCCACACAAAAACATTAAGATTTTAAACCCATCTACATACATTCATATATATATATATATATATGTGTGAATTATTATGCGGTGGTGCAGCTCTCATCTATTGTTTTCTTAATCGATATGTGTGTATTCATTGTTTCAAGCTCTTTAGATCGCCGTGTGTATATTTGTATAAAAACGATTAATTTTGTATTTTTTGTCGCTTTTTTTAATTAAAAAAAACTATTGTTAGGAACTTAAATGAAAGTTAACAAAAATTAAACAGAGGAGATGATCCAATATCTTGGACTTGGAATATGAGAAAGAGGAATTTCTTATTCGACAAAAACAAAGAAAGGAATAAAGTAATACTTTTTTTAAAGTCAAGGAAAAGAAAAGAAGAAGGGTATTTGTAGTGGAGAAGAAAAGAATGGCGTAAAGGTCGAAACTTTTTGCTCCGTTTTCTATAAATCATTATCAAAATTTCAACTAAATCACATAAACCTAAAACTCAAAGCGATATTTCTGTTTGTTTGGCAACATGGATTATACATCAGTGACTCTGCCCACGCATAAACACCCTTTGTACCGCTCGGGCGGATCTAGGGTCGAGTGCAAAGGTTGCTCTAGAGGAGGAGTTTACAATGAGGACGGCTACCGCTGCAAGATGTGTTACGGAGATTTCTTCATGCACAAGGAATGTGCGGAATCCCGACCAGAGATCCCTTCTCATCAGCCCGGCCATCCTCCTCTCCGCCTCGTCTCGGGTATGACTTACAGGAACGAGTGCTCTTTATGCGGTCATGTCATAAAAGGGGATGTCGGCTATCGTTGCTCGGTTTGTGACTTCGAAATGGACATAGGTTGTGCCTTAGACCCGCCATCTCTTGTCATTGAAAACCCTAAGGCCCATCACCACTTTATCTCGCTAGTCCCAGATAAACGAACCTACCAGCCGTGTCATGTTTGTACGGAGTTGGTCAATCCGTACCGGTATTTATGCTTCCAGTGTGGATTATGTTTCCATAGGGATTGTTCCGAGCTCTCGCCGGAGCTGAACCACCCCTCTCACCCTCTTCACCCTCTCACCCTCTTGATGAGTAAACCGCCCGATTATACTGACGGAAAATGTGGCCTGTGCGGGGATGGATTCCCGGATCAACGGCTTTATCATTGTTCCACATGCAAGTTCAATCTGGACATAAAGTGCGCCAAAAATCCTCCCCCGTTTTCTTTTTTAAACCTTAAAACCCATGCTCACAAACTCAACCTCGTGCCGAGACACGTCTCTTTTACCTGCGATGTTTGCGGGGAGAATGGTGATCGAAGTCCTTATTTATGTCTCCAATGCGATTTCATGATCCACATAGAGTGCATAGATTTACCCCGCGTTATAAACATCAACCGCCATGATCACCGTATTTCCTACATTAACCCTCTCGGTGTAACCGAGAATCCGAATCGTGATTGTGGAGTATGTTTCAAAAAGATTGATTGGTCGTACGGGGCATATTCTTGCTCCGTCTGCCGTGATTATACGGTTCATTCGAGATGCGCAACCAGCTATGATGTGTGGGATGGGAGAGAGTTAGAAGGAGAATTCGAAGAAAGTGAAGATATCGAGCCATTCAAGCAGATAGACGAGGATGTAATAAAGCATTTCAGTCATGAAGAACACAATCTTATCCTAAACAAGGAGGGCATTTTTTGTGAGGAAAACATACGCTGCAATGCGTGTATCCGTCCCCTATACACCGATCCGTTCTACCACTGCGATGATTGCGGCTTTTTCCTTCACGAAACATGCGCCAATCTCCCTCGCAAGAAGCGTCACGTGCTATCTAGCGAGCGGTTAACACTGGTGACCGATTCCAAGGATTCCCCGAAAATGTTTTTTTGCACCGCTTGTGGAAAGTGCTCTACTGGTTTTAGGTACGAGGCGAAGCACCATAGAATAGAAGTAGCATGCATTTCATTTTCCGAGCCATTCAAGCATGGTGGTCATTCCTTGATATGCAATAATGAACTCAAGAACTATAATTATCCTTGCGGGGCTTGCGGCAGAGAAGTATTTATCCGTATCCCTGCTAATAGAGCGGTGAATCGTCATCTCGGATGCATTGATACCGCTTGTAACTTCGTGTTGGACTACAAATGCGCGGTTTTGCCAAGAAAGGAGAACCACAAAAACGACGAACATCCCCTTTTCTTGTGCTATGGCGAAAGCGCGGATATCGGCAGATACTGGTGCGAGATTTGCGAGGAAGAAATGAATCCGAAGAATTGGTTCTACTCTTGTGATGAGTGTGGAACCACTTTCCACACGGGATGTGTGGCCGAAGACTTGGCGTCTTTCGCACCGGGGAGCATAGTGACGACGGGAGAGCTCAAGTTTGAAGTGATTCCGAACAGCCATAGCACTCGGCCGCGTTGTAACGTGTGTCGACTCCGTTGCAAATTCCTCGTATTTCTAAAGGTACATGACGACACTGATAGATACATTTGTTCTTCCAGCTGTCTTGCTATATTCTTACGGTCTCATCAAAGGAATTTCTTCGACTTTCTGTATTCTTGAGACATGGTACGATGAGTTTATTGTATTTCATGAGTTGTTTTTATATGTAATGGCTGTGGATGATTATGTACTTTGTATTGTTTTCATTCACACATGACACTTGAATGAAAATTGTATCTATCCAATGAATACGTTAATCTTCAAGATTGAGCTTTCACGTGGAAAGTGATCACCATCTTCCTACATTCCCCATCATAAAGTACAAGTACTTCCAAACAAGTGTTTGGTTGCTGAGAAAAAAAAGAAGGAAAACTTGAGAAAATAGAGAGAAAACAGTCCATGGTCAGGTAATTCAACCGGTGAAACCAAAACGCAAAACGTCTTGTCTTGTCTCGCTCTGAATCTCAAGTTTAGAAAAATAGCTTATAATCAAAACACATGAGTGACTCTCGACCGCAATATTAGTCTGATCTAGGATGTCGGTTTAAAAAAAAAACAGTGAACAGACCATATTACAAAACTGTATTATGTTATATCTAATGAAACGACACGAGTTTCGTATAACTAAACACTAAACAGCAGGACGTGCGAATGTAGGAACGTATGACGGCACGACGTGTACAAGAGAGCTGGCGGCTTTTTTTTTTAAAAGCGCAGCGATTCTGCTCTCTGCCTAGCCTAACTTCGTTTCCTCTGGAAGAAAATATAGAGAGAGAGAAAAAAGAAAACAATGGGAGGAATTCTCTCGTCCTTTCTGGGTGGTGCAGCTTCAGAATCCGAGACTGGATCGGAATCTGATCGAGTCTCGAAGTTCAGTTCCTCGGCTCGGTGGCAGCTTTATTTCAACGAGATCAAGGAATCGTCGAAACTGGTATGTGTTCATCTGGATCCATGTTCAATTTGAACGGAACTAGGGTTTTTTTAAGGGTTATCTGAGATTCAATTGCGTTTTTCTGTGATGGGTTTGAACTGAGGGAAGTTGGTGATTGATTTCACGGCTTCGTGGTGTGGTCCCTGCAAGATGATGGCGCCGGTATTTCAGGGATTGGCTGAGAAGTTCACTGACGTTGAGTTCGTCAAAATCGATGTCGACGAAGTTCCTGTAAGTGTATGATCGGGTGAAATTCTTCGTTTTCTCCCTTGCAGATTCCTGATTTGCGATCTGGGTTCGGATAAAATCCCACAAAGTTTTCAGCTTTCTTGGTCATTTTAGCATGGATGGATCCCTCACGACCCGGATTTCTCGATTTATGTTCTGATTTGTTTGATACAGATTTTGGCGAAAAACTCGTTTCGTTCATAAATTTGTAGATTCTGTTTGTCATATGATAACCTTTCTGCATTCATCAATAAAACCGAAACAACATCATTTGAAGTTTGAAGCAACTCCTTGATCAATGACTATCAATATGCAAACTTAACCATTTTGGCTGTTAAAGAACCAGAATTATATCAAATTCGCATTGTATTTCATGTATCGTATTCGTATGGGGACGAATATGTGCTCAGATGATGATGATGAGTGTTGATCGAGATTGATTTCGTTATCTGTTTCTGCATTTTCGGGTTTCCGGGTGAGAAGAAATAATTAACTCGTGTCGATACGGATGATTCCAGGATGTAGCTCGGGAATTCGGGGTGCAGGCAATGCCGACATTTGTGCTGGTAAAGAGAGGCAGAGAAGTTGATAGGGTCGTCGGAGCCAAGAAGGATGAACTCGAGAGGAAGATTTCACATCACAGGCCCTGATACTTCTGTCACCAGCTAAGTGTGAAAATCCGTATTTGATAAATATAATTTCTCGTATTTGTGTATGCTTTCTTCGATCACGAAACAATCTCTACTGATTTGTTGTCGATGGAAATTTCTATCAACTCGTTTCTACATGACGTTAGATTTCTCCAATAATTTGCCAAGGCATTTAGAATATATGGCTATGAATTCTAAATTTCCAAAATTGGTGGGAAAAGAGGAGCCCTCAGTGCTATTTCCTTCTCCTTACTGAGTGGAGACGTTCAGACATCTGAAGCTTCCACTGTTTCTTGAAGCTCAATGTCTGAATCTCAGGTTGCATCAACAATGTCCTGAGCTCATGGAGTTCTTGATCTTCAAGATTTCAGAAACATTTTCAGATCTTTGGTGACTTGTGATCATGCATTTCTGTAACTATGATTTCGTCGCGAAAGGCCTTGCGAAAGAACGAAACCCTGCATTTCTTTATGCACTTAAGATCGTTCAAGTTGCCTTTGAGGATCTCCAAAACCTATATGACAATCGCAATGAGGATGAAGACAGTCGTTATTCTCGAACAAAGGGCGGTATCTGTTACTTTCGAAACAAGGAATGAGTCGTGAGAGATTTAGGGTTTCCGGAAGAACGAGAGAGTTACCTGACTCATTTGAGGCCTCTGAATCGATGATTGCTGGATACATAGCGAGGCAGCTAAAAGCACGAGCTTCATCTGTCTTGTGTCGTAGGCATTCGCCAGAGATGGATCGATCAGCTCTCTAATTTTATTCTTCTTCATCAAGGGTTTTGCCTGATATCGTCTCAAGATTGAGAAGAACATATATATGTTGAATCTCTAGAGAGAGAAAACCCGAAGAAGAGAACGTGCTCACCCATAGAACAAGACTTTGCCTCGAGTAATCGAGAGCTCGACGTCCAGTGACTAGCTCCAACAAGAGTACACCAAAGGCGAAAACGTCGGTCTTCTCGTCTACTATTCCATAAGTCATGTACTCTGGGGCAAGATATCTGAATCGGAGAAATAGAAGAGTGGGATCTTTTTGTCATCTGTATAACCAAACCCTAAAACCCTAAACCTCAAAACCCTTCGGACAAAATTATGTAAAGGGATGACATAGATCAAGCCTGCATACAAACCCGAATGTGCCTTCGAACTTGGAAACGATATGGTGCGTCCAGTGTTCCGGTAACCATTTCGCAAGCCCGAAATCGCAAATCTGAGCTCAAAAACAAGATTAGAGATTTCGGTATAGCCTTAAAATGATGCAAGATTTTGATAGCACAGACCGAGCGAAAAGGGCATTGTGGATAATGATATATATATACACACCTGAGGCTGAAAGTCTTGTGTGAGAAGAATGTTTGCAGCTTTTATGTCTCTGTGTATGATCCTTCTCTGGCATCCTCTATGAAGATACACCAATCCCTCGGCCGTCCCTAACGCAATCTTGTACCTGACGCCCCAATCGATCTTCTCCCTTGACCCTACCAAAAATCGTTCTTGTTTTCAGAGAATCCGAATTCGAGTAACTGTTATTCTCTATTCCAATTCTCTGATTCTATATGAATCAAAACCGAAAACTGACCATAGAGCATGGAAGCTAAGCTCCCGTGAGGCGACAATTCGAGAACGAGATGCATTCCTCCTTCGATGCCATACCCGAAAAGCTTTGCTACGTTGGGATGGTTCACATGCGCCATCATCCCCATCTCGGACAGAAAATCTACGATGATCTCGTCTGTCGTCCCTCGTGTCAGCCGTTTTATCGCCACGAGCTGCCCGTTCTGCAGTCGTCCCTTGAACACCTCTGCGTAACCGCCTTTTCCGATAAGATTATCTGCACAAAAAGAAGAAACAATGCATACGGTTCAATCATAAATCTACAATCGTGTGTATTGTTATGCAAATTACAGTATCGACATTGTCCCAATCAAGACACTCAAAACACTTGTACGCGTCCAAGATCTTGTTTTCTCGGCTTCTCAGACATGTATAAAGTTATTTCGAACCAAAAGCTCCAAACTTCAGAGAGAGAGAGAGAGACCGACCGAAAGCAAAATTGTCCGTGGCGGATTGAAGCTCGGCGAGGGTGAAGATCCTTCGGGGAGAAACCAGATGAAACCGAGCATCATTGAACACGAAATTACAGTCGAATCCGATGGTTTCCCTCATGCTGCTGCATCTCCTCATAGAATTCTTCAGGGCACTGTTGTTGTTGCTGAAGGGATTCAAATTCGACATCGATTTCTTCGATCGAATCCTCAGAAGCCGAAGGATTTCACGTAACCTCGACGCGCCGTTCTTCGCGCCCTGTTCTTCAAAATCTGGCTTTGACGAGCTCGTCTCGAGTTCTTCCGTTCTGAAGAAGTCGAGAACTGTTGGCAGTGAAGAATCCTGCGCCTTCTTCTCCATTGTCTGAGAATGAGAATGTTCTGAGGAAACAGAGGAAGAGACTTGTACTTAAGCTCGACGCTTCTGTTTTCCTCCCAAAGGAAGTTTTTTACGTTGAAAACTCTTTTTTCCAATATTAATTTGCAAACTTTTACAAAAAAAAACTCAAATTGAAAATCTTTTACGGAAATAAAAAAGGGATTTCAAAAAACAGGAAGAGAGAGAAACTTCGAAAATAAACAGTCTAAAAGGAATATTTAATATATACAAAATAATAAGGGAAAGATTGAGAGAGAAAATCTCAATAATGTATTGTTAGATAAAAATCAAAATCACATGCCCTTCTTCATTTGTTCGTCTGTTTTTTTTTTCCAGAGTGAAAAATATTAGATAAAAATAAAAATAACTAAAATTGATTTAAATATGGAAGAAAATGTAATTAACCTATATAGATCCGAAAACATATGTCGTGCACAATCAAATATTTAAGATATACAAATTCAAAAAAGCTATCACAACTTTTAGTGAAGATTTAACCAAAAAAATGAAGAGAAATATTACATTAGATTAAAATTCTTCTGATTAATTTAAATCAACCATAAAAGGGATATTATATATATATATATATAAATAGAGAAATCTATAACTAGAAAAAAGGTAGAGAATAATCTCACATTCTTCCACAATTTTTTTTTTTTTAAAACGAAATTCATCAAGCCAGCCAAAGAGCGGGAAGATGCAGGAAAAGGGCACGAACCTCTGCGGAACAAATCGAATGGATCCATGGAAGACGACGACCGCATCAGATGCCTAATTAGAACAGCAGAGAGATATCACGTAGAGGCATCCCCTGTAAGTAAAGGTAACTTAGAAGACATATATATATATATGTCATATGTGTGTGTGTGTGTGTGTGTGTAACAGACAAGCTTGTAGCTAATTTGTAGTAAGAGTGTGTGTATGTGTGTGTGTGTATATATATATATATATGGGTTAGGTTTGATTGTTTTAAATTATTCAAATATAATTAACAGGAATTAGTGTATACATTAAAGTTTCTTATTTTCTCTCTTTTTATCAATTATATATATATATATATATTGAGAGAGAGAAAACTGTAAAGTAACATTAAAGTCGCTTGAAACATACTACTGAAAAAGAAAAAGAAAGTGAAATAAAAATTAGAAATGATGGACGATGCCTTGCGGATGGGACAATCTCCGGTGTAAAATAGATTATTGCTTCCTATTACCAAACTAACAATCATTTCAGTTTAATAAAAAGGCTAAGCAAACATCAAAATTATTAATGTGCTCTATAAAATCATTTGATTGTCATTAATTACATTTTTTGCAATTAATCAAGTTTCATGACACTATAATGTTTAAATCATAAAATCCAAAATCCCATGCCACACACGTAATCTTACATTCAAGCAATACATATCGTACATTAGGCATATACATTAATTTTGGTTTAAGGTTCAATTAACTTCATGTCGAATTTGGGTTTGATTCAAATTCGATTTACATCAAAAATTATTTTTTTTTCTAAAGAAATTTTTATACGGAATTCTATTTAGATACTATTAGATATTAAATTTTTATACGGAATGTCCACTTCTAATTTGGTTTTTGTCGCAATTAACTCGACAATATTTATCCATCTTGGTAACCTTTCGTTTTAAAGAAACAGCAACAAAAATAATAATAAAAACAAACAAGGGTTGATATTTATCCATAAAAAAAATCATTTAACTAAAGACTCTTCTTATTACATAAATATCGATATTTCTAAATTCTAACTAATTCTATTATTTCAGTTTGGGTACTAAATTAGAATAATACAATAGTTGAGGTACTAAATTGTCAAATCAACTGTTTAGGTATTTATGCGGATTTTCCACTTTTATTTGAATACGGATTCACTTTGTCTCCTAACTTTCTGATTTCGCACCAACGTAAATGCAACTGTAAATCATTTATTGTTTGCTTAATCACTTCATCAAAAGCTGAAATGATGGTTACAAAAGAAATGATTCTGCCATATCTAATTTCAATTATTTCTTTTTTTTCTTCTGGTATCTTTTGAACATGCAACTATATAATATAGTTTTTAATATATATATATAGCCACAAGGCTACGTTTTACTTTTGAGGGATGTGATTTTTATAGTTTTTTTTTTTAAACTTGGAGATTAGTGATAATTATTTCAGGAATCATTAAAACAAGCCTCCAAATGCACATATAGACACGCTTGACAACAAGTTTTCATGTGAAGTGGCGCTCTCTTCTCTTACCGGATCCAGTCCGACCTCCTTCATCATTTTCTCGATCGGGTTTACAGTTATATATATGTGTATATATTGGTAACCGTTAAGATTCACATCTGAGTGTTACCGTTAAGATTCATCTTCACAACAAATAACACAAGTCACACTTGGAAGCTTGGCTGGCATTCTTCGGGCTCATAGTCGCTCGTAGTTCAGTTTCTCAGACTGCAGAGAAATTCGAATAACACTTTGAGCGAAAACTCTATGCGATAGCAACTAGACCGGTGCGGTAAGAAAACCCGAGTTACCTTGATCAGCATATCTGTCGGTAGCCACGCTGGCGCGGTCGGGATTCCGACCCATCCGACCTATAATCTCGACACCCTTTCAGTACACATAGCTCATATGAACCGGAACAGCTCAGTACAAAATGTCTGAAAAACTTACAAGTGCATACTCCCCCGTCTCGAAAATGCGGATATCCAATACCTGCGTGCGGCGAATGTTTGGCAAAACATATTGTGCTGTGTTTTTATCCGAAATCCCGAATCTTGAATGCAGCAGTTTCATAAAGATTTCAAATCAGTATAGATTATAGATATACCTCTCCGCGATCTTCATAGATGTAATCCAAGCCTTTGTAGTAAGGCGGATGACCGACGGATAGATACTGAGACATCAAGAACAAAGAAATGATGCTCAGAACAGATTGAAGAACAGTTTTGTTTATTGGTGAATAATCAAATGGAAAACTTCAGCATACGTTGACGCTGTTGAGGTACTTCTCCTTGTCCACTCGAACGATCTGTCCCTTCTTCACTGTTCCACATGGAATTCAGACAACTGAGAAATGTATGACACTGAATTCAGACACAGAGAAAACCTTGACTGACTCTTCGTTGTCACCCGCAAAATCTAAGGGAAAACATTTCAGGGAACATTAATTCTCTGCAATTGAGATTCAAAGAGTGGTTTCAGACAACTATCAAGCTCTCTGCATCAATATTCAGACAGGAAAATGAACTTTCAACTACTCTTGAATCTCTGCAATACATAGATTCAAGGAAGAAAACTAACAACAATCAAAATCTCTTGCTGTAGAATGCAAACAGAAACAGAAATCAGAAAGAAAGAAAAAAAGAAACCTTTCAACAGCTATCAAATCTCCCCAAGCGAATTCGAAAAACCCAGAACGAAATCGACCGTATTCTACTTCAGGGTTCCTCCACAAAATCCAAAGAAAGAGATTTCAGACAACAATCAAAGCCTCTGCAGCCCCTTCACTCACCCACGGAAACCAGGAAAAAAGGGGGGATTTCGAACAATGATCGAATCTCTGAAATCGAATTCAAAAGCAAAAGAAAGCAAAGAACCGACTCGAGTAAACCGGTTTCTTCGGAGCTTTGGCGGCAGTGGTGGAAGCTTCACCCTCGGGCTTTGCCTGTGTGGCTGTCTTCTCTTTCTCTGTCTCTGCCTCTGCTTTGACGGTCAATTTGGGCAGGGACCGAAATGCGAGTCTTTTGTAAGGCCTGGGAATTGAAGAAGAGAGGCTCGAGAAAGAAGAAAGATGAGAGAGAGTCGCTGAGAACGCCATGGGAGACAAGTGTTCGTGTGTTTCTGTTCTGAGATTTTTCTGGATAAGACGAAGGTAATTCCCGCGGTCTTCTCCAACGTCTGAATTGAGCCAATCAGAAGGCGACATGTAATTATTCAATTATTATTTGAAAATCTTTTTCTTTTGGTGAAAAATTAAAACAAATCAATGGGTATTACAAAAAATACTTATATTTCACCAATAATATCAATTTTTTTATTAAAAAAACGTCTTATTTGATAACAAAGGATGTGTTGGATAAATTACAAAACCATGTCTTAGTACTAAAAGGGTAAAAATGATATATCCTCGGTTCCCTTTTCTTACCACAAACTCCATCACGTTTTTATATTTAATCCTTTTTATATTTTTATTCTTCGGTTAAAAAAAATTAAAATTTTGAAGAAAAAAAAGGTGCGAGTTTATATGATAATATCCTCCTAAAATTTACAAACTCCAACTTTGTTACATGTTTTTAGGGTTTGAACAAAAACACCAAAAGATTGTTGTTAGCATATAGAACGATGTAAGATGATATAAAATCTTCAAGAACCATTCATGCTCGCAACGGCTAAGAACAAAAATTATCGTCATCGTTGACATAACGCTTCAAAACATGCATTCAGACTATTGACAGAAAGTTAGATAACATCTTCCTCATATACATATACATATATATATATATATATGTATATGTATATATGTGTGTCTTCAACCAAGAACCACGGGTTCTGAATTTAATGGCGAAGCAGCAGATGGATCAGACATTTCATGTTCGACGTTGGCTGTCCCTTTGACGATAGATTCTTTCAATCGCTTCACATCAGATAACTTCACCGGTTTCACCAGGAAATCCTCCGCTCCTTCCTCCAGACATCTGACAAATGCAAAACAAAAAAGATTTTTTTTGGTAATGAAAATCTCACCCACAGTCACAGTTCCGCCATGGATTTACAGACAGATCTCGAACTCACCTTACGATCCGAGGTAGTATGTTCTCCGACGACATTATCACCACCGGTATTTCCTTCAACTCCGATGATTCCTGAGAAAATTTTCACACAGATTTCTTCCTCTGTAAATGCTGAATAATGCTTTTTTTTCTCTTCATTTTACGACATTTCCGACAAAAAAAGTTTTTACCTTGATTTTCTTGAGAAGTTCATACCCGGTTATCCCCGGCATCGAGTAATCAGTCATTATCAAGTTCACCTTCAAATCCTGCACTCAAACACGACGCAAATCAATGAAACTAAAAAAACCCATATGTTTTCTAATAAGTTTCAACAGCTCACAAAAAAAGAGAGAGATTTCTTGGTAACCAAAGGGAGAGAGATGTGGTCTATGATTTTCCCTGGAAAAACTTTCCAGGTAGCCAAACAGAAGTTTCCCATGATAATGAGAGGTGTTCAAGTTCAAGCCTCTCTCTCTCCACCATTTCGTTCTTCCAAATCATCAAATGCAATATCGGTTTCTTGTTTTTACCCATCAAAATTTTCTCAGTAGCCAAACAGATTTCAAGAACCGGAAAAAAACAGTATCGTACCATAAGATCAGCAGCTCCATTCTCTCCGTCTAATCCAAGGTATTGCAGAGCCCTAGTCCCACTCTCCACAGCCGTCACTGCAAATTCAAAACAAAAAATCAATTCCAAGAACCAAACCCAGTTCATAAAATAGACAACAAAGTCAGAAACAATTAAAAACTTCAATTCGTTCGGTTACCTTTACAAGCTGAAATCCGAAGCAACCTCTCAATGACTTTCCGATCTACGAAACTATCATCGACGGCGAGGACGTGTAACTCCGGCGAAGAAACCGGCGAATCTCCGCCGGAGACCTCCGTCTGCTTCTCCACCATCATAACCTCGCCGACTGCCATGGATACGCTCTCTGAGGGAGGGAGCTCAAAAGCAAAAGGGTTTCTCGTAGGACAGAAGGTTTCGTCAAGGGAAGTCGAGAAGTTAGGTCAATGGGCATAAATATGATAGAGAAAGAGAAAGGAAAAAGTGGGGATTAAAGAGATTGGGAAGATCGGATCTTGTTTGTTAAGATCTTGGGGGGAAGATCTATGTGATCAGTGACATGACTTTTGCGATGTCTGTTTGTCAGAAACTTAAATACTCTTTCGTCAAATCTTCCGACCGAATCTCTCGGATTTTATAATCTTTTGTCAGTGTCTAATGCGATTGTTACAAATCTTTGACATGGAATTTTCCTTCGTTTTAGTACATGAGCGGTCAGATAAAGTTTTCAGAGATTTTGCTCGAATCCACCAAAATAACCCCCTTTGACAAGTATTTTTTTTTTCCAAATCTTATAATCCTTTATTTTCTAATATCTTTCTTTGTTATCGAAAAATTAAAAAAATACTTCTATTTCAATGTAAATATCTGTTTAAAGATTATTTTTTGTTTCTAAATAACTACCATTTTAAATTTCTATATGATTTTTAATAAAAAAATTAATTTTATCTTTAATTAAAAATATCAAATTTTAATAGAATATTGATTTGTATATCATTATAAGAGATATATGACTTTTTTAAATTTTTTAAAAAACTGTGAAAAAAATCTAAAACGATATTTATATTAAAACGGACGGAGTATATTTTCTAAAATATATATTTATAATAATCCTGGTATTGAAGAGAAAACTTTAAAAATTTGTTTTACAATTTACAGATTAAGTTTCTTTTTTTCATGCATAGGTCCCAAAAACAATGAATTCTAGTGACCAAATCTATTTTTCTTTTAAAACCGAGTCACTCTCGAGAGATATCAGCCATGTTTTTATAATTTTAATATTCATATTTTAAAAGTATAGTTATTGTATAAAAAAAGACAATTTGTTTGTATGGACCATGATCAGTATCTCTTTTATATATATATATATATATATATATAGTGCCAAAAGGATCCTTAGACAAAGATGTATTGCCAACTCAAACATAAC
This sequence comes from Tarenaya hassleriana, assembly GCF_000463585.1. Classification (NCBI taxonomy): domain Eukaryota; kingdom Viridiplantae; phylum Streptophyta; class Magnoliopsida; order Brassicales; family Cleomaceae; genus Tarenaya; species Tarenaya hassleriana. Next base: position 2,121,359 of record NW_010965373.1, on the reverse strand, counting down.
CCACGAGTTCCGACCGAAAATCCAGCCTGTCCTATGATAAACGTAAGACCAAATCTCCTACGAAGATATAACGCAGACATAATTTGTGTCAGAAATAAATAAAAGAATAATAATAATAATTTACTGAAAAAAGACAGTAAAAATGATAAAAACAAGCGCCTCTTACCTTCAAAATATCGGTTACAACATGTGAAATTGCTTTTCAAGTGATTCTAACGCCAACAACAAAAAAGCACTGAATCCGACAAAATGGTACATTTGCATGGTAATATGACGACATTCATCACAAAATGATCTCATCTTGAACGCTGACGTTCAGCGTCTTGTTGGGAAGAACAATGCTGCTGGTTACAACTACCTCGTCTTCAACCGCCACTGATTCTCCTGAGGAAAAAAAAACCGAATGCCGGTAGTTAGTACAAAACCGACGATGAATAACGTAAAAACACGAAGCAAAACAAAGGAGATACCGAGAATTGTGACCCCGAGTTTGGAACTGTAGTGTCCTTCGGCCTGTGAACAAGCAAGCAGACAGAACATTATCAAGTTCTTTAAGTTTTGGTTGGATGGAGAGAAGATGAACAGAAGAGGGGGGAGGGGCATGCCTGGACACGGGACCATCTTCCGAGTGAAGATTTCCACCCGACGATTGCGTTTGTCACGACAGCGTTTTCCTGGGAAAAAAAAGTAAGCCGCAAAAGAGTCGAAACTCCTGCAAACTTTTACCTCTGAATCTATAAAATATATAAGAGAATGCATACCATGATATCGACATCGTCAAGTATGATACAGTTGATAAGCCTTACACCTGGTCCGATACGGGCATTCGCAGAGATCGAAACGTTTGGACCGATCTGTTAATATACAACATTAACTTTCTCAAGCGGTAAAACGGGAAGAACTTGCATTCGGCCACACCCACAAACCAATGCCTCAGAAATAAATTTACCTTTGCAGTTGGGTGTACTTTTGCAGAGGGATGAATATAAACATCGCCAATAACTGTCGCGCTCCTTGTTCCATCCCCACTAGCCAGCAGATGAGGAGATGTCAACCGAAATCGAGAAAGATAAAGACCCGAACACTTGAGCGACATTCTGCCTCAAATCAACGCATAACACCGAAAAAATGAGTCAACAGAGCCATTTTCTATCCTTTTTTTTTCAGCATAAAAAATGTTTTCGGGGTGGGACATACCCGGGAGATTTGATTTGCTCCCAGAAATCCATGGTCTCGTATGTGTATAGCTGCTTCTTCCCAGCAAGAGGTGAGAGTATATCCTGATCCAGTCTCACAAAATCGGTCGGGATCCTATTTTAAGGAAAACAGAGATGTTAAAGACAGTGAAATCTCGCAAGCGATGAAATGAATAAATGAGATGCTGACGAACCTTGTGGCTGGTTGAAGGGCTTCAAAGCTCGACACACGTCGTAGTGTTACTACATGTAACAAAGAAACAAAAATGGAGAAGAATCCTCAAAGATGAATGGCTAGAAACGAAAAAACAAAGCTCTGAGTCTGCCTTTGTCTTTACATACAAACCACATATAAGACCTATGTTAAGGCTTACCTCTGTCTTTTCTTTGAGAGGAAACATCCTGTATGGCTGTAAAAATTTCAGGAGTAAATACATAAACACCGCAGTTTATACGGTCACTGACCTGCATTCCAACTTAGCATTAGGGCCAAAAAACAATGATGAAGAGAAAAGTGCTATTAATTCAGTAGTCTCAACGATGTACATACAAAAGTCTCGGGTTTCTCAGTGTAATGCAGCAGTTCATTAGTAACTGGATCAGCTACCAGCTCCCCGAATTGGCTGGCTGACTCGGGAGAAACCTAGAAACAACATTAGGTCAAACATATTTAGAAGCAACTTAACCAGGCACCAGAAACAAAAAGTCAGACTAATGTCTTATCAAAAACCTTTATCACAAGAAGAGTTCCCATTCCTCCATACCCCTTGTGAGCCTCTGTGAAAAAAAAAAAGCAGTAAGGACCACCCAAACCACGAATATTAACGAAAAAAAGACACTAACAGATTCATGTCTGTTATTATATTCAGCAAATAATGAGTGTATAGATATGCACATGAAACCTGAGTTTTCATATATAAATCCTATTGTATCGATCTTTAAAAGCCATTTCCATAAGATATCATAAGAATATTAAATCCAAATTATTGGATTCAAGGGATTGAATCTACAAGATATACCGAGCATTTCTGCCAACGGGAAACTGCAGCAGACATCACAGTTAAGCAGGAAGATGTGAGACTGCAGAGAAACAGAATGAATGTCAAAATATGATACCACAGGCAACAGTAATGCTGCAATAAGGAAACAGGACACAACTCAGATGCATCAAAGACTCACCGGGTTCTCCTCCATTATCAAATCTCTAAAGTGATACAACCCACCGGCTGAACCATGAGGTTTGTCTTCTCGCAAATATCTAATATACACATCATCAGCAATGCAGAAGCCAACCATGTAGATTGAAAGCTTAGAGCAAACAGAGGAACCAGCAATGTCAGGAATGGGGAAAAAGAGGAGAGCTTTTACTTTACCGAACGGGAATTTTGAGTTCATTTGAAATGGCAGATACATAGAGGGCAAATTCCCTTTCCTCATAGAAGCCAACAAGGAATATCTGAGCTAAATTTGGAATCTACAACCAGAGAGAAGCCATAGTCAATCAGAGTGCAAACACGGGGAATTTCTCGACATGAATCCAAAGACAAATACCCTTTTGCAGGCAGAAATTGGATGATGCACCATTGGCTGGGCAGCAAGAGGGGAGAGCGGCTTTGGGAAT